>NC_072436.2:97447424-97750454 GCF_028878055.3 Symphalangus syndactylus
CCGTTTTGTAGGTTGTCTGTTCACTCTGATGATAGTTTCTTTTGCTGAGCAGAAGCTCTTTAATTAGATCCTATTTGTCAGTTTTGGCTTTTGTTGCAGTTGCTTTTGGTATTTTAGTCACGAAGTTTTTGCCCATGCCTATGTCCTGAATGGTATTGCATAGGTTTTCTTCTAGGATTTTTATGGTTTTACTTCTTTCTCTTGTCTGATTGCTCTGGCCAAAACTTCCAATACTATGTTGAATAGGAGTGGTGAGAGAGGGCATACTTGTCTTGTGCCGGTTTTCAAAGGGAATGCTTTCAGCTTTTGCCCATTCAATATGATATTGGCTATGGGTTTGTCATATATAGCTCTTATTATTTTGAGATATGTTCCATTAATACCTAGTTTATTGAGAGTTTTTAGCATGAAGGGGTGTTGAACTTTATCGAAGGCCTTTTCTACATCTATTGAGATAATCATGTGGTTTTTGTCATTGGTTCTGCTTATGTGATGGATCACGTTTAATCACGTTTATTGATTTGTGTATGTTGAACCATCCTTTTTTTTTTTTGAGGTGGAGTCTCGCTCTGTTGCCCAAGCTGGAGTGCAGTGGCACAATCTTGGCTCACTGCAACCTCTGCCTCCTGGGTTCAAGCAGTTCTCCTGCCTCAGCCTCCCGAGTAGCTGGGACTACAGGCGCATGGCGCCACTCCCGGCTAGTATTTTGTATTTTAGTAGAGACGGGGGTTTTACTGTGTTGTCCAGGCTGGACTCGAACTTCTGAGCTCAGGCAATCCACCAGCCTCAGCCTCCCAAAGTGCTGGGATTACAGGCATGAGCCACCGTGCCTGGCCTCTTTCATATTTTTTACACTTTTCATTTTTTCTTATTTTAGTGTGCTGGATAGGGGCTCCAGAACAGAATTCAGTAGAAGTTGTGACAGTAGGAATCCTTATCTTGTTCCTGATTTTAAAGAGGATTAAAAACACACACACACACACACACACACACAAAACCCTACACTATTGTCTGTGATGTTTGCCTGTTGGGTTTTTATAGGTATTCTTTATGATGTTACGGAAGTTTTTGTCTCTTCCAAGTTTGCTAAGAGGTTTTTTTAAAAAAATTATGAGTCAAAAAAAGGAAAAGACTAGAAAAAAATGCAATAAAAATTAATAGTTACCTCTAAAAAATTATTTTGTACATCCATTATCCATTTTGTGAACCTTAAATAGAAACTCAGTGGTATCTAATAGGCAATTGAGTTGGAGTTTTCAGAGGTTTTCATTTTAAAATGAAAATTCAGAGATTTTCATTTTAAAAATCAAATTTTGAAATTGTTTCTGATTTTATTGTTATTAATTTTGTAAGTGGTTTGAGTTAAATCTGTTTCATGTAGTCTGATTATCCACTGGGAGGCTGTCAGCCTGGTCTTTCTTCTCTGTTCAGCTGCTCATGGACTACACTGCCAAGCCCACTAGTCATTTGTAATTGGACTCATCTTTTCCTTGTAGCCTTGTCCTTACTGTTTTCTAGCACGAAACTTCTAGGTCATTCAGCCAGGTTTACTTACCCTTGTCTATGTATGCTCATTCATTGATATGAAAAGACCTAGCAAAGTATCTGGCAGGTAGCTAGCACGCACTTACTTAATGTTGGTGTATTCATTCTAGTCTCCCAGCCTCTTCTCATGTTAATTACCCTCTTTCATTTTGGTCCACCCAAGTACTATGATAGCCTGTTCAAGTTCTGGATGTGAAGTCTTTTCTCATTATTCCAGTGCAAAAGGATCTTTCATTTTTTGGAATTTATGCTTCTAATGGGCACCAGACAACGTTGGTTTTCTTTACTGAAGTGAATAAAAGCCTGCTGAGGACAGGCATCTTGTTTTCATCTTTTCTATCTACCACAGCATTAAGCTGCAAAGCATTTTACATGGTGCTAAAGAAAGACTGTTGTCTAACAGGAATTTTACGTTATCTTCAAAAGGAAAAAAGATAATAAGCCTAGATATTAGCTATGTGGGTTTATTCGGAAATTATTAAGTGCAAAATGAAATGAGGAAAAACTGCTTACATCTCAGTTTTGTCCTTAGAACGTCATTCTGTTTTCTGTGCCAGGAATACCTAGGGTTGAGGTCCATCCTTGAGAAGACCACCCCCACTGGTCATACTTCTGAGGTCTTTGATTTTTATTATATGCTTTTTGTTTTAGACCTCTTTGAAGGGAGTTTGAATAAAGGAAGCAATGAAAATCTGATCTTTGCCTAAGGAGTAAATTATGAACTGTTGTAAATCCACAGAGAAGCACTTTGTCAGTAATGACAAAGTTTATGTTTTCCTGAAGTATGTTTTAATATCTGCAACATTTTGGGAAAAAAATTAAGGAAGTTAGAGAAACCTCATCTCATTGACTTTCTGTTTTTATTTTCTATGTCTTTAAGTACCTTCTTAGAAATCTCGTTTCTCTAATAATCGAAATGATGGTCATTACAAATAAGCTAACTGGTGTTTCTTCTAGTCCTTATCTTGTATTAGTATTTTTTTTTAAGCTGGCTATCATGAGTTACTTATTTTATAGGATTATTGGACTTCAGCCCTGTTTTAGGGGTTTAATTCGGATTTAAGCCTTGATAATTCTGTTCAAACTATGCTCTGAAATTACTACATTGAAGATAAAATAAGGCTTACCTGACTGTGGCTCTTGACAACTAGTAGTATGTGGTCTTTAAAAGATACTACAATGAAGAGTATCATTAGATCTTTACAGGAAAACTAACTGAAGAACATGACCTGTCACTCTTTGGGATACTAAAGAGTTAGAATTTTTTTTAAAAAAATTATTATATTCTGCTTTTTTGGTTCTTTGTTAGTCTCCTATCTGATTCTTGTTTCTCCATGTGTATCACTTATTATGTCTTTATAATCAGATGTACTTTGAGTGTGGATTACGTCTTTAGTTTTCCTCTATTTAGAACCCTAGTCAGAACTCATATTGAACTGAATTGGATTATAGGTTATGGGCCTGTTCTGAACTTTTCAATTTATTACTTATTTTAATACAACAATCTATGTCCTAAATATTGGTATTATCTCTAGTTTATGGATGAGGAAACTGAGATACTTGCCGATGATGACATGTTTAACTACTTACTTTACTGTTTATTGTCTCTAATGTGTGCAGAATACTAATCTAGTCCCTATGCTGAGATAGGAGGTGTTTCTAGGTAAGCATATCTGAGATACCTTGGGACAACTTGTTTTTTACCATCCTGTGCTCTGCTGGGGAGACCTGGATCAAGAGATAGCTGGTTACAGCTTTGGTCCTGAGTTTTATACAAAATCTTGATTTTTAAAAGACAATAGTCACCAAATCTAATGGTATAAAAGCCTAATTGGCTTAAAAGTTAATTTTTTTAAATGTTAATGGCAGCCAGAGAGAAAGGTCGGGTTACCCATAAAGGGAAGCCCATCAGACTAACAGTGGATCTCTCGGCCAAAACTCTACAAGCCAGAAGAGAGTGGGGGCCAATATTCAACATTCTTAAAGAAAAGAATTTTCAACTCAGAATTTCATATTCAGCCAAACTAAGCTTCATAAGTGAAGGAGAAATAAAATACAGACAAGCAAATGCTGAGAGATTTTGTCACCACCAGGCCTGCCCTAAAAGAGCTCCTGAAGGAAGCACTAAACATGGAAAGGAACAACTGGTACCAGCCACTGCAAAAACATGCCAAAATGTAAAGACCATCAAGGCTAGGAAGAAACTGCATCAACTCATGAGCAAAGTAACCAGCTAACATCATAATGACAGGACCAAATTCACACATAACAATATTAACTTTAAATGTAAATGGGCTAAATGCTCCAATTAAAAGACACAGACTGGCAAATCAGTGTGCTGTATTCAGGAAACCCATCTCACGTGCAGAGACACACATAGACTCAAAATAAAGGGATGGAGGAAGATCTACCAAGCAAATGGAAAACAACAAAAGGCAGGGGTTGCAATCCTAGTCTCTGATAAAACAGACTTTAAACCAACAAAGATCAAAAGAGACAAAGAAGGCCATTACATAATGGTAAAGGGATCAATTCAACAAGAAGAGCTAACGATCCTAAATATATATGCACCCAATACAGGAGCACCCAGATTCATAAAGCAAGTCCTTAGTGACCTACAAAGAGACTTAGACTCCTACACAATAATAATGGGAGACTTTAACACCCCACTGTCAACATTAGACAGATCAACGAGACAAAGTTAACAAGGATACTCAGGAATTGAACTCAGCTCTGCACCAAGCAGACCTAATAGACATCTACAGGACTCTCCACCCCAAATCAACAGAATATACATTTTTTTCAGCACCACACCACACCTATTCCAAAATTGACCACATAGTCGGAAGTAAAGCACTCCTCAGCAAATGTAAAAGAACAGAAATTATAACAAACTGTCTCTCAGACCACAGTGCAATCAAACTAGAACTCAGGATTAAGAAACTCACTCAAAACCACTCAACTACATGGAAACTGAACAACCTGCTCTTGAATGACTACTGGATACATAACAAAATGAAGGCAGAAATAAAGATGTTCTTTGAAACCAACGAGAACAAAGACACAACATACCAGAATCTCTGGGACACATTCAAAGCAGTGTGTAGAGGGAAATTTATAGCACTAAATGCCCACAAGAGAAAGCAGGAAAGATCCAAAATTGACACCCACATACCAGAATCTCTGGGACACATTCAGAGCAGTTGTAGAGGGAAATTTATACCACTAAATGCCCACAAGAGAAAGCAGGAAAGATCCAAAATTGACACCCTAACATCACAATTAAAAGAACTAGAAAAGCAAGAGCAAACACATTCAAAAGCTAGCAGAAGGCAAGAAATAACTAAAATCAGAGCAGAACCGAAGGAAATAGAGACACAAAAAACCCTTCAAAAAATTAATGAATCCAGGAGCTGGTTTTTTTTAAAAGATCAACAAAATTGATAGACCACTAGCAAGACTAATAAAAGAGAGAAGAATCAAATAGATGCAATAAAAAATGATAAAGGGGATATCACCACCGATCCCACAGAAATACAAACTACCATCAGAGAATACTACAAACACCTCTACGCAAATAAACTGGAAAATCTAGAAGAAATGGATAAATTCCTCGACACATACACCCTCCCAAGACTAAACTAGGAAGAAGTTGAATCTCTGAATAGACCAATAACAGGCTCTGAAATTGTGGCAATAATCAATAGCTTACCAATCAAAAAAAGCCCAGGACCAGATGGATTCACAGCCTAATTGTACCAGAGGTACAAGGAGGAACTGATACCATTCCTTCTGAAACTATTCCAATCAATAGAAAAAGAGAGAATCCTCCCTGACTCATTTTATGAGGCCAGCATCGTCCTGATACCAAAGCCTGGCAGAGACACAACCAAAAAAGAGAATTTTAGACCAATATCCTTGATGAACATTGATGCAAAAATCCTCAATAAAATACTGGCAAACCGAATCCAGCAGCACATCAAAAGGCTTATCCACCATGATCAAGTGGGCTTCATCCCTGGGATGCAAGGCTGGTTCAACATACGCAAATCAATAAATGTAATCCAGCATATAAACAGAACCAAAGACAAAAACCACATGATTATCTCAATAGATACAGAAAAGGCCTTTGACAAAATTCAACAACCCTTTCTGCTAAAAACTCTCAATAAGGTATTGATGGGACGTATCTCAAAATAATAAGAGCTATCTATGACAAACCCACAGCCAATATCATACTGAATGGGCAAAAACTGGAAGCATTCCCTTTGACAACTGGCACAAGACAGGGATGCCCTCTCTCACCACTCCTATTCAACATAGTGCTGGAAGTTCTGGCCAGGGCAATCAGGCAGGAGAAGGAAATAAAGGGTATTCAATTAGGAAAAGAGGAAGTCAAATTGTCCCTGTTTGCAGATGACATGATTGTATATCTAGAAAACCCGATTGTCTCAGCCCAAAATCTCCTTAAGCTGATAAGCAACTTCAGCAAAGTCTCAGGATACAAAATCAATGTACAAAAATCACAAGCATTCTTATACACCAATGACAGAAAAACAGAGAGCCAAATCATGAGTGAACTCCCATGCACAATTGCTTCAAAGAGAATAAAATACCTAGGAATCCAACTTACAATGGATGTGAAGGACCTCTTCAAGGAGAACTATAAACCACTGCTCAATGAAATAAAAGAGGATACAAACAAATGGAAGAACATTCCATGCTCATGGGTTGGAAGAATCAATATCGTGAAAATGGCCATACTGCCCAAGGTAATTTATAGATTCAATGCTATCCCCATCAAACTACCAATGACTTTCTTCACAGAATTGGAAAAAACTACTTTAAAGTTCATATGAAAGCAAAAAAGAGCCCGTATCACCAAGTCAGTCCTAAGCCAGAAGAACAAAGCTAGAGGCATCATGGTACCTGACTTCAAACTATACTACAAGGCTGGAGTAACCAAAACAGCATGGTACTGGTACCACAACAGAGACATAGATCAATGGAACAGAACAGAGCCCTCAGAAATGATGCCGCATGTCTACAACTATCTGATCTTTGACAAACCTGACAAAAAGAAGAAATGGGGAAAGGATTCCCTATTTAATAAATGGTGCTGGGAAAACTGGCTAGCCATATGTAGAAAGCTGAAACTAGATCCCTTCCTTACACCTTATACAGAAATTAATTCAAGATAGATTAAAGACTTACATGTTAGACCTAAAACCATAAAAACCCTAGAAGAAAACCTAGGCAATACCATTCAGGACATAGGCATGGGCAAGGACTTCATGTCTAAAACACAAAAAGCAGTGGCAACAAAAGCCAAAATTGACAAATGGGATCTAATTAAACTAAAGAGCTTCTGCACAGCAAAAGAAACTACCATCAGAGTGAACAGGCAACGTACAAAATGGGAGAAAATTTTCACAACCTATTCATCTGAGAAAGGGCTAATATCCAGAATCCACAATGAACTGAAACAAATTTACAAGAAAAAAACAAACAACCCCATCAAAAAGTGGGCAAAGGACATGAACAGACTTCTCAAAAGAAGACATTTATGCAGCCAACAGACACATGAAAAAATGTTCATCATCACTGACCATAGTTAGAATGGCCATCATTAAAAAGTCAGGAAGCAACAGGTGCTGGAGAGGATGTGGAGAAATAGGAACACTTTTACACTGTTGGGACCGTAAACTAGTTCGACCCTTGTGGAAGTCAGTGTGGTGATTCCTCAGGAATCTAGAACTAGAAATACCATTTGACCCAGCCATCCCATTACTGGGTATATACCCAAAGGATTATAAATCATGCTGCTATAAAGACACATGCACACGTATGTTTTTTGTGGCACTATTCACAATAGCAAAGAGTTGGAACCAACCCAAATGTCCAACAACGATAGACTGGATTAAGAAAATGTGGCACATATACACCATGGAATACTGTGCAGCCATAAAAAATGATGAGTTCATGTCCTTTGTAGGGACATGGATGAAACTGGAAAACATAATTCTCTGTAAACTATCGCAAGGACAAAAAAACCAAACACCGCATGTTCTCACTCATAGGTGGGAATTGAACAATGAGAACTCCACGCACACAGGAAGGGGAACATCACACTCCAGGGACTGTTGTGGGGTGGGGGGAGGGGGGAGGGACAGCATTAGGAGATACACCTAATGCTAAATGACGAGTTAATGGGTGCAGCAAACCAACATGGCACATGGATACATATATAACAAACCTGCACATTGTGCACATGTACCCTAAAACCTAAAGTATAATAATAATAAAATTAAAAAAAAAAGAGTTATCAAAGCCCCACCAAAAAAAAAAAAAAAAAGTTAATTCTATTCAAAACCTTAGTCAACAACGAATTGTCAGTTTTGTTTTCTTTAAAGTAAGTAATCTGGCCGGCCACAGTGTTGCATGCCTGTAGTTAACAGCTACTCGGGAGGCTGATGCAGAAGGACTCCTTGAGCCCAAGAGTTGGAGACTGTAGTGCACAATGATCACACCTGTGAATAGCCACTGTACTTAAGCCTAGGCAACATAGTAAGACCCTGTCTCTACAAAAAATTAAAAAATTAGGTGGGTGTGGTGACATACACTTACAGTCCTAGCTGCTCAGGAGGCTAAGGTGGGAGTATTACTGTAACCTCAAACTCCTTGAGCCTAGGAGTTTGAGGTTACAGTGAGCTATGATTGCACCACTGCACTCCAGCCTGGGTGATAAAGCAAGACCAGACCCTGTCTCAAAAAAAAAAAAAAAAGTCATATTTGTTATTTGTCTAGTCTTGTGTGGAGAAAGACAGCATGTAGGAAAGCCATTGGGTGACATTCTGGCAAATTCCATGGTTCTGTCTTGAATTGAAGCCTAGTAATTTTTCAGGAGGTCCTTTGCACCACATCTTGCATTGTCATTAACAATTTTATGTCTCTAAAAGGTAATACGGGTTATTTTTTAATGGGTATGGAGTTTCCATTTGGGAAGATGAAAAGTTCTGTAAATGCATGATGGTGATGGTTGTACAAAAGTATGAATGTACTTATGCCACTTAATTGTACATTTAAAAAGGGTTACAATGATAAATATTATGTATATTTTACCACAATAAAAAAGAAAAAACATTTTAAAAGAAAGAAAAAAGGTAATTATTTCACCTAGACCTATGTGTGTGAGTGTTGTCGCTTTGTGTGGTTTTCTGTTGTAGTTGAATAACGTGAGCTGTAACAGAAAACACACTGAGGTTTGTGAATATGACATAAGAAGGCAGTTCTAGTTGAGCAGTTAAAGGTAGTCAACTCTGGAGCTAGACTGCTTGGCTTCATGTTCTGGTTCCATTGCTTTCTTGCTGTCTGACCTTGGATAAGTTTCTTAGCCTTTCTTGGCCTCAGTTTTCCAATTGTGAAGTAGAGATAATGATAATACTAATTTCATGGAATTATTGTGAGGATTAGATGAGCTATTGTTAAAAAAAAAACAACAAAAAAACTTAAAATGGCCAGGCACAGTGGCTCACGCATGTAATCCCAGCACTTTGGGAGACCGAGGTGGGCGGATCACCTGAGGTCAGGAGTTAGAGACCAGCCTGGCCAAAATGGTGAAACCCATCTCTACTAAAAGTACAAAAATTAGCCGGGCTTGGTAGTGGGTGCCTGTAATCCCAGCTACTTGGGAGGCTGAGGCAGGAGAATCACTTGAACCCAGGAGGTGGAGGTTGCAGTGAGCTGAGACTGTGCCACTGCACTCCAGCCTGGATAACAGAGCAAAAATCCATCTCAAAAAAAAAAAATGCTTAAAACATGTTCTGTCATATGGTAAGCGCTAAATGAATGGACCCCTAGACCTGGGTTCTAAAGAATGTTATTGATATAAATACACTTGCGAATGTAAACATAAATCGGACATTTGTTTTTGCTTTTTTTTAAAGGTAAAAGAAATAGGAGATTACTTTAAACAACACCTTTTGCAGTCCAGGCACAGAGGAGCATTTGAACTGGCTTATACTGGTTTTGTGAAACTCACTGAAGCACTAAACAGGTAAAACAAATATCCTTTTGTGTACGTTTTAAAAAGACTAAATATACAAAGCATATGCTTGGAGTAGAATTTAGTTGTGTCTTTTGATGTTTAAAAGAATAAGACCTGGTTGACTACAAAACTCTTGGAAGAAATTGTTTTCTTAGGTTTCATTGTATGACTTACTGCAGATAACTGATTGAAACGTCCAAACCGAGTTATTATTCTGTCATTGAAAGGTGATTTGAAGCAAACTCAAAAGATTTTGCTAAAAATAGCTTTGAAATTACTGTTTTGTTGTTGTTTTTTTTTTTTCCTTCATTGAATGAAATAAATGTTTTGTCTGTTTGAAAATTACTTCGTGTTTGGAATAAAACAGGCCTTGCAATTTTTGGGGTTTGTATTACAGAAGCACTTAAGGATTTTGTTTTTTTTCTTCATAATTTTATCTTAACAGAAAAGTTTAAAAGAACAGTAAGTAGACTGAAAAGTAGAAAAGATATTTTTCCTTTTACCTGGAAAACTACTTAGATAGATTTCATATATTTAACCAAATGTATTTCTTGACATTATAGTTACAGATAATTTCATTCATTCATATAATAGATTTGCTCCAAAGAGCTTGTGAGGAAACCTTAAATTACTTAATGACTAAGTGTTCATGGCAAGTGTTCTCTAAATAAAAGGTAGTATTTTCCAGGAAAACATTTCCATTGCCTGGAAACTTTTTGAAATGAAGCAGAGTTCTGCCAGCCTTGTAGCCTCAGCAAACATTTTATTTTAGGCTGTTAAGACATCTATTCCTTGAATATTTTTGAAACTTTTTTTTTTCACATGCCTGGTAAAAACATTTATAAAACATTTTGGCAGTTATGGGCTGCACAGAATGTCTTTAAATGATACTGTTAAAAAAGTCCCTGACATTAAACTGCTGATGTTGAAAATATTTTATCTTTTCAACTTTTTGTTTCCAGTGTAGACATGACTATGAACTTTTTTTTTTTTCCTCAAAATACAACACACTCCACTCCCATCAAATCAATTAACAAGAATGTATGAATACCAGCAGTGTGCTTAGTACTGTGCTTGGTTTAGATGATATTATGGTTTTTTATAAGATGAAGTTCCTGTTATTAAAGAGCTTATGGTTTAGTTCGAGAAGTAAGTAGAGATGAAATTCAAAATATTTAACAAAAGGTATGTTGTGAGCACTGACTGGTCAGAACCAACACTGGCTGTATAGAGCACCCAGAGTCTCTCTATGTATGGATGTGTGTGGACTGAATACCAGCCTGGAAGTAAGACCGACACACTTGAACAACATAAAACTGCCAAATTTTGGGTGAAATTTATAGAACATATAGGAATAGCAGAGAGAGAAAGCAATGGGGAATAGGCTGGTAGGGCTTCATGGAGGAGGTGGAATTTGTGCTAATGCATGAGTTGAAAGAAGGAAACATTGTGAGGAAATGTTCAGAGGCTAGAATCGGCAAGATGAATAAATAAGCCATCCTTCCTGTAGTGGTGGAGTTCGTAGGAAATAACCAGGCAAGTTGATAGATTGAGGCCAAATTATAGAGTGTCTTGGAAATAGATTTACTGTAGCAGGGATGGAGAGAGGCATCAAACATTTTTGCTCTGAAATAGATCATAGGAGGCATCATAGAATGGAGGAATAGCAGTAATCTGTGACTCTGGCTCTTAGTTCTGTGTATATTCATTCCATTTATTGGCAATGAGATTGTACAAAAATTAACCTCCCTAACCTTTGATCTCTTCATCTTTAAGGAAAAGGGTATTTGCCCTATTGACAGATCTCTGGCTTTTGTTGTATGAGTCAAATAAAATAGATATTTAAGAAGACCTCTGCATAAACATGAGATTGATGTTGGTTATGGGGTTGGCATGTAAAAGTAGTTTTCTGGTTGGAAATGTTAGGTTAGATAGATTGTAATACAGATTATAGTAAGGAGAGCCTGGAATCAGTTATAACAAAGTAGATCTGAGGTGATGAGGGCCTCCTCTTGGGTGATGGCTCTGGGAATAGAGACAAACATGGGGTTTTAGTTAACTTTTGTCCCCACATAGGTAGTAACAACTCCTCACATGATGTATCGTATGCTTAGAAGGAAAGCTGTGGACACATTTTATTACATTCATGGTTTTGTATCTCAAGAATTTGGGCAGGGCTCAGCTGGGTGATTTTTCCTTAGGGTATTTACTGAGTTCAGTTGGTGGCATTCAGCTGGCAGATGAACTGGTCACAAGGGACCTAAGACAGCTTCACTCGCATTTATGGCACCTTGGTGGGACTAGCTAGAAGACTGGGCCTAGTTGGGACTACATGTGGCCTCTCACCCCAGCATGGAAGTCTTGGGGTTGAAATTCTTATGTGGCAGCATACTTCCCCCAGAGAGAGTATTCCAAGAGAATCAGCCAGAAGCTGTATGATCTTTTCTGACCTAGCCTTGGAAGTCTCATTACATTGCTTTAGTCCATTCCTTTGATTTTTAAGTGCATCTTAGGACCAGCCTGGATTCAATCTACCTTTTGATGGCAAAGTGGCAAGATCATATTGTAGAAGTATATGCAGATAGGAGATGTTGTGGTAGCCATCTTTGAAAAATGCCATCTGCCATATGAACCAACTGAATGTGAATAGTGGAGGTTACTAGGGAGTTCATGGTTGCTTCTGTGATTCTAAGTCTTGGTCACCAGACAAGTGGGGTTGATGTTAACGAAACCAAGGAAGTTGAAAGAGGGAATGGTTTGATAAAGATGAGTAAGTTTTTTTGTTTTTTATGTGTTGAGTATGAGATAATGATGGCATACCCTGGTGGAAATATTTAAGTCAGATGTTAGAGATAGGGGATTAGTTTGGGTGATATAACAGAAACAGAGATGTAGATTTGTGAGTTTTCTCCAAAAATATCATAGTAAGATTGCAGTCTTTGGTGGTGAGCATGAAAGGAAAAAAGAACAGAGGACTAAGGACAGAGGCTTTTGAATAACTGTGGTTGAATGGTACAGTTGAAGACATTCTGAATAAATGGAGTGGGGAGACTAGGGAAGGCCCAATGCCTGGTATCTTAGCCACCCCTAATCTACTTTAAGGATTTTCTCATGGCTGTTACTGTTGGCTTTTAACCAACCTGTTAGGAGTTCTCAACTGTTGCTTTCTTTTTTTTTTTTTTTTTTTGAGACGGAGTCTCGCTCTGTCACCCAGGCTGGAGTGCAGTGGCGCAGTCTCGGCTCACTGCAAGCTCCGCCTCCCGGGTTCACGCCATTCTCCCGTCTCAGCCTCTCCGAGTAGCTGGGACTACAGGCGCCCGCCACCACGCCCGGCTAATTTTTTGTAGTTTTAGTAGAGACGGGGTTTCACCGTGGTCTCAATCTCCTGACCTCGTGATCCGCCCGCCTCGGCCTCCCAAAGTGCTGGGATTACAAGCGTGAGCCACCGCGCCCGGCCTCAACTGTTGCTTTCAAACCAAGTAGTTCTTGATCCCTTTAGAGACATTTCAAATCTGCTGAACAGAATGTTTTGCAGAGAACATCTTTACAGTGTGTGTGGCTTCCTTTTGTTTGGTTTTTATTTTTAAAAGAAAATTTGTTTCTTTTGGAGCCCTTTTGAAAGTGTTTTATAAGCTCTTAAGTTATGAAAAAGTTGTTTAGGCATACAACATTTAAGAAGTTCGCAAAGAGAAATCTGGGCATTCATGAAAATCCACAGAAATGGAGGCCAACTGCTGGCCACCTCTTGAACTACAGCTGTGTTAAAGAAGGAAGCACTTAAAGAGATTAATGGATAAATAACTGAAGAGTTAAACATGACCCACATTGTTTGAATTGGTTTTTAATAGGATTATGCAAAATGTCTTCAGATATAAACTGACTTCACTATTAAACAATCATCTAAGAGTAAATAGGGATGGAGACATTGTTATTTTTTCTGGGAATGTTTTGAAAGCAACACTTGCAACACACATAACACACAAATAGTGTGTTGAGTTAATTTTCTGTAATCTGATTTTCTTATGTAGTGCTTTCTATTTAGAAGTCAGTGAAATATTCCTGTTCTCCTTAAAAAACATCATTGCTTGCCTGTGCGTAATTACTTGTCTGAGCATTTGATTGGAGTGGTTAAGTTTGTTAATGTCATAAAACTCTAAATTCAACTTTTTGATGACATTCATATTTGCTTGTTTACTTTCTGTGATCTTCTTATTTGAAGTCGTTCTTCTGATGAAAATGAACAGACTTCTAGGACGTTAAGTTGGGAATCCAACTTTAATTTGTCCAACCATAGATACAAACTTAACTATAAGGGGACAAAGTCATGGATTATAATTCTAAATCTAGAAGGGAGATTTGTTAGTGCTTGATGTTGTCTTACTCTTCAGATATTCGAATTGCTTTACTTGTTGAAATGTAGCTTAATCTACAGATATTTATTGTAGTAATTATAATCATTTTCACATTATTGGCCTGAAAAAATTAAATTGTGACATTTAGTAGTTTTTGTCATAAAATGCTAGTACTGACTCATGGACATCAACAATTCTATGGGCAGAAATCATTTAAATATGTATTTAAACTTTCATCAGTTAATTATAGCTACCATGATTCAAATTCAACAGAAAACTTTTAATGAGCAATTTAAATATAATAGTGAAAAAATAATCTCTTCTACCTTTCTGGAGAATGAAAGACCAAGTCTCTAAAGAATATGCAGTTGAGAAAGAAATAAATGCAGAATGTAATATATAAGATTTGGGGAAGAGTCATTCAGCTTTGAATGAAAGAATATACAATCTTGGGTAAACTTTATTTTTAATTTAATTTATTTGAGACAGAATCTCTCTGTTGCCGAGGCTGGAGTGCAGTGGCATGATCTTGGCTCATTGCAACTTCTGCCTCCTGGCTTAAGTGATCTTTCTGTCTCAGCCTCCCAAGTAGCTAGGACTTACGGGTGTCTGCCACCATGCCCAGCTAATTTTTGTATTTTTTGTAGAGATGGGGTTTCGCCATGTTGCTCAGGCTGGTCTCAAACTCCTGGGCTCAAGCAGTATCCCCACCTCGGCCTCCCAAAGTGCTGAGATTACGGGCATGAGCCACCGCACCCAGCCTAAACTTTTATTTACATTTCATTTGGCAAATGTGTCTAAATAAGACACTATTTCTCACTGAGTGTCCTATTAATTTTATTTGAAATATGAATAATTAAATAAAGAATAACTAAGAGATGAGCCACCCTGGAGAGCCATATTCTTTTTTTTGTTTTGTTTTGTTTTGTTTTGTTGAGATGGAGTCTTGCTCTGTTGCCCAGGCTGGAGTGCAGTGGCACAATCTTGCCTGGGGAGCCATATTCTTTATAGAGAGAAAAATCCTTTTAATTTCCCATTTCTATTGTGGATTAAAAGAATTTAGAAAAAAAAAAAAAGAATTTAGAGAAAACTAGAATGTCTTTTTTTTTTTAATTATTATTGTGCTTTAAGTTTTAGGGTACATGTGCACATTGTGCAGGTTTGTTCCATATGTATACATGTGCCATATTGGTGTGCTGCACTCATTAACTGGTCATTTAGCATTAGGTATATCTCCTGATGCTGTCCCTCCCTCCTCCCCCCACCCCACAACAGTCCCCGGAGTGTGATGTTCCCCTTCCTGTGTCCATGTGTTCTCATTGTTCAATTCCCACCTGTGAGTGAGAACATGCAGTGTTTGGTTTTTTGTCCTTGGGATAGTTTGCTGAGAATGATGATTTCCAAAAAACTAGAATGTCTTGATGTATACATTCTAAGTGTTTGTTAATGACTCCTGCATTTTTATTTTCATTTTTAAGCCTACTATAATAGTTGAGTCAGATATTACCGTTTTTCCTCAATATTTGAACACTCATTTAAAAAGTTTTCATAATAACACTTTGTCATTTAGACAATAGCAGAGGGACTTTGTTCTCAATGAGTAACCTCTATGCCAGCTTTTTAAGTAAAGTTTTAGAATTTTTTTAATATTAATTTTTTCTCCTAGATCTTAGGGAATGATTATATTAAATAATTGAGAGAACCACCTATCTGGTACCTCTTGCAACGACTTCTTTTAATCCACTGTATCTTGTCCTTCTCCCCATGGCCCTCTGATTGGTAATTCAATTTAGATTTGGTCATTGTATTATTGCCTGTGCCTGCAGCTAAGTCTTCAAAATAGCCCCTTAATGTTTTAGCCTGCAGTAAGCCTCAATAATGTATGATAGTGGTGAGGGAGGTTAAGATGGCTTCTCTTGATATGTAGCTTTCTAACAGGATTTCATTTGGGCAAATCATTTTTCAGGCTTAAAGTTTCCTGGTGCTTCAGGGTTATGTTCCCTATTTAAAACGTACATGCAAACAACCTTCCTGCACACGTCTGTTAGTGTTTAGTTTCATTGAAATAATAAACATGAGCTTTGAAATAATAAATATAATACTTGACCAAAGATTGAATGGAGTTGAATGGGAATTTAGCTTATGAAATAATTAGAGATTAGGAAAATCTCTAAGTTAGAAAAAATCATACTGAAAGAGTTTGAGGAAATGAAGGTGACATTTCTCAGTTAGCAATAGTAATGTAAGTTAAAAATAGCTCTGTGCTACTACATGTAGTTGGATGGATGAAGCCATTGAAAAGCCACTTTGTAGTCAGGGAATCGGATTTATTGGTACAAAATAATTGTCTAATGACCAATTAGTTGGGTATACAGCTTATGTAATTTGATTTTAGTCTGCGGGTTTTATTCTTATCTTAGAATACTTATCCAGTGGGAGTGAGATAGCTCTGTGGATAGAAGTTGGAGTAATCTGTTTATGGAACAATTTGCTTCAGTGATCTGCTCAAGACAATACAAAGGCCTGAATACCAGCTATAGCCTGGCCTGTTCACTTCTGTTACTTTTAGTAGGGGCTTAGGCCATAGCACTTGGCATAGGAAAACAACAACAACAAACCCCCTACCTTTTTTTTTTTGAGACGGAGTCTCGCTGTGTCGCCCAGGCTGGAGTGCAGTGTGCAATCTTGGCTCACTGCAACCTCTGTCTCCCGGATTCAAGTGAATCTCCCACCTCAGCCTCCCGAGTACCTGGATTACAAGAGCATACCAATATGCCAGGCTAATTTTTTTGTATTTTTGTAGAGACTGGGTTTCGTCATGTTGGCCAGGCCGGTCTTGAACTCCTGACCTCAGGTGATCCACCTGCCTCAGCCTCCCAAAGTGCTGGATTACACGAGTGAGCCACGACACCCAGCCCTCCCTACCTCTTTTTTGTGCATCTGCCTGCCTGCCCTCCTGCCCTCTTTCCTTCCTTCTTCCCTCCCTCCCTCCCTCCTTTCTTTCCCTTCCTTCCCTCCCTTCCCGACCTTCCCTCCCTTCCGTCTCTTTCCTCCCTTCCCTTCCCTTCTTTCCTTTCCCTTCCTTCCCTTCCTATCCTTCCCTTCCTTCCCTTCATTGCTTCCCTCCCTTCCCTCCCTTCCTCCCTTCTTCCCTCCCTCCCATCCTCCCTTCCTTCTTCCTTCCCTCCCTCCTTCTCTTTCTTTTTTCCTCCCTCCCTCCCTCCCTCTTTAAGAATTTCTACTCTTCATAGAGTGCTGCTTTCTAGGTTCTGATTGGGAAAGTAAGGATTTCGGATATAAAAGACTGAGGGAAGCTGGATACATTTTTAGTAAGCTTCCTTGAGAACTGATAAACCGTTTGTTGTTGTTGTTGATATATGTGTGTGTGTGTGTGTGTGTGTATGTATAAATATTTGAGATAGGGTCTTGCTCTTTTGCCTAGGCTGGAGCATAGTGGTGTGATATTGGCTCATTGCAGCCTCAACCTCCTGGGCTCAAGCAGTCCTCTCACCTCAGCTTCCTGAGTAGCTGGGACTACAGGTGTGCACCACCACGCCTGGCTAATTTTTTTGTATTTTTTGTAGAGATGGGCTTGTGCTGTGTTGCCCAGGCTGGTCTCTAACTCCCGAGATCAAGAGATCCTCCTGCCTTGGCTTCCCAAAGTGTTGGGATTACAAGCATGAGCCACTGCGCCTGGCCATATTTTGTAGATTAATAACATTTTGTGTTACTGAGTTGTTTATGATGAACCTTGAAGCCCTTTTAAGAAGGTTGCAATTTTACAATGTACTCAGAGGCTAAAGACACTGTATATTTTGTAT
Source organism: Symphalangus syndactylus (assembly GCF_028878055.3). Lineage (NCBI taxonomy): Eukaryota > Metazoa > Chordata > Mammalia > Primates > Hylobatidae > Symphalangus > Symphalangus syndactylus. Next base: position 97,465,190 of record NC_072436.2, read on the forward strand.
TAATTCGACAAGATAGCCAAATAAAAACAAAATACCTTCAGACCAGAGGCTGTCTGCTTATTTAGTGGAAACACATTCACTAACAAAAGCAGGATTTTGGAATTCCCCATGGCTGTGGTTGGTGACTACATAGAGTTGGCTCAAAGAACCAAGGACTGTTTCACTCAAGAACCTTTCTTTTTATATACTTGCTAGGCCCTGGATTGTGTGATGAAGAACCAAAACAAACAACTAGGGTTTGCTGTATTGTTCTTGGGAACCTTGCATGGTTTCATTTTTACCTCTCAATTCCTTCATTATCATAAACACCAGCAACCCTGGAGTTTTGAAATCACTTCCTTATAAAGAAATCTTTTCTTGCTGGGGAGCAGACAGAAGGTTCATTGAATAGTCAGAACTATTCTGCTTTTTATAGGCACAGTGACCTCACCATTGAAGACTTAGAGTTCCAGCTCCCTGCTTTTTATACCTTTTTATACCTTTGTCAATTTTATGCCTACCTGCAGGCACAGCTAATGTGTGCCAGCTGGCACCAGCACTAGTTGCTCCTTACTTAATTATTCAACAAAAGATTTCTTAAACATCTACTGTGTGCCAGATGCTGTGTTTGATTGGGCTCTGTTTGACCATTGAGAATATGATATGGTAGGCCACAGTTACTGTGAACCTAGACATAATTACCAGAGTCTAAATAGAAAACATATAACTCTGTGGAAGTAAGAGAGGGATGTGAGGACTTGAATAAGGGACTAAGGATTGTATGGGACCATGATGAGGGGTTTGGAGGACATTCTTATCAGGAAATTTGGGTACTTAAGTATTTTAGAGTCATTATCTTCTCTATATAACCCAGGGAATGTTCATTGAATTTTCAAAGCATTTTTATTTTATTTTCATTCTAAAGCACTGAGAAATCAAGTGATTTATCTATAGCTACACATGTAGTTGGTGATTGAGCCAGCACTAGAATCTAAATGTTTTTCTGGAATTTCATAGCATTTCAGAGGTTAGCAGTTTAACAGAAGTTTATTGATTATTGCTTTCTATAAGGAATTGTGATAGATAGGATAAAAATATTGGTAAAACATGGGCCTTGTTCTTAGAGGAACTTTCAACCTAGCATTTTAATCTTTGGGATTAGGTAAGTAAGTCACATAATTTACAAGACAGACGTTAAAGACCAAGACAAAGATCCACTCACTGAACTGTCTATCCTAGGTGATGAGAAGAATAATTAATGCCAATAATGAAAAAAAGCAAGGCAAGCAGGAGAGCACAATGGGAGGGAGAATAATGCTTTAAACATGCTGAGTTAAAAGTGGTTTTGGGAGGCTGCCTAGTGGGATAGCAGACAGTTGGAAATACAGGTCAGGAGATTGGCAGAGGGGTCCAGGTTGGAGATAGTGTGACCTGGGACTCCCCCAATATTTTAGCAGTGAATGTCCAGCATTTTGGGAAATCCCTTAGTCCTAGGCAAATAGGGACAGTTGTTCACTCCAGCTGGAGGTATATGTTTGAAAGTCAGCCAAACAGAGGAAATAGATGAAGCTATGGGCCTAGAGGAGATCTCCTAAAGAGCCTTAAGGAAGAAAGGAAAAAGTTATCATCTTGAGTTAAATTTTATAACTATTGTTAAAACTCAAGAGACATTGCTCTTATGAAACATAGTTTCTACCCTGTTTACAGGTGTACAAACCTCGGTTAAATAACACTTTTACATGAACCTGAACTATACTTGCTTTTGAACCCTGTACTTGGTTTTGTTCTTGGGTCTTAGAGAAAAAATGATCTCTTGGGGTAGCAGTTAGGTTAATAGAGTTGATTTTGGTAGGCTGTTTGGGGATTTCAGTAGGAAATATTCTTGTATAGATACTATAACCCTGGTATGTGGAGATTTGCTGAATGTGTTTCTACCTGTTACAGGAAGCTAAGCAGCTGCATCAACTGCTGGCTCTAACAGTGGCACTTCTCCTCATTGGAAAACATTTTTGTTTATACTTTCTTTTCTAGTTATTATACCCTCTTTCTTTGTCAACCTGGTTTGTTAGACTACCATACTCAATGGAGTTAGTAAATTATATGTCATTCATTTATTCAACAAATATTTATTGAGCTCCCTATAGGGTGCCAGGCCGTGTTATAGGTGCTGAGAATAGAGAAATAACAGGAAGGAATGTGTCCTTGATACATGGAGATGTAGAAAATAATAAACTGTCTGCTAGCAGTGTGTGTTTTTATGTGATAAAGTTTGGCGGTAAGGAAGATTCTTTCCTACTAGACTAAAGTAACATTTCAGCCAAGGCCTGAATGGTAAGAAGCAGCACCTTTTCTGGAGAAGAGCTTTCCAAGCAATGAGAACCACTAATGCCAAAATCCATGGTGTATTAAAGAACAGAATGGTATAAGATGAAGTTTAATGAGATTGTCCAGATATGTAGGGCTTTGTGAGCCAGGATGAGGAGTTTGGATTTTGTGCTCCCTGGAAAATCTTTGTGTTTTCTGAGAGTCTCCAACCACATGGATATAAAAATAGAAGGTCCATTAATATTTATGGACCCTAGTAGGTAACTTTCAAGATTATGAACAGATGAAGTACACGTGTGTTTGATAGAGTTGCATGGAAGCGGGGAGGGGACTGGATGAAAAAATGAGGAACTTCATGGATGTGTAAAATAAATGGACATAAAGTTTCTGTTCCCAGAAAGTATACTATTCCTTTCTAAGCTACCACTTTGTTCTTAAACCTAACAAAGTGAAAGTCTGTGTTTATGGGAAAGGGAAAGGATTTTCTTCCTTCTTGTGCTTGGTAAGTAAATTATTGTTTGGTAAATAAAGATATTGGCAGAGGCTTACCCTTACTCAGTTGAGGTTATATGTAACTACCTTCCTGGCAGTTTGAGTCTTTTCTGGGAATTTTGCTTCAATATGATGGCTTTAAATGTACTTCATATTTAAATGTGAAATTAATTGCTTTGTGTTTGCAGGTGAAGTAATTTCTTTAGGCTACCATGAATCATTCAGTTAATATAAGAAAACAGTTTATTAATAGTAATAAACTTCCCCAGTTCCCTAAGGGAGTGGGGGTACCTCAAAAACAAATGAGACACAATTCAAGTCAGTCACAAAGAGGTTATCTACTGAGTGGCTTTTCTGTAGAGAATTTTAATTTTCTAGCTAGCTCTCCATTCATGTCACCCAGTTCATTTAGAACTATTAATAGTTTAACCCCCACCCCAATGGTAGATGTTCAGGGAATGAAATCAATCTGAAAAGTAACCCGAATAAAACATGATCAGGAAGATAATATCTTAAAAATAGTATTCTCTGGTAATACATTCCAAAGCCACATGAAAACATTTTGTAAATCATGTGTCCTTTGGAATTTTTATTCTACGGTTCTGTTTTTAGGACATAGCATAGTGCAAAGCAACCACTGGGTACCTGATAGATCTCTTTAAAAAATAAAATAGTGAAACTCACTAAAACAAATAATAGAGAGTTGATAGTATCTTCATCATGAGCCAGATCTGAGCATTTAGGGCAGGCACATTGAAATAATGCCTTTTTGTTAGGCAAGGGCTTTGGTGTCAATATACATTTTAATTCTCTCTCTGCCACGTACTTGCTATATAACCTTGAGCAAATTATTTAGCTTCTGTCTCTTCTACCCCCTTATTTTATCCAATTTTTAAACATTAGTGTGAAATATTTGCATGTACTGGAAGGTATAGTGAATACTAAAATTAGCAGTTGTACAACTACGATGTAAATACCTGGAGAAGAGCATTCACGGCAGAGAGAATGTCAGGTGAAAAAGTCCTGAGAGGCTTGGGCTTAGGGTAGGTATTTAAGGAACATCAGATAAACCAATTATGACTGGAGTAGTGTGAGCATGGGAAAGAGTTGTAGATGAGATCAGAGAAGTTATGAGGACTAGACAGGCTAAGACATTGTGTAAGAACTTTGGCTTTTACTCTGAGTAAAATGGGGAGCCATTGGAGTGTTTGTGAACAGAGGAGTGACATGATCTCGTCTTTTAAAAGGATTAGTCTTACTGCTGTGTTGATAATAGAACTATAATAGTGAAAACAGAAAGACCGATTAGTTACAATATTGCTATACTACAGAAAAGAGATAGTGATGACTTGGAAAGTGGTGGAGGATGTAAAATGTGATCTGAATCTGGCTGTAACGTGAAGATAGAGCAGACAGGGTTTGTTGACAGATTAGATTTGCTATTTGGGAGAGAGAGCATAACTAAAAAGTTTTTGGCTTGAGCCCCTGAAGAGATCAATTTGTTATTCTTTTATTAGGATGGGCAAGACTGTGGGTAGAGTAGGTTTTTGGAGGAAGATCAGGAGTTTAGTTTGGGGCATGTTAAGTTTGGCATGTCTAGTAAACACCCCATTGAAACTACTGTGGGTGTACTTTGTTGAAGTACCTCCTTTAGAATTTCTTTTGGTGAGAGTCTCTGGAAGGCAGACTTAATCTTTGTATATTTCAGATTGTCTTTTTCTTACCTATGCTTTTGAATGTACTTTAATGGGGTATACAATTCTGGTGGACAGTTATTTTCCTTCAGTGCTTTTGTTATTGTCAGGGAGAAACTTGTCTTTGGTATAATTGATGTTTCTTTGTAGATCTCCAGTTTTTTTTCCTTTAAATCTCCTGTGGCTTTTAAGTTTTTTTATTAATCACAATTTTGCTATGCTATTTCCAGGTATGGAACTATCGTATGTATATACACACACATACTTTATGGTTTTTTCATTCTGTATACTGTTTTGGGTAAATTTCCCAGAAAACTGTCTTCTAAGTCATGAATTCTTTAGAATTCATCTTATCTGTTTTGTATGTGTGTGTGTATATATGTTTTATATTATATATACATAATATAAATATAAATATAAATATAAAATTATATATACATAATATATAATATATAATATCTATATATATTATATACATAGCTATATATTTTTTTAAGATAGGGTCTCACTCTGTCACCCAGGCTGGAGTGCCTTGGCATGATCTCAGCTCACTGCAACCTCTGCCTCTTGGGCTCAAGCAGTCCTCCCACCTCAGCCTCCCAAGTAGCTGAGACTACAGGCAAGTGCCACCATGCTCAGCTAATTTTTGTATTTTTTTGTAGAGACAGGGTTTCACCATGTTGCCCAGGCTGGTCTCAAACTCCAGAGCTCAAGTGATCTGCCTGCCTCGTCCTTCCAAAGTGCTGGGATTACAGGCGTGAGCCACTGTGTTTGGCTGGAAGTATACTTTTATTTCTAATCTTTTTTATTTTTATACATGCCTGTTCTTATTTCAGTATGGCTTGTTTTTCATGATTTCTTGCTCTTTATTATGTTTTTTAAGGGACAGGGTCTCACTGTGTCATCCACACTGGAGTCTAGTGGTGCCATCATAACTCACTATAGCCCTGAATTCCTGGGCTCAAGTGATCTTCCCACTTCAGCCTCCTGAGTTGCTGAGACTACAGATGTGAGCCACCATGCCCAGTTAACTCTTCTTAAATAGAAGTTATTCCCTTATTTATCACTTCAGTATCCTAAACATAATTATTTTAAGGTCTTTGTCAGACTGCTTCGTAAAATTAGTTTCATATAGAGTGAATCTGTGTTCTTATTATGATTTTTTTTTAGATTGTCTTTCTTAATATAAAATTTATTTCTATATTTTGAATTTTGGCTTGCTGGCTATGATGGGAGCCTTTTGTTTTCTTTATTGATCTCTTTCTAGACTCTTTCCTCTCTATCAGAGGAACTAGATTAGGTAGTGGCATTTTGGGTCTCCCACTTCACAGTGAAATTGGGGATATCATAGATCTAGTCACTGAGTTAGTAGTCAGCCTGATTCAGAGGCTCCCTGTGCCCTTGGCTTTTCCTACTGCTACAGCCTCAGGCAGCCCTGGCAGTAGCCCTTTTTCAGATTCTTTTCAAAAGAAATGAGGCTGTTGAAATTCTTTGGCTGCCACTGCTGCTTCTAAATCTGTAAGTCTGTGGGTCTTTGGTATCAGTACACTCACTGCTTTGCATTTCTCTTCATTTTTGCCCAGATGATTATCTTGTTTTTGGACTCAGCTGGTTTTGGGGTTTCTATTTGTATATTTTGCATATTGTTAATATTAACTTGCATTGTAGGGGGATGTCCTGTCAAAATGGAAACTCAGCTGTTTCATCTCTATCATTTCAATTGAAACTCTTTTAATACTTGCTTTTCTCATAATAACAGATGATTTTAGAAAATGACCATTAAGAACTTATTAGACATAAGAACAAACTCAATCCTCCCAAAAACCGTCATTTTATAGAAGAACAAAGTGAGAAAATGGAGAAATTTAGTAAATTGCCTTGGATCGTACAGCTACTAGGTAGCAGAGAAAGGATTCTAAACCATATAACACGGGTCCATGATCTGTGTTCCTAACCACTGTGATATATTCCCTCTCATCTATTAGTTGGGAAAAATAACTTTCTCATAGTTTGTTCTAAGAATGAAGTAAGAGCAGATGTGAAAAGCCTGATGTTGTACCAGACGTGTAATAAACATTCAACGAATATTTGTTTTTCTTTCCTTTGTGGCAGGCAAATATATTTCCAGTATGATAGTTTAAATAAAACTTGTGGCCGAGTGCGGTGGCTCACGCCTGTAATCCCAGCACTTTGGGAGGCCGAGGTGGGCGGATCACCTGAGGTCAGGTGTTTGAGATCAGCCCGACCAACATGGAGAAACCCCATCTCTACTAAAAATACAAAATTAGCCGGGTGTGGTGGCACATGCCTGTAACCCCAGCTACTTGGGAGGCTGAGGAAGGAGAATCACTTGAACCCAGGAGGCGGAGGTCGCAATGAGGCAGGATCGCACCATTGCACTCCAACCTGGGCGAGAAGAGTGAAACTTCGTCTCAAAAACAAAACAAAACAAAAACAAACAAACAAAAAACTTGTAAGTAGATTTTGTTTAAAATGTAGTATGTTTAATTTTAATAAAAAGGGAGGGTGGGAGTTCATTATTGGACCAAATTCCCTTGTGTGGCTTTGAGGGCAGGACTTGCCTGGGAGAGGTGCAGAGCTGAGAAGCAAGGGAATCAGAGGAATAGGAACCGGTGGCAAAGTTCACATTGGAAACCAGACAAGTAAAGAATTCTGCAGAAAAGCTGGTTTGATGCTGGGGAATTCCAGAGCAGAATAAGAAGGTTTGGACCAGATGGTAGGAGCTGGTGCCTTGAGCATTTCCCAGAGCTCATGAGGTTCCTGGGTCCATGGTGCAGTGGGCAGAGAGGGCTCTATCGATGGCAGTTTGCCCGCCTTGACCTTGTAGAGCATTCTTGTGGCCTGTGTTTTCAAATTCTGCAAATTAACAAGGAGCATTTGGTTCTTAGTATGCAATACTCAAGGGAATAAATAGGCCCAGTTAACTGTTTACAGTTATACTAGCCAAGTATCTAAATTAGGGAATTGCCTCTGGGGCCTTGACCTAGCTCTTTCCCCAGTCATCTCATCTTTTACTTCCTCAGATCTCATATATGGGCCTTCCACCATTCGAACTACACATCCTTCGAAGTCTAGTTCAGACTCCAGCCCTTCCATGACACTGTACTGATCCCATGTACGCCTAATACCTAGTAGTTGCTTCAAGTTAATTAGAAATTTAGAGAAAGGAAAGGTCCTTGTGAGATGCAGTATTTGGAGGGAGTTTCATCAGTTTGGATGAATAGGGGTATGTGTGGAGACCATAAACAAATGCTTAGTTGGGAATATGAGGTGTGTGTGTTTGTGGTGTGTGTATGTTGTATGTTAGTATGAGAACCGGCAAAAAACAATCTTACTAGACCAGAGGAGTTTTGGTAGGAACTTGGAAAAGTTAAGATTAGATTTAAGTAGGAGGGTTGGGTCCAGGTCATAGGCAACCTTTCAAGCTAGGAGAGTTTGATCAAGTTAGAAGAGGAGTTAGATGATTTGGTTAATAGTCAAGAGCCACTGAAAGTTCATGCAAGGAAGGGTGATGCATAGTGAGATGTTCTACTCCCATTCCAGACCTGCTTTCTTGGAGTGGTTGGTTTTGCCAGAGCCTCTGTGGGCTCACTCAGGGAGGCCCAGGGGAGGCCAACTGACAGTTGAGGAGCATTATTGAATTAGTATTTAGTGTATTTGTATTTCAACACACTTAGGAAATTAAGGAAATAGGAAAGTACCTCTCATGTCCTGCAGTTCCTTCTTCCCCTTAGTTTTTCCTACGTAGCGAATCCTCTGCAGGAGACTTGACCTTAGACTGTAGCATTATCTATAAGCTGGTTTTAACTTTCCCATGGTTCTAGGAAGAAAATACAAGTATAAATTAAGCCCACAGGTATTAGATCAAGTACTCTTTACCTTATTCACCTCTATAATTCCAGCTTCTTTTCTTCTTGGGTAGCTAAATCACCAAAAAAAAAATTTTGCTTTTTTTTTATTTTTATTTTTTTTTTTGAGATGGAGTCTTCTCTGTCACCCAGGCTAGTGTGCAGTGGCGCCATCTTGGCTCACTGCAGTCTCCGTCTCCCGAGTTCAAGCGATTCTTCTGCATCAGCCTCCCGAGTAGCTGGGATTACAGGCGCCCGCCACCACACCCGGCTAATTTTTGTATTTTTAGTAGAGATAGGGTTTCATCATGTTGGCCAAGGTGGTCTTGAACTCCCAACCTCAGGTGATCCTCCCGCCTTGGCCTCCCAAAATGCTGGGGTTACAGGTGTGAGCCACCGTGCTCACCTGGCCCAATTTTTTTTTGTTTTGTTTTGTTTTGTTTTACAGTGAAGAAGGAACAAAAGAAGGCAGTAATCTATATCATTAGCACTTAAGTAATTACTCTTAGGAATTTGGATTTCAGTTTTTGATTGGGCGACTGTGTGAGGATTATATCAAGCTGGCAATATTACTAATAGAGAAATTATTTCACAAGACACAAGACATTTATCTTAATTTAAAAAGATATAAAATCCAGTGATTGGGAAGTAACCTCAATCCTTAAAAATGCAAAAGTGTGGGGCAATTATTTTTATTATGAAGAATTCCAAATACATAAACGTGTGTATTTGTGTATATCACATATATTTAAAAGTAGAGAGAATAATAAGCCACCTTTACCCATCATCCAAATTCAATAGTGATCAAAGTTGAGTCACAACTGCTCCATCTATCCCTTTTTATTGTTGTTTGCTGAAGTATTCTAAAACACATCCCCAATTTGTGATTTTTATTCCTATGTACTCAGTATGCATCTCTAAAAATATGGATGCTTTGTTCCATGTTCACAGTGCAATGGCACATTTTATAAAGAATTTCTTGGTGTTATCTAATATCTAGTACATATATAAATTTCCTCTGTTACTTGACAGTGTCTGTTTTACATTTCATTTGTTTAAATCAGGATCTAAGCAAGGTTCACACACTGCATTTGGCTGTTATGTCTCTGAATCTCTTTTAATCTAGTGGTTGGGAGTTTTGATAGCTGGTTTTGGTGGCTGAGGGCAGGAGTGTCGAAGAAGCAAGGGTGAGGTGATGGATTTTAAGATATGCTAAAAGGAAATCTTTAGAATCACAGAGCCTGCTAGGAGTAGGGAGATGTAACATTTATGGCTGAAATAATATTTTTTAGGTCCATGTCAAACTTTAAAAAAATGCCTCCTTTAAAGTAGTGTTATTTATATATTTTGTTCTATGTAAAACATATAGTTGAATCTGAGTTGCTATTTAGAATGTTTAGTAAGTAACTGAAGTTATCTATTTTATACCAAACTAGAATAAAGAAAAAAAAATCCCAAATGTGTTCCTAAGAGATCTAATTCTCACTGTAAATTGGAAATCAGTTATCTTTCTGCAACTTTTCTTCCTCAACTTAAAAAAGAGTGTTTTTCCTTTGGACTTTTTCTGCAAATTTTCATATATTAATTTCAGTTAAAACCAGGTACTGTCTTGCTAAGATAATTGTGTCTACCTACCACTGAATTTGGTATTCCTTGGGCAATGTTGTACAGTCTAGTAGGGCATACATTTAAAAATTTTATAAAAATTAAATGTTCTTGAGCACTCTAAGATAATGCTTAATGTAATAACGCAGAAGCTCACTGATGTAATGTTCAAATCGCCTCAAAACGTTTATGCCTCCTCCCAGATAAATTGCTTTAATTCTCCAGAGGATCTGGTTGAAAATTTTATTTGTGGTAGGCCTCATGTTGAGAGAGATGAAAATGATTACTAAAATACAGTTTAAAATGTGTTTTCTTTGAATATGTGTAATCCCTATAAACATGGAACATAAATTATAGTAAGCTATAAACTTATATGCTCTTTGTTGGAAATCTTGAGTTGTATAGTATGAAATATCTTGGAGACCATGATCAACCTTTTCCTTAATATTTTGAGCGTGGGTGCAAGCCCATGTATTAAAATTTATTTTGCACAGAAGACACATGTTTTAAACACTGCAGTTGTTAGAAATGAAATCTTTAGATCTTAAGACCCACAATAAAGAGGAAAGTAGGTGAAAAGTATGAGACATTTTTTAGTTTCACTCCCACTCAATATAAGGATATTTATTATTTTCTAACAGTGTAAATGTACATCAATAGTTTGTACTTTTAACTTTGATATCTAATTCCGAATATTTGATTATATATGCCTTTTAGGTGCCCAAATGTGAGTCTGCAAAAGCTGCCAGAACAGTGGCTATGGAGTGTTTTAGAGGAAATTAAATGCAGTGATCCTTCATCTAAACTCTGTGCTACAAGGCGCAGTGCTGGAATTCCTTTCTACATACAGGTACTTATCTGTAGGACCCTAGCCGTTTGTTTATATTTGTCTTTTGATGATAGTGTATCCTAACCTGTTTGACATGTGAGTGAGCATATTACATAAAGGACATTTCTGTCTTTTCAGCACCATAGCATTTGTGGCTTTGTTTTAATGTGGGGACAGTGTGTTCCTGTGACAAGATCTGTTCTTGGAACAAACCCTGTAAAAGGTCAATCTTGTAATATAAACAGAGGGTGGTATAAATTTCTGTCTTTGTATTAAGTAGGCAGACATCACTGTGGCACAGTCATTGCTCACTTTCAGAAAGTGCACATGTTGCCCCACCACCCCACTTTATTTTTTTAAAAAAATAGTCTTCCTTTCATCTCAAGACCTTCAATACTCTCTGTAGGCAACCAGTATTAACATTTTCTTTTCAATTCTCCTATAAAATGTCCATCCATAAAATAATCATAATAGTAGTTGACATTTATTAGTGGTTATTTCACATACATTACCTCATTAACTCCTTCCCTGTACCCTATTATCATCCATATATTCTAGATGAAGAGACTGGGGTTTAGGTACGTTAAGTGACTTGCCAAAGGCCACAGAGACAGTAAGAACTGAGTTAAGACTTGAGCCCAGGCAGCCTGACTCCCGAACCTCTCTGCATATGAGAATTTGTGTGTGCGAGTCCGTTTTCCTTTTGGAACACATATGAAAACACATACACTGCTTGCTCTTTGTTTTCACTTAGTATTATACCTTAAAGATTGCTTCATATCAACACATTTAGATACGGCTATTGATGGGAAAATATTTTATTTAGAAATTAAGACTGTTACCTTCATGAACCCAAAGAATAAAAACCAGTGTCTTCACAATACTAAATCAGACCCCATCCTGAAAGACCTTTGTTTAATATATAGTAAGATTAAATCCAGGAATGCAGTGGTATAATAAAAGCGCTGAAAAGAAATAGAATGAAGTCTCTGGTTTTTTTTGTGCCCCTACATTTTTTCCTTCTCTTTCTTACTCCTCCCTCAAATTCCTGAAATCCCTTTATGATTTTTTGGTGACAGTGATCATCAGTTGCAGAGGTTGTTGACAGATAATTGAAGCAGTTCTGCTGTACGGATTTTGGTGACCTTCAGAAATCAACTTTTATTTCATCTGACCCATTCTGGATCAGTGTGTTTCATTCTCTTGCCTCTAATTCACTCTGACCTTGTGTTTTTACGTGTCATTTGTCTGTCTGAGATCAAATGTTAAGACAGGATCAAGGTCTCACTGCATATTTGTGCAGTGTGCTTCTTTCAGCTCTGGTGCCCAGCTTGCACTAAGTATTGGTCATAATGAGTAGTCAGAAGGTGCACTTCCTTACCCTAGCCTCGGCAAGAATGCCATAACTTTACCTAGCTCTTTGGGAGAAAAAGCCATGGTTCCCTGAAGACATTTTAGTAATTGAATGTAGCTTTTTTTTTAGTTGAATAAAGTCTAAATTTTTTTAAAAAATCTGCTTACAGAGAGTCTTCATTTCTCTTAGCGTGACTTACTAATAAAGTTATACTCCTGTTTTGGTGGAAATCTGCATAGTGTTAGCTATGGAAAAGAACTGTCTACTTAGTTTGTGAGTTTACCTTTTGTGTAGACAGATTAAAAATTATTTTCAATATAGACAAAGTTTTTTTGAATAGTCATTTAAAAAATGTTATCTGAGCCTAAATAAACTATGATAAATTTCTTTTAAATCAAACTATTTTTTGTTTGTCTTTATTTTCCTCTTCTGTAGGTTTCAAATGCTTCAGAAGAAGCTAGCTAACTTGAAACTTTACTCTTGAGAGCTAGTAGCTACAAATGTGAAAAGTAGACATGGAGGAATGGAGTCTGGGAATGTGACTAAAGTGACTTTTTTTTAACAGCTTTATTGAGATGTAATTCACATACTATATAGTCACCCTTTTAAAGTGTACAATTCAGTGGTTTTCAGTATATTCACAGAGCTGTACAACCATTATTTAGTTTTAGAACATCAACCCATGAAACCTCCCATACTCATTAGCAGTCACTTCCCATTTCTCTCTACCCCTGCCACTCAGCCCTAGGCAATCACTAATCTACCTTCCAGCTCTATACATTTGTCCTTTCTGGACATTTCATATATATGGAATCATACAGTATACGATCTTTTGTGTGTGGCTTCTTTCACTTAGCGTAATGTTTTCAGAGTTCATTCATGTTGTAATATATATTAGTACCTCATTCTTTTTTATTGCCTCAAGTGGCTTAATACCCTCTTTTTATGTTTATTGGACGTCGGCAAAGTGTTAGATACAAAGTAAGTAAGAAGCTACTGAAAATTTCAAATATAGGACCTCTTTGGTGTTTGCAGTATTTCTTTTTGTTCCATGGAGTTTCAAATGCTTTGATTTGATTAGTCCTCCAAGTAATGATTCTTTTGTGAAGAATTAACTAACTGCTTCATCTCCAGGGAGGCTTAACATTCTTACAAGAAATTTAATCCAGAGATTTTTTGGTTTTTAAGTAAAGAGAATTTTCTCATTAGATAAATTTGTTACTGAAACTGATTTGTTTATTGTATCAGAACTGCCACCTACTTAGGGTTCTTAAGGAGTTGTCAATAAGAGCCATTTTTTGGCCTTTTAGAATTAAATTTAATGAGCAAACGAAGTGACCTTAGAGATGACATGATTTCACCTTCACCTACATTTAGAGATGAAGAATCTGTAGGTTCTACTGTGAGGTTAAACCACTTGCCCAGGGCCACATGGCTTAATTAACTTTCTTTGATAACCACATGTTTTTATTAAGGGGATTTTGCGTTTTGGGATTGATCCAGGGAAGCAGCAAAAAAAGTGTATGTCAACTAAGAACCCCGTTAATTTTTGCATTCTTTTTCCATAGGCACTGTTGGCATCTGGACCAAAGAAAGGCAAAATGGATTTGTTGAAAATAACAATGAAAGAGTTAATCTCTTTGGCTGGGCCTACAGATGACTTACAGAGTACAGTCCCCCAGGTAATCATGGAAATACACAAACCCTCCAGTGTTGTTTTTTGTTTTGTTTTATTTTTCACTTTTTTCAAGACAGTTGTTACTGTCTTGTTACCCAGGCTGGAGTACAGTGGCACGATCTCAGCTCACTGCAACCTTCGCCTCCCAGGTTCAAGCAATTCTCCTGCTTTAGCCTCCTGCAGTTGTTTTAAATCTTTGCTTTATTTTTTAACAAAAAGTATCTGCTGGAGATAAAGAACTCTTGAACATTGGACAGACATTTGAAGCTTGTTTGAATAGCTTTTCTTTCTTTTTTTTTTTGTCTTTACCATCCACAAAATAAACCATTGCTTTAGTTGAATATATTAATCAAAACAAACAATTTTTAAACTCTGGTGAAAACATCCAGCTTATATAAGATATTTTATAATACTATTGCATCTATGAATTTGAAAGTGCATATGCTAGCACTTCAGAATTTCATGTGTGCTTCTTTGCATTGATGTACATTTTGTAATTCAGCAGTTGAAAATTTCCTTTAAATATATCTACCTTTTGGGGTGTTAATATTTTACTAACATTTAGTTCCTTTTAGTCACTACCTATATATATGAAGTTAAAGCACTCCTTATAGCTCCACTTCACCACTAGGGAGTAAATATTAATACCTATCAAGTACTGCTTGTACGTTATAGTCTGGACTTCCTCAGTTAATGCTTCATAGTAGGACACTCCTTTTTTTTGGTTTGTTTTTTGAGACAGAGGCTCACTCTGTTGCTCATGCTGGAGTGCAGTGGTGCGATCGTGGCTCCCTGCAACCTCTGCCTCCTGGGTTCAAGCGATTCCCATGCCTCAGCCTCCCCAGTAGCTGGAATTACAGGCATGGGCCACCATACCTGGCAAATCATCTGAGGTCGGGAGTTCGAGACCAGGCCCAATCACCTGTTGGCCAGGTTGGTCTCAAACTCCTGACCACAGGGATCTGCTTGCCTTGGCCTTCCAAAGTGCTAGGATTACAGGTGTGAGCCACCATGCCCAGCCTATAGTAGAACACTCCTACCCAACTGTAAAGGGCCATTCTAGGTCAGGGAACAGATTGAGAGCTGAAGTTTACAATCAAGTATGATAAGTACATATGATTTTATTTCAGAACCTGTGGGAGGTGTTAAAGGGAGCCCATGGGCCAGAATGAGGACTGTGGAAAAGAAAGGGGATTTTATGTTTATTGGATGTTGGCAAAGTGTTAGATAAAGGGAGACCATGAGCCAGAATGTGGACTGTGGAAAAGAATGGGGATTCCCATTCATATCTAAGTGCCTATAGATATGAAATGTCTTTATTTCTTTAAAAAATTGACTGAAATGTTGTTAATCACATTCAGAAATGATCATTTCAAGACATTTTTCAGTGAAATGTGAAAAAAATGTAATTGGTTCTATTTTCCTAGACTATCACTTTAAAAAAGTACATGTTGAGTATCTTTTATCTGAAATGCTGGGGACCAGAAGTGTCTCAGAGTTCAGATTTTTTTTTTTATTATTTTGACATATTTGCATTATACTGAACGGGTCAGCATCTCTAATCTGAAAATCTAAAATGTTCCAATGAGCATTTCCTTAGAATGTCATGTCCATGCTCAAAAAAGTTTCGGATTTTGGAGCTTTTTTGATTTCGGATTTTTGGATTTGGGATGCTTTACTTGTGCTATTTTTATAAGAACATCTAAAAATAATGGGGCTTGGTTTTAACGAGTGCTGGATAATTATTGCCCTACTCTACTTCAAGGTGATTAATGGCATTTTAGTGATCATTTTTATGAAATTGGTGAGATTTAAAAATTTTGTCTGTGACCAGTCTTCTGAGCTTTTTTAGTTGATAATTTGCTTTCCTTCTCCCCTCCCATGGTTCATTTCTTTATTATTTTTATTATGTATCTTTGAAATATTTCAGTATACAGAAATGTATAGTGAATAATGAACATATTTGAAACCAGTTCCAGTTTAAAAAATTAAACATTACAGAGACCGTTAGTTATGCTGTGGATTCTTCCACGTCTCATTCCCGTTTATTCCTCCTCAGTTATAATCACTAACCCAAATTAGTGACTATCATTCCCAAGCATTTTCATCATACTTTTATTTCCTTTTACATGAATGTTGTTATCCACACTTTTTATACTTTGCTTTTGTCAATCAACATTATATTTTAAGATTAGTGAGCTCCTGTTCAGCCCCTGTTCACTTTCATTTCTGAACAGTATTTTATTCTATTTCATTTCTTCCCTTCTTCTGTGAATGGACATTTGGGTTGTTTCCAGTTTTCTTCTATTACAAACAATGCTGAAACAAACATTCTTGTGTGTCTCCTTACACACGTGAGTGTTTCTCTAGGTTATATACCTAGAAGTAGAATTGCAGGGTTGTAGGGTACACACATACTCAATTCGATGCTGTTGTGTTGTCTCCAAAGTGGTTGAACTAATTTATATTCCTGCCAGCAGAGTGTAAGAGTTTCCATTGCTTATCAACATCTTTGTATTATCAGACTTTTACAGTTTTTGACTTTCTGCTTAGTGTGAAATGGTGTTTTCTAGTTTTATTTTGCATCTCTCTTATTACTAGTTAGCTTTAATGTATGTTTATTAGCCTTTTGGTTTACTTCTGAGAGTTGTCTGTTGAAAGACTTTGCTTACTTTAATATTGGTTATTTGTCCCTTCATTTTTGTTTTGTAGGAGTTGGATTTTTATTGTTGTTTCAAAAACATTTTCTTGATACTGATTTCTTTTTGATTATTTGAATTACGTATATATTCTCCCAAACTATGGTTTGTCTTTTTACTTTGTGGTCTCTATTATTATATAGATATTTTTAATTTTAATAAAATAGGTCAGCTTTCTCCTTTATGGGTTGTACGTTTGGATCTTATTTCAGAAATTATACCCCAAGATCAGGAAGATATTTTATATTTTCTTTCTTTTTTCTTTTTCTTTTTCTTTTTTTTTTTTTTTTTTTGAGATGAGGTCTCACTCTGTGGCCTAGGCTGGAGGGCAGTGGCACAATCTTGGCTCACTGCAACCTCTGCCTCCCGGGTTCAAGCGATTCTTCTGCCTCAGCCTCCTGAGTAACTGGGATTATATAGACATCCACCACCATGCCCTGCTAATTTTTATATTTTTAGTAGAGACGAGGTTTTGCCATGTTGGCCAGGCTAGTCTCGAACTCCTGACCTCAGGTGATTCTCCCGCCTCGGCCTCCCAAAGTGCTGGGATTACAGGCGTGAGCCACTGCACCCGACTGAGAAAGATATTTTATATATTTTTTTTTTTTTTTTTTTTTTTTTTTTGGAGACGGAGTCTCGCTCTGTCGCCCAGGCTGGAGTGCAGTGGCGCGATCTCGGCTCACTGCAAGCTCCGCCTCCCGGGTTCACGCCATTCTCCTGCCTCAGCCTCTCCAAGTAGCTGGGACTACAGGCGCCCGCCACCACACCCGGCTAATTTTTTGTATTTTTAGTAGAGACGGGGTTTCACTGTGGTCTCGATCTCCTGACCTCGTGATCCACCCGCCTCGGCCTCCCAAAGTGCTGGGATTACAAGCGTGAGCCACCGCGCCCGGCCAGATATTTTATATTTTCTTTTAAAAGTTTTGAAGTTTTACTTGTCATAATTTTATGTAAATGAAACCATATTATTATTTTTTACTGATAGGATCTTGCTCTGTCACCCAGGCTGGAGTGTGTGCAAGTCTTTATATTACCTGTAATTTGTCTTTGTTTAGTGTAAAGTAAAATAATTTAATGTTTGCCATTTGGATAACTAATACAGAGACATTTCTGATATAATACATCCTTTTCTTCTTGATTTATACTGCCTCTATTATGTGTTTTCATAGATAGGTGGTTCTGTTTCTGTGCTGTCTATTAATCTATCTTTGGAGCAAAACCACTACTTTATTTTTGTTTTTATTTTTTTGAGACGGAGTCTCACTCTGTCACCCAGGCTGGAGTACAGTGGTGTGATCTCGGCTCACTGCAACCTTCACCTCCTGGGTTCAAGCTATTCTCCCACCTCAGCCTCCTGAGTAGCTGGGATTACAGCTACTCAGGTGTGCCACCACACCCAGCTAATTTTTGTATTTTTAGTAGAGATGGGGTTTCACCACGTTGGCCAGGCTGGTCTTGAACTCCTGACCTCAAGTGATCTGCCCACTCAGGCCTCCCAAAGTGCTGGGATTACAGACGTGAGCCACCACACCTGGCCTAAAACCACTATTTTAATTATTGTGTCTCTATAAAAAGTTGTAATATCTGGCAAGGTGAATCTCTCTTTTTTTGTTTCCCCTTCAGAATGACCTTGGCTATGTTTGTCCCATTGCTATTTGATAAAAATTTTAGAATTAGCTTGTTAAACTCAATAAAAAGCCCTTTTGGAATTTTGGTTCGAATTTAAATGTATTGATTTATTTGGGAAAAATTATCTTTTTAAGTATTGAATCTTCCATGGCTTATTTCATTTATTCAGATCATTTAATGTCATTTATTATTTTTTAAACTAATTCCCATAAAAGTCTTTTTTTTTTTCAGAGATGGAGTTTCGCTTTTGTTGCCCAGGTTGGAGTGCAATGGTGCAATCTCGGCTCACTGCAACCTCCGCTTCCGGGGTTCAAGCAATCCTCCTGCCTCAGCCTCCCGAGTAGCTGGGATTACAGGCGTGCACCACCACGCCCAGCTGATTTTTTTATTTTTAGTAGAGACAGGATTTCGCCATGTTGGCCAGGCTGGTTTTAAACTCCTGACCTTAGGTGATCCACCTGCTTCAGCTTCCCAAAGTGCTGGGATCACAGGCATGAGTCACTATGCCCGGCCCATAAAAGTCTTATAGATTATTTTTGAGATTTATTTCTATTGTCTTATTTTTTTGCAATTATGAATGGTACTTTTAAAAGATTATATTATCTGTTGCTGTTTGAGAAGAATGCAGTTAATTTTTGGGTTATAATTGTGTTTATATTCAGCAGCCTATCAGAATTGCTATAACACAGCAAATGACTTCTCTGTAAATTCTTTTGGATTTGTTTTATGGATAATCATATCTTTGACAAATAATGCTGTTTGTTTTAACTTTCTAATTTTTAGTTTTTTTTAAAAACAGTTTTTATTGTACTTTGCTGCTGGAACCTGTAGTACAGTTTGGTATAGAAAGAGAGAGAGCAGGCATCCTTATGTTGTTTCTGATCAATCTGCTGCAATTTTTAATCTACCCATTATCTTATTAAGCAAATTGAATTTTATTGAATATTTTTTGCATCTTTTGAGATAAATATGTTTTCTTCTAGAATTTGCAGGTGTCATGAATTGTATTGATTTTTCAATTTTTTTTTTTTTTTTTTTTTTATTATACTTTAGGGTTTTAGGGTACATGTGCACAATGTGCAGGTTTGTTACATATGTATCCATGTGCCATGTTGATTTCCTGCACCCATTAACTCGTCATTTAGCATTAGGTGTATCTCCTAATGCTGTCCCTCCCCCCTCCCCCCACCCCACAACAGTCCCCAGAGCGTGATGTTCCCCTTCCTGTGTCCATGAGTTCTTATTGTTCAATTCCCACCTATGAGTGAGAACATGCGGTGTTTGGTTTTTTGTCCTTGCGATAGTTTACTGAGAATGATGTTTTCCAGTTTCATCCATGTCCCTACAAAGGACACGAACTCATCATTTTTTATGGCTGCATAGTATTCCATGGTGTATATGTGCCACATTTTCTTAATCCAGTCTATCGTTGTTGGACATTTGGGTTGGTTCCAACTCTTTGCTATTGTGAATAGTGCCGCAATAAACATACGTGTGCATGTGTCTTTATAGCAGCATGATTTATAGTCCTTTGGGTATATACCCAGTAATGGGATGGCTGGGTCAAATGGTATTTCTAGTTCTAGATCCCTGAGGAATCGCCACACTGACTTCCACAATGGTTGAACTAGTTTACAGTCCCACCAACAGTGTAAAAGTGTTCCTATTTCTCCACATCCTCTCCAGCAAGTGTTGTTTCCTGATTTTTTAATGATGGCCATTCTAACTGGTGTGAGATGGTATCTCACTGTGGTTTTGATTTGCATTTCTCTGATGGCCAGTGATGATGAGCATTTCTTCATGTGTTTTTTGGCTGCATAAATATCTTCTTTTGAGAAGTGTCTGTTCATGTCCTCTGCCCACTTTTTGATGGGGTTGTTTGTTTTTTTCTTGTAAATTTGTTTGAGTTCATTGTAGATTCTGGATATTAGCCCTTTGTCAGATGAGTAGGTTGCAAAAATTTTCTCCCATTGTGTAGGTTGCCTGTTCACTCTGATGATAGTTTCTTTTGCTGTGCAGAAGCTCTTTAGTTTAATGAGATCCCATTTGTCGATTTTGGCTTTTGTTGCCATTGCTTTTGGTGTTTTAGACATGAAGTCCTTGCCCACGCCTATGTCCTGAATGGTATTGCCTAGGTTTTCTTGTAGGATTTTAATGGTTTTAGGTCTAACATATAAGTCTTTAATCCATCTTCAATTAATTTTTGTATAAGGTGTAAGGAAGGGATCCAGTTTCAGCTTTCTACATATGGCTAGCCAGTTTTCCCAGCACCATTTATTAAATAGGGAATCCTTTCCCCATTTCTTGTTTTTGTCAGGTTTGTCAAAGATCAGATAGTTGTAGCTATGCGGCATCATTTCTGAGGGCTCTGTTCTGTTCCATTGATCTATGTCTCTGTTGTGGTACCAGTACCATGCTGTTTTGGTTACTGTAGCCTTGTAGTATAGTTTAAAGTCAGGTAGCGTGATGCCTCCAGCTTTGTTCTTTTGGCTTAGGATTGACTTGGCGATGCGGGCTCTTTTTTGGTTCCATATGAACTTTAAAGTATTTTTTTCCAATTCTGTGAAGAAAGTCATTGGTAGCTTGATGGGGATGGCATTGAATCTATAAATTACCTTGGGCAGTATGGCCATTTTCACGATATTGATTCTTCCAACCCATGAGCATGGAATGTTCTTCCATTTGTTTGTATCCTCTTTTATTTCATTGAGCAGTGGTTTGTAGTTCTCCTTGAAGAGGTCCTTCACATCCCTTGTAAGTTGGATTCCTAGGTATTTTATTCTCTTTGAAGCAATTGTGAATGGGAGTTCACTCATGATTTGGCTCTCTGTTTGTCTGTTATTGGTGTACAAGAATGCTTGTGATTTTTGTACATTAATTTTGTATCCTGAGACTTTGCTGAAGTTGCTAATCAGCTTAAGGAGATTTTGGGCTGAGACAATGGGGTTTTCTAGATATACAATCATGTCATCTGCAAACAGGGACAATTTGACTTCCTCTTTTCCTAATTGAATACCCTTTATTTCCTTCTCCTGCCTGATTGCTCTGGCCAGAACTTCCAACACTATGTTGAATAGGAGTGGTGAGAGAGGGCATCCCTGTCTTGTGCCAGTTTTCAGAGGGAATGCTTCCAGTTTTTGCCCATTCAGTATGATATTGGCTGTGGGTTTGTTGTAGATAGCTCTTATTATTTTGAGATACGTCCCATCAATACCTAATTTATTGAGAGTTTTTAGCATGAAGGGTTGTTGAATTTTGTCAAAGGCCTTTTCTGCATCTATTGAGATAATCATGTGGTTTTCGTCTTTGGTTCTGTTTATATGCTGGATTACATTTATTGATTTGCGTATGTTGAACCAGCCTTGCATCCCAGGGATGAAGCCCACTTGATCATGGTGGATAAGCTTTTTGATGTGCTGCTGGATTCGGTTTGCCAGTATTTTATTGAGGATTTTTGCATCAATGTTCATCAAGGATATTGGTCTGAAATTCTCTTTTTTGGTTATGTCTCTGCCAGGCTTTGGTATCAGGACGATGCTGGCTTTGTAAAATGTGTTAGGGAGGATTCCCTCTTTGTCTATCGATTGGAATAGTTTCAGAAGGAATGGTACCAGTTCCTCCTTGTACCTCTGGTAGAATTCAGCTGTGAATCCATCAGGTCCTGGACTCTTTTTGGTTGGTAAGCTATTGATTATTGCCACAATTTCAGAACCTGTTATTGGTCTATTCAGAGATTCAACTTCTTCCAGGTTTAGTCTTGGGAGGGTGTATTTGTCGAGGAATTTATCCATTTCTTCTAGATTTTCTAGTTTATTTGCATAGAGGTGTTTGTAGTATTCTCTGATGGTAGATTGTATTTCTGTGGGATCGGTGGTGATATCCCCTTTTTCGTTTTTTATTGCATCTATTTGATTCTTCTCTCTTTTCTTCTTTATTAGTCTTGCTAGCGGTCCATCAATTTTGTTGATCTTTTCAAAAAACCAGCTCCTGGATTCATTAATTTTTTGAAGGGTTTTTTGTGTCTCTATTTCCTTCAGTTCTGCTCTGATTTTAGTTATTTCTAGCCTTCTGCTAGCTTTTGAATGTGTTTGCTCCTGCTTTTCTAGTTCTTTTAATTGTGATGTTAGGGTGTCAATTTTGGATCTTTCCTGCTTTCTCTTGTGTGCATTTAGTGCTATAAATTTCCCTCTACACACTGCTTTGAACGTGTCCCAGAGGTTCTGGTATGTTGTGTCTTTGTTCTCGTTGGTTTCAAAGAACATCTTTATTTCTGCCTTCATTTCATTATGTACCCAATAGTCATTCAGGAGCAGGTTGTTCAGTTTCCATGTAGTTGAGCGGTTTTGACTGAGTTTCTTAATCCTGAGTTCTAGTTTGATTGCACTGTGGTCTGAGAGACAGTTTGTTATAATCTCTGTTCTTTTACATTTGCTGAGAAGAGCTTTACTTCCAACAATGTGGTCAATTTTGGAATAGGTGTGGTGTGGTGCTGAAAAAAATGTATATTCTGTTGATTTGGGGTGGAGAGTTCTGTAGATGTCTATTCGGTCCACTTTATGTAGAGCTGAGTTCTACTCAACTGGATATCCTTGTTAACTTTCTGTCTCGTTGATCTGTCTAATGCTGACAGTGGGGTGTTAAAATCTCCCACCATTATTGTGTGGGAGTTTAAGTCCTCCTGTAGGTCACTGAGGACTTGCTTTATGAATCTGGGTGCTCCTGTGTTGGGTGCATATATATTTAGGATAGTTAGCTCTTCTTGTTGAATTGATCCCTTTACCATTATATAATGGCCTTCTTTGTCTCTTTTGATCTTTGTTGGTTTAAAGTCTATTTTATCAGAGACTAGGATTGCAACCCCTGCCTTTTTTTGTTTTCCAGTTGCTTGATAGATCTTCCTCCATCCCTTTATTTTGAGTCTATGTGTGTCTCTGCACGTGAGATGGGTTTCCTGAATACAGCACACTGATGGGTCCTGACTCCTTATCCAGTTTGCCAGTCTGTGTCTTTTGATTGGAGCATTTAGCCCATTTACATTTAACATGAATATTGTTATGTGTGAATCTGATCCTGTCATTATGATGTTAGTTGGTTATTTTGCTCGTTAGTTGCTATAGTTTCTTCCTAGCCTCGATGGTCTTTACAATTTGGCATGTTTTTGCAGGGGCTGGTACCGGTTGTTCCTTTCCATGTTTAGTGCTTCCTTCAGGAGCTCTTTTAGGGCAGGCCTGGTGGTGACAAAATCACTCAGCGTTTGCTTGTCTGTAAAGTATTTTATTTCTCCTTCACTTATGAAGCTTAGTTTGGCGGGATAGGAAATTCTGGGTTGAAAATTCTTTTCTTTAAGAATGTTGAATATCGGCCCCCACTCTCTTCTGGCTTGTAGAGTTTCTGCTGAGAGATCAGCTGTTAGTCTGATGGGCTTCCCTTTGTGGGTAACCCGACCTTTCTCTCTGGCTGCCCTTAACATTTTTTCCTTCATTTCAACTTTGGTGAATCTGACAATTATGTGTCTTGGAGTTGCCCTTCTCAAGGAGTATCTTTGTGGCGTTCTCTGTATTTCCTGAATCTGAATGCTGGCCTGCCTTGCTAGATTGGGGAAGTTCTCCTGGATAATATCTTGCAGAGTGTTCTCCAACTTGGTTCCATTCTCCCCATCATTTTCAGGTACACCAATCAGACGTAGGTTTGGTCTTTTCACATAGTCCCAAATTTCTTGGAGGCTTTGTTCATTTCTTTTTAATCTTTTTTCTCTAAACTTCCCTTCTCTCTTCATTTCATTTATTTCATCTTCTATCAGTGATACCCTTTCTTCCAGTTGATCGCATCTGCTACTGAGGCTTCTGCATTCTTCACGTAGTTCTCGAAACTTGGCTTTCAGCTCCATCATCTCCTTTAAGCCCTTCTCTCCATTGGTTATTCTAGCTATCCATTCTTCTAATTTTTTTTCAAAGTTTTTAACTTCTTTGCTATTGTTTTGAATTTCCTCTCGTAGCTCAGAGTAGTTTGATCGTCTGGAGCCTTCTTCTCTCAACTCATCAAAGTCATCCTCCATCCAGCTTTGCTCCGTTGCTGGTGAGGAACTGCGTTCCTTTGGAGGAGGAGAAGTGCTCTGTTTTTTAGTTACCAGTTTTTTTGGTCTGCTTTTTCCCCATCTTTGTGGTTTTGTCTACTTTTTGTCTTCGATGATGGTGATGTACAGATGGGTTTTTGGTGTGGATGTCCTTTCTGTTTGTTAATTTTCCTTCTACCAGACAAGACCCTCAGCTGCAGGTCTGTTGGAGTTTACTAGAGGTCCACTCCAGACCCTGTTTGGCTGGGTGTCAGCACCGGTGGCTGCAGAACAGCGGATTTTCGTGAGACCACAAATTCAGCTGTCTGATAGTTCCTCTGAAAGTTTTGTCTCAGAGGAGTACCCGGTTGAATGAGGTGTCAGTCTGTCCCTACTGGGGGGGTGCCTCCCAGTTAGGCTGCTCAGGGGTGAGGGACCCACTTTAGGAGGCAGTCTGTCCATTCTCAGATCTCCAGCTGCGTGCTGGGAGAACCACTACTCTCTTCAAAGCTGTCAGTCAGACAGAGACATTTAAGGCTGTGGAGGTTCTCGCTGAGTTTTTGGTTGTCTGTGCCCTGCCCCCAGAGGTGGAGCCTACAGAGGCAGGCAGGCCTCCTTGAGCTGTGGTGGGCTCCACCCAGTTCGAGCTTCCTGGCTGCTTTGTTTACCTAAGCAAGCCTGGGCAATGGCGGGCGCCCCTCCCCCAGCCTCGTTGCCGCCTTGCAGCGTGATCTCAGACTGCTGTGCTAGCAATCAGCAAGACTCTGTGGGCATAGGACCCTCCGAGCCAGGTGCGGGACACAATCTCCTAGTGTGCCGTTTTCCAGGCCCGTTGGAAAAGCACAGTATTAGGACCGGACTGACCCGATATTCCAGGTGCCGTCTGTTTCCCCTTTCTTTGACTAGGAAAGGGAACTCCCTGACCCCTTGCGCTTCCCGATGAGGCAATGCCTCGCCCTGCTTCGGCTCGCGCACAGTGCGCTTCACCGACTGTCCTGAACCCACTGTTAGGCACTCCCTAGTGAGATGAAACCGGTACCTCAAGCAGAAATGCAGAAATCACCCGTCTTCTGTGTCGCTGGGGCTGGGAGCTGGAGACCGGAGCTGTTCTTATTCGGCCATCTTGGCTCCACCCTATTCCGATTTTTCAATTTAACATTATCTTTGCATTCTTGCATATCTCACTGGTTTTCTGAGTGAGACTGGCCTGTGGTTTTCCTTTTTGTGCTGTTCCTGTCCTGTTTTTTGAAATATGCATCTTTTGATGGAATTATAGTACATGTACAGACAAGTGTACAATTCATATGTGTACCTCAGCACAGTTTCACAAAGTGAACACATTTGTGCAGCCATCAAGAAATAGAACATTTCTAGCAACTGAAAGCCCCCTCTTGCTCTCTTCCATTCCACACCCTTCTCTCCAAGAGTAGCCACTAGCCTAACTTCCAATACTCTAGTTTTAGTTTTATCTTTTTTTTTTGAGTTTTACATAAATGAGACCATACATTATTATTATTATTTTTTATTTTAGAGGTGGGATCTTGTTCTGTCACTCAGGCTGGAGTGGAGTGGTGCAATCATAGCTCACTGTAGCTTCAAACTCATTCATAATATTTTTTATTTGTGCCTTCTTTCTCTCCTCTCTTCTTGGTTAGTCTTGTCAGGGGTTTATTTCTGTTTCAGAGAATCAGCTTTTGGGTTTGTTAATGCTCTTAGTTGTGTGTTTGCTATTTTAAAAGTTTCTGCTCTAAATTTTTATTTTCTTTCTGTGTTTCAAGTTTATTGTTGACTTTATTGGTCACTTACCACAATCATTCTAGCCGTTTAAAAAAATAGAAGTATTTGAGATGTACAATTTTTTTGAATTTCACTTAAGCTGCATCCTACAAGTATTGATATGTAGGTAGCATCTTCAAAATATTAAAAAAAAAATTTGACCAGTGTTTAATGTGCTTGAAAATGTGCCAATTTTAAGCATTTTTTAGGCCGGGCTCAGTGGCTCACGCCTGTAATGCCAGCACTTTGGGAGGCCAAGGCAGGTGGATCACCTGAGGTCAGGAGTTCAAGACCAGTCTGGCCAACATGTTGAAACCCTGTCTCTACTAATTATACAAAACTTAGCTGGGCGTGGTGGCACATACATGTAATCCCAGCTACTCGGGAGGCTGAGGCAGGAGAATCGCTTGAACCTGGGAGGTGGAGGTTGCAGTGAGCCGAGACTGCACCATTCTACTCCAGCCTGGGCGACAAGAGTGAAACTCCATCTAATAAAATAAAATAAAAAATAAAGTTTTTTTTTTAAGTTTCTTAATTCCATGGTGATCAGAGCGTAATCTATAAGTTATTCATTACTTAGTATTTGTTGAGACTTTATTTGTGGCTAGGTATGAGGGATTTTAGAAAATAAATGTTTCATGTGTGCTCGAAAAGAATGTGTTTTCTCTGTATTTTAGGTGCAGGCTTCTACGTATGTCCATTGGATCAAGCTTTTTTATAGCATTGTTTGAATCTTACTAATTTTTTGTAAAATGGTCTATCAGTTACTGGATGTGTTTTATTAAATCTGATATTTCATTTGTGGATTATCCATTTCTTGTAATTCAGTAAATTTTTTGTTTTGAGGCTGTACTATTGGATATGTGTAGATTTAGAATTGCCACAGTTTTCAACCCACAACTGATTTTGAACTTCTTGTTTTAGGTTCATGCTTTAAATATCCTTAGAGCATTATTCAGAGATACATGCCTGGGAGAAAATATTATTCCTTATGTTGCTGATGGAGCTAAGGCTGCAATTCTGGGTTTTACATCACCAGTCTGGGCAGTAAGTGCTGTCACTATTTATTTTCATTGATTTAATTTATGCTTCTGAGTAGGTTTTAATAAACTAATCTTTCACTGGATGATAAAAAATATTTCCTGCCCTTTACCATGAAGTTTCTTAGAAATCTTTGGATCAAGCTACATTTTTGATTCTTGATATTTCATGGTTCCATTTTCACTCATTTGTTGGCTTATTAGCCGTCTTTCTTTGTTTTTTTTTTTAATCATAGTGATTACTTTAGGGTTTACAGTATGTATGTTTAACTTACCACAGACTACCCTCAAGTGATATTACACCATGTCACTTAAAGTATAAGAACTTAATAATAGTGCACTTCTGTTTCTCTCCTCCCAATCTATGTGCTGTTATTGTTACACATTTTACTTTTATGTGTTTTGTAAACTCAGACTACATTGTTGCTATTTTTCTTTGAACAGCCAGTTATATTTCTTTTTAATTTACCACTTTAGCCGTTTTTTTAAGTATATAAATGCAGTGGCATTATGTGCATTCACAACAACATTTATCAGCACTGTGCATTTCTGGAACATTTTCATCATCCCGAGCAGAAGCTCTGTACTCATTAAACACTAACTCCCATCTCTCATCTCCCTCACCCCTAGTAACCTCTATTCTCCTTTCTGTCTCTGTGGATTTGCCTGGCCTAATACCTCATATAAATGGAATCGTACAATATTTGTCCTTATGTTATTGGCTTCTTTCATGTAGTACATGAAAGGTTGATCCATACTGTGCGGGGTGGGGGCGTGTGTGTGTATATTGGTTTATCAGTATACACACATCCCTCATTTTCTTTTTTTAATTTTTATTTTACTTTAAGTTCCAGGATACATGTGTAGAACGTGCAGGTTTGTTACATAGATATAAGCTTGCCATGGTGGTTTGCTGCACCTACCAACCTGTCATCTAGGTTTTTTGTTTGTTTGTTTGTTTTTAATTGAGATGGAGTCTCGCTGTGTCACCCAGGCTGGAGTGCAGTGGTGTGATCTCAACTCACTGCAACCTCTGCTTCCCGGGTTCAAGTGATTCTCCTGCCTCAGCCCCCCGAGTATCTGGGACTACAAGTGGATGCCACCACGCCCAGCTAATTTTTGTATTTTTGGTAGAGAGAGGGTTTCACTACGTTAGCCAGGCTGGTCTCGAACTCCTGACCTTGTGATCCGCCCACCTTGGCTTCCCAAAGTGTTGGGATTACAGGCATGAGCCATCATGCTCAGACTGTCATCTAGTTTTTAAGCCCAGCATGCATTAGCTATTTGTCCTGATGTTCTCCCTCCCTTCCTAACTCCAACAGGCCCTGGTGTGTGGTGTTCTCCTTCCTGTGTCTATATGTTCTCACTGTAGAACATGCAGTGTTTGGTTTTCTGTTCCTGTGTTAGTTTGCTGAGGGTGATGGCTTCCACCCTCATCCATGTCTCTGCAAAGGACATGATCTTATTCCTTTATATGGCTGAATAGTATTCCATGGTGTATATGTACTACATTTTCTTTATCCAGTCTATCATTGATGGGCATTTGGTTTGGGTCCATGTCTTTGCTATTGTAAATAGTGCTGCAATAAACATACGTTGCATGTATCTTTATAGTCGAATGATTTATATTCCTTTGGGTATATATCCAGTAATGGCATTGTTGGGTCAAATGGTATTTCTGGTTCTAGATCCTTGAGGAATCACCACACTGTCTTCCACAATGGTTGAACTAATTTATATTTCCACCAACAGTGTAAAAGTTTTCCTATTTCTCCACAGCTTTACCAGCATCTGTTGTTTCTTGACTTTTTAGTAATCACCATTCTGACTGGCGTGAGATGGTATCTCATTGTGGTTTTGATTTGCATTTCTCCAATCATCAGTGATGCTGAACTACCACATTTTCTTTATCCAAATTCATCTGTTGATGGACATTTAGGTTGTTTCCACTTTTTGGCTATTATGAATAATGCTGCAGTGAATTATAATGTATTAAATGATCTGAGTCATTTTAATTCTTTTGAGTATATCATATGGTAATTCCATGTTTAACTTTTTGAGGAATGAACAAACTTCTTCCCCGGCAGCAGCACCATTTTATACTCCCGTCAGCCATGCACAAGTTCCAGTTTCTTTACATCTTTACCAATATTTATCTTTTTTTTTTTTTTTTTTGATAGTAGCCATCCTAATGGGTGTGAAGTGGCATCTCATTCTGATTTTGATTTGCATTTCCCTAATGATTAATTATGTTGATCTGGAAACAAAACAACTCTGAGTATCTAAATGTGTCTGTATTTTGGATGCTGTGGACTCTGGTATTAGTGTGTTGAGTTAGTGCTACAAATAAACGCTATGAAAAGTTGAAAAAACGAGATACTCGCAAAACATTGAAATGGAAGAGGTTAAATACTGAGTCACATTTTCTTTTGTAATATGGTCACTGTCCAGAAGCATTTTGATTCAAAACTTTAAAGATAGTGGGCAATACCCAGTACAATTGTTGGATTTAAGAAAGTAATTTTTCATGTGTTTTCTTATGATTTCTGGGAGAAACATTATAGTTTGTTTTCCTATATCATTGTGTCTTCTAGAGTAAGGAGAATAATTATAGATGTTTGAAATGTGGCTTAAAGTAAAAAGTCTGACAAAGGGAGAGGAGAAAAGAAGCTAGCTCTTAATACATTACCTGCAGAGTGGAGTATTTACTAGAAAGTCAGGCTTTCCAGTTCGTAAGCTGCACAAACCATTTCTTACCTGTATGATAAGCCTCTAATTGAGAGTAAGTATTTTGCAGTGAAAGCCAAAGGCACAGACTCCCATTTTGAAGAGGAATCCTTTGAGGTTGCCAACTCTTGCCTAGAAAATTGTGCATCTTCCTGTAAGAGATACACACTTCTGGACTTCTGTCTAAGAGCATTGCATAACTACTCTTGAGGACACAGAGTTTACCTTTTATACTTACAGGAAGTAGAGCAATGCCTTTATACTGTCAGTAGAGTCAGAGAGGTAGGAATGTGGCTTGACCATCAGGAATACTGGAGATCATAAAAGTGATTGTCAGAAATATCAATATTGCTTTCTTCAAGCCATTAGTTCCAGATGAACCAAGAAATATTTTCCATGAAAGGACTTTCAGAGAGTGAAGCCTGGTGATTCGTCTAACTTTTTAGTAAAATTCAAACTATCAGAAATGAGTGATTCATTTTTTTTTTAAAAGACTATTTTTTGAGACCCTAAACAGTAATACATGTGCACTGCAGAAATTTTGAAAGTAAAGCATAATAAGAACAGTAAAAGTCACCTGTTAAATTACCATACAGATATGAGCATTCTGATTAATTTCTTTCTCTTTTTTTATGTGTGGGCTTTACATGTGCATAGTACATGTATGCATACATATCCACAAAAGGCTGCATAAATACATATAAGTGTTTTTATTTTCTTTCTAATTTCATAATACTAATAATTTTATTTCTTGGGATCTTCCTTTTTAACACTTTGTGAAGGAAACATTTCTGTTTAGTTTGCTTTACTAGAGGAAGTAAATATCATAGCTATAATGATCAACACTGTTACTAATATTATCAATAGTTATATTTTCTTCTGTATAAAAATCTAATCTAAGATTAAATTTATAAGTCAGCCTCTTTAATGGATGTGAAGAAATATTCACTTACAAAAACAATTTACAAAAGCATTCTCTGTTGAAGTGATTTTAAGTGTGATTTTTCCTTAATGCATGTGAAATATGGTTTGATTTGCAGAACTTTGATTTGTACACATCCTTTTAGGAATATAACTGTGCCTAAAGCTGGCTACATCTGTACTTTTGACTTAATTGTTTTTCCTGATAAGTTAGGGAGAACACACATGTAAAATGAACTTAATTTTAACTTGCAGTAAAGAAACATTTTTCAGAAAGCATTCATGTATATATTTAATTTGTTTTTACAGACTCCTTAGTCTTTTTCTTATTGAAACCATACAGATCTCTCAAACTTTGCTACCTAGTAAGCATTTTTAAAATACAGAGAAATGTAGTATGTAAATATTTTCGGCATTAGATGTATCTACTCACTGTATTGTAGACGTTATGTTAAGCACTAGAAATACAAGGATAGATAACACATAATCATAATAACGGCTGTCTTATTGAGTATTTCTCATGTACCTGGCATAATTTACATTGCATTGATTATCTTAGTAGGTTCTATTATCCAGGTAGGTTCTGTTATAATCCTTATTTTACAGATGAAGAAAACAAGGCTCAGAGAGATGAAATAACTCTGCCTAAGGACATAAAAGCATTACCTTTCCGACTCCAGAATCTGTGCTATTGTAGAGGAGAGGTTTGAGTATTTTAGGAATACAAAGAAGGTGCATTTTACCTACCTTCTAGGGTTTTGGCCCTATTTTCTTAGGAAACAGAGCTGGAAGTAAAGCCCGGATCCTAACATCTTATTGAATGGTACTAACCAAGACCAGCAGGAATGAAAGAAAAAGGGAAGTGAGGCAAGGAAAGAAGAACGATATTACCAAGGGAACTTAATCTTGCAGAAAATCTGAGCTGGTTGTCTTGTACATGGTACATCTTCTAGCCAGACCATGTGAAACTACCACCTTTTGGAACACCCCAATATGTTTGTCTTTTACTGGTCAAAGTTCATCCTTGGGGCATTACCACCATTTGGGCAGGTGTTGGCACAACCCTTGGGCAGGTGCTAGGGAAGCCAGATCCCATGTCCAGTGATGTGGCATCTTATCTGAGTCTGAAAGTGGCTGGATGAACCAGAGCCTCCATGGATATAGTTGGGACAGACCTGAGGTTTGAAATAATGACTTCTACTGTGTTGAAAAGCCCTGCATGAAAGAAACTTATAGCAGGGAAGTCATGGGATGTGACTGATACAGGTAAAAGTGGAGACTTGATTGTAAGATAGCAAGAGGGAAGGAAGAAGACCAATCAGGAAGCTATTGTAATAGTTCTGACAAAAGATGGTGGTGGCTCAGCAAAAATGGTGAGAAGTGATAGTCTTTAACATATTATTTATATTAAAAATATTTCAGAGATTAAACCAACCAGTTTAGTTAAAAATGTAAGTTAACAGAAAGTAATCTGTGGAACCCGAGAATTTACTAGGCAGTTTTTGTTTAAAAATATCACTCATCTCTCTTTATTATGTTCAGTGACTAGGGGAGGCCTGATCTTCTTTCCCTGCATCCTCATCCTCATTGCAGGACAGGCAATTCTCAGCTTTCCCAGTGGAGCCCGCCCAAAAACTCCACTGAGTATGCCACTTTGAGTCTTTCTAAGACCCACACTGGGTTTATTTTTATTTTTATTTTTATTTTAGACGGAATCTCGCTCTGTCGCCAGGCTGGAGTGCAGTGGCATAATCTCATCTCACTGCAGCCTCTGCCTCCTGGGTTCAAGCGATTCTCCTGCCTCAGCCTCACTAGTAGCTGGGACTACAGGCGCGTGCTACCACGCCCAGCTAATTCTTGTATTTTTAGTAGAGACGGGATTTCACCATGTCAGCTAGAATGGTCTCAATCTCTCGACTTCATGATCCACCCGCCTTGGCCTCCCAGAATGCTGGAATTACAGGTGTGAGCCAGCACGCCTGTCCTATATTTTTATCTGGTGTATATTTAGCTTGCTTCCCTCAGGCTAATCTGGTTCATAGCATGCAGTGGGTTTCAAAGGAGGGTAGGAAAAAGATCCTCTCAGATCTACCCAGTAGTGCTGCCATGCCATGGCTACTCTGTGCTTCTCTTGGCACCAGCATCTCCAGGCCCTCTGATAATTATGAGGTTGCCACAAGGGTGCCACGCTGAGAGCTGTGTACTACTGAAACCTAGCTATGCTCTATTCATTGTGCCGTGTGCCTTGGCATGGAGCTTCATTGACCTAGAGGAAGAGGGACCTTTTTTCTAATTCACTCATATGTACTATATGGGCTAGTTGAAACCCTGTCTCTTTTTTTGTCTGCTCATAGGTGAAGTGTCTTGCTACTTTGGAAGAGGGTCACCAGAAACTCTAGGACATGGCTGGCCCTCCCTTTAATCATAGGCCCAGAAATCCCAGCACAGTTTTCCTGGATTACAGATGATAGACTTGTGACCCAAAGTTTTAACTGTCTTTTCACAGTCGCATGGCTAAGAAGTGATGGAAGGCGAATTAGAACCCAAATCTCATTTAGTTTTTTCAGAAAATATTTTTTTCTGCTACCACGTACACAAGACAAAATATTAAGTGTCATATGTGGATCCCATCCTTAAGAAATTGACTGCCTATTAAGGATAAGGTGTATGGTGTGTAAATGACCATATTACATAGTGATTGCACATAGTAGGCTGTCCATTCATACTTTTCAAATATTTTTCAAGGGAGCATTTCTATTATATAAGAAAAGCTATATACATAGATAAGAAAAATATACACATATATACATGTGAACACACACACAGGCTTTGTGTAACCCAGTTTTAATTACGTAACTGTTCTGTATTTTTTTTTTTTTTTTTTTTGATACAGAGTCTCACTCTGTTGCCCAGGCTGGAGTGCAGTGGCGCCATCTCGGCTCACTGCAACCTCCACCTCCCAGGTTCAAGTGATTCTCCCGCCTCAGCCTGCTGAATAGGTGGGATTACAGGCACCCGCCACCACGTCCAGCTAATTTTTGTATTTGTAGTAGAGGTGGGGTTTCACCATGTTGGCCAGGCTGATCTCGAACTCCTGACCTCAAGCAATGCATCTGCCTTGGCCTCCCAAAGTGCTGGGATTACAGGTGTAAGCCACTGCACCCAGCCCCTTCTGTATCTTAAACAAGTCTACATGAAAGCTTTTTCACCCAAGCAAGGAAAGAAAAAGTTATACACTCTGTGAATAGAAGAGAAAAATTTTGGTAACAGTTGTCAGTTTGCAGTCGAATTCCAAGTTCCTATCAACCATATATTTAGGGCTTGATGGAGAAGGAGGTCAGGAGCAGGAAGTGTTTCCCTCGTGAGAAGGTTAGATTTTAGCTGGGATTAAAGTCATGCATTACTTAATGACAGGAATTAATTCTGAGTAATCTGTTGTTTGGGGATTTCATTGTTGTGTGAACATCATATCGTATACATGCGCAAACCTAGATGTATAGCCTCCTTTACACCTAGGCTGTATGATATAGCCTGTTATTCCTAGGCTACAAACTGTACAGCATGCTATCATACTGAGTATGCTACCATGCTGAGTATGTAGGCAGTTATAACACAGTGATAATTATTTGTATATCTAAACATAGAAAAAGTACAGTAAAAATACGATATTATAATTGTATGGGACTATCATTAAATATGTGGTCCATTGTTGACTACAGCATCATTTTGTGGTTCATTACAGCTATTATCATTTCTCCATTTTTAACTTTACTACTACCTACCCTTTTCTGTCTTTACTCTCCTTTGACTTATTAATGGCAATAACTGTGGTTACTTTTGCACCAACCTAATATGTTTTCCATCCATCCTTCCAAAAAGGGACATGGTTTTATTGCCAATACTACTAATGTATTACTCACATTAAGATTGCTATCAATGATTCATATTAGCATTTATTGTCAGTGAATTAGGAGTCGGTAATGCAGTTTGTTAGTCACAACCTCTTTCTCAATTCTTTGTCTACTTCAGTTTCCTTCTTGTTAGCTTTGTTTATAGTGGATGGGAACAGAAAATATGGATGAAATACTAAAACATAAATACCTGAAACAGATATCCTTGAACCATTCATACTGTCACACAGAAATCTAGGGGACACTCTTCTGTCTTAAGTAGGAAGTAGGCTTTCATACCAGTTATTTTGCTCTATATTTACAATAACTCTTTTAAATGTTCTTCTGTGTAACTTATACAGTTCTAAAACAGAGTATGTATTTTCAACCTACAAAAATCAGTTACAGTAGTCCCCTCCTCAAATTTGAGGAGGATACATTCCAAGACCCCCAGTGGATGCCTGAAACCATGGTTAGTACTAAACCCTATAGATTATATTTTTTCCTTTACATACATACCTGTGATAAAGTTTAATTTATAAATTAGATATCATAAGAGATAACAATTATAACAATAGACCATAATAAAAGTTAAGTGAATGTGATTGCTCTCAAAATACCTTAGTGTACTATACCACAGGTAACTGAAACCAAAGAAAGCAAAACTGCCAATGAGGGAGGATCATTGTAATGTAATATACCGTGTGAATAGACTAAAGAACAAAAACCACATGATTAAGCAGATACAGATGAGGCATTTGACAAAATCTAATGCTATTTTATGTGAAAAGAAACTAAGAATGGAAGGGAATTTCTCAACTTCAATGGAAAATCCATAGTCAACAATATACTTGATGGTAAAAGACTGAAATCTTTCTCTCTAAAATCAGGAACAAGACAAGGAAATCCACTCTTGTCACTCCTATTCAACATTGTACTGGAGTT
Organism: Symphalangus syndactylus; assembly: GCF_028878055.3. Taxonomy (NCBI): domain Eukaryota; kingdom Metazoa; phylum Chordata; class Mammalia; order Primates; family Hylobatidae; genus Symphalangus; species Symphalangus syndactylus. The sequence continues at coordinate 97,500,694 of NC_072436.2, forward strand.
CCTAGTAGGCCAACTAGAGAAGAATAAAAAATAAAAGTTATCCAGTAAAGGAAGATGCAAAACTATCTCTATTTTCTGATGACATGATCTTAAATATAGAAAATCCTAAGGAATCCACACACATGCAAATTAAAGCTTGTCTATTAGCAAGGTTTCAGGACAAAAGGTCATCATACAGAAATTGTACACTAGCAATGAAAAATCTAAAAATGAAATTAAGAAAACAGTTTCATTTATGATAGCATCAAAAAGAATAAAATACTTAGGAATAAATTTAGCAAAGGAACTGCAAGAGTTGTTCACTGAAAATTATCAAACATTTTTTGAAGAAGTTATAGGCCTAAATAAATGGAAAGATCTCCTGTGTTCATCACTGGAAGACTTAACTATTGTTCAGATGACGTATTCCCCAAATCTATAGATTCAGCACAACCTCTGTTCAATCCCTTCTAGCTTTTTTTTTTTTTTTTTTTTTTTTTCAGATCTTAAAATACATATGGAAATGTGAGGGACCCGTGATAGCCAAAACAATCTTGAAAAAGAACAAAGTTGGAGGCCCCACAGGTCCCAATTTCAAAACTTAATGCAAAGCAACAATAAATTAGAGATTGTGGCGTTGACAAAGATAGGCATATAAATCAGCAGATTAGGATTGATTGTACAGAAATAAACTCCCACATTTAATAAAGGTGCCAAGACAATTCAGTGGAGAAAGAATAGCCTTCAACAAATGGTACTGGGTCAACTGGATATCCACATGCAAAAGAATGAATGTGATCTCCATCTCATACCATATTCAGATGACTCAAAATGTATTAAAAACCTGAATGTAAAACCTAAAACTATAAAACTTTTAGAAGAGGACCTGGGTAAATTTTTGTACCTTGGATTAGGTAACATTTAGTTAGATATGACATCTAAGGTACAAGCGATACAAAAATTGATAAATTAGACTGGCAACGAAAAAAATTGATAAATTAGAATTGATCACAATTAAAAATGTCTGGCTGGGCATAGTGGCATGCACCTGTAGTCCCAGCTACTCGGAAGGCTGAGGCTGGAGGATTGTTTGAACCCAGGAATTCAAGGCTGCAGTGAGCTATGATTACACCACTGCACTCCATCTTGGGCGACAGAGCAAGAAGCTGTCTCTAGAAAAGTTAAAAAAAATTTTTTTTTAAAATAAAGCTTAACCAGCATCAAGAAAAAAAATGTTTTTCAAAGGGCACAATCAAGAAGGTATAAAGACAACCCATGGAATGGGAGAAAATATTTGCAAATTATACATCTGATAAGAGTGGAGTGTCCAGAATATATAAAGAACTCTTATAACTCAATAATAAATGGCAACCCAATTTTAAAACGGACAAAGAATATTTATCTCCAAAAAAGATAGGCCGATGGCCAGTAAGCACACAAAAAGATACTTAACATCATTAGTCATTAGGGAAATGCTACAATTAGTTACCATTCCATGCCCACTAAAATAAAATGCATGGAAAATAACTAGTATTAGGGAGGATGTGGAGAAATTGGAGAACCGGTGAAATTGGAACCCTTATACATTGCTAGTGAGACTATGAAATGGTGCTACCACTTTGGCAGTTCTTTTGAAGGTTAAACATAGAGTTACTATATGACCAAGCAATACCACTTCTAGGTATATAGACATGAGAAATGAAAACATGTTCACACAAAAACTTGTACATGAGTATTCTTAGCAAAATTATTCATAATATTCCAAATTGGAAATAGCCCAAATGTCCATCAAATGAAGAACAGATTTTAAAAATATGGTATATCTATACAATGGGATATTATTAAGCAATAAAAAAGGAATAACATACTGATACATGCTACAACATGGGGGAACCTTGAGAACATTATGCTAGGTGAAAGAAGCCAAACATAAAAGGCCACATATGGTGCTTTCCTACTGCAGGAGAATAGGGAGTGATGACTAACGGCTCCCGAGTTTCATTTTGAGGTAATGAAAATATTGTGGAATTTAGTTAGTGGTGATAGCTTCACACTTTGTGAATATAGTAAAAACCACTGAATAGCATCCTTTAAAATAGTAAATTTTATGATATGTGAATTATACCTCAATTTAAAAAAGTAATTTAAAAGTGATTTTAAAACAATCATGCAGTCACCTTTGGAGGTTTGTATGGCATGAACTAATTATTCTGAAAATGATCAATATATGGAAATAATTCTTTACTAACTGATGAACAGGGTAACCAAATAGCAGATGAGGAAAAGCTTTAAAAAAATAAAGTTTTTCTGAGGATGTAAATGATTAATGCAGAAGGCCTATAGAATATCGTGATTTTGCTACACCTAATGGAAAATGTAATGATCATCGTTGATTGCTAATGAGGGCACTTTATAAGGGATGTCTTAGTCCCTTCGGGCTGCTATAACAAAATACCACAAATTTATTTCCCACAGTTGGAGGCTGGGAAGTCCAAGATGAATATGCTGGCAGATTCAGTGTCTGGTGAAGGCCTACTTTCTGGTTCATAGATGGCACCTTTTAGCTGTGTCCTCACATGGTGGAAGAGGTGAGGCAGCTCACTGGGGCCTCTTTTATAAGGGCACTAATCCCATTCGTGAGAGCTCTACCCCCATGACTTAATTATTTCCCAAAGGCCTCCACCACCTAACTCCTTGGAGGTTAGAATTTCAACATATGAATTTTGGGGGAACACAAACATTCAGACCGTATCAGGATGGATCAGGCAGATAGGATTGGAACCCTCTGGTCCATCTTAATATTACTAAAAAGACATTATGTGTCTCCTGCCATCAGGCTATTGAATCAAAGGAGTTTTGTTTCAGAGGGTGCCCATTCACTTTGTAAAATAGTCCTCTACAGTTTTGTTTAAGGTGTGCATTTCTCAACATCTCCAGGCACTCCTGTTTTAATTTTACTGCACCTGGCAGCCTTTGTCAGGAAGTATGGCTTAGGGCAAGATGGAGTCTGTGTTTCTGTTTTCCTTTTCTTTTTGTGTTTTTGTGTGATTTCTGAGAGGAGAGAAGGTCCCAGATGTCTTTACCAAGTCATCTTAGCCCTAAAAGTCTTTGAGAACTACCTCACTAGATCAGGTAGAAGATAATCCAGACCTGAATGAGGGCAGGGATTATATTGATAAAGTAACAGCATTTGTTATTTGGGGATTAAATTAGGCAGGGCCCATAGTAGGGCCTCCATCGATGTTTGATGGCTATTGAATGAACGTAATTGAATCTGTTCAGTTTTAGGGTTTTATTGCAGCTTTGATATGGATTGTGCCATTATATCTGTAAAGTTCACTTCTATGGTTACCATGCATGACTTGAGTCAGTTCTGGGCTTCTGGAGGAGAGGTTACAAACTGGTGGCCAGTAGGACAAACTAGCCCACCACTGTTTTATTTGGCCTTCATGGTGGGTTTTTTTTTTTTTCCTTTAATTTCCTGCCAGCATTTCAAAATAGATTTCACATAAAAACCAGGGTTTCTGGCTTCTCTTGAAAAAGCAGATGATCTGGCAAAACTGGACTTATATTTCCTCATGGCAGCAACTCAGCTGACAGTGACTGCATTAGACCAAGTCCACTGCTGCCTGTGTCACTCACTGTTCCTGTGAGCATTTGAGCTTGTGACTCTAAGGGCAGCGCTTTCAGGAAGCTGTTTTCTAAATCTTAACGTTGTTACTTTTAGTGATCTTTCTACTTATATTGCTATTTAACACACCATGTGGTTGTGTCACTTACTTAATTAGAGTATAAGGTCTGTAATACCAGTAAGTATGTGTTTTCTGTTTCTGGATCTTATCCATGGTGCTGGTATAGGGCCTTACACACTGTAGCAAGGTGAGTACATATATATCTCTACACTGATTTGACAGAGTAATTGAGGAAGCCTATAGTGCCAAAACAGTCAAGACCCTTTTATGATCTTCCAAAGCATCTTGACACATTGGTTTGGAAAAGATAGCGAAAAGATTATTATCATCTTGGAGAAATAATTTGTATTTTTTCATGATAATTCCTGACTCTTATCTTTATTAATGTTATCAGATAATTTCAGTTATTGAAATTACTTGATAAGTTACTTGCATTGTGAAGCTGATAAGCAACATTTTGGATGTTAACTATTTTCTTGGCCATATTAATTACCTGGATTCTTTGAAGTTAGGAATTTTGGATTTTCTTTTTGTTTTTTTTAAAGACAGGTTCTCACTCTTTTGCCCAGGCTGGAGTGCAGTGGCACAGTCATAGCTTACTGCAGCCTCAAACTCCTGGCTTTATGCAGTCCTCCTGCCTCAGCCTTCTGACTACCTGGGACTATAGGCATGTGCCATGGCTGTAAAAACAACAACAAAAAAACAAAATCAGGAACAAAACAAACCAAAAAATGTCTAAAAAAATACTTTTTTTTTTTTTTTTTTTGAGATGGGGGTCTTACTGTATTGCCCAGGCTGGTCTCAAACTCCTGGCCTCAAGCAATCCTTCCACTTTAGCCTCCCAAGTAGCTGGGATTACAGGTGTAAGCCACTGGGCCTGGTTCTTTGAAGTTAGGTTTTATAAGTATTTTCTCATAGGTAAAATGATTTCAGAAAATAAGTGGAAAGAGCTGAGGTTTTACTGCGATATTCATTGTCAGGAAGAATATAGAAAAATGAATTTTTAAAAAAGTGTTATTTGGTGCTCTAAGTGCAGAGATACAATGAAAACTGTTGATGGTAATATTAGGAATATAGGAAAAGGCTGTGTTGTGTGCATGTGATTGGGTTGTAGAGTTCAATTTAAGTCATTGAATCGATGACTGTAAAGTTTTTTTTTTTTTAATTATTTTATGAACACAAATCTGTCTTTTTAGCTTCATGCTAGCCAGTTAGGTAATGATTTTGAATCATCTAGTTTGAACATTGTAAATGTTGGTTTCATGCCAAGAATATTTAACCCTTATTGTGTTTTCATTTGTACATTAGGTGCGAAATTCATCCACACTTCTCTTTAGTGCCTTGATCACAAGAATTTTTGGAGTTAAAAGGGCAAAGGATGAACATTCCAAAACAAATAGGTAAGCTCCATTTAAGGCTAACTTTACTTTTTTTTTTTTAAATACAATATTGTCCTGGCCAAAAACAAATTTTGAAATTGTGCCTACTGTTACAGATTCATCTGGAGCATAAAACTATAAAAATACTATAATGAATTAACCTATGCTGCCAAGTTATAAACCCTTGGGCAAAAATATCAACTGTTTAATAAGCGGACCTTTCAAAGCAACAAAAATTTAGCAGGGTAGCAAGGGGTGAAATGTAGAGCTTGTTTCTCCATGCAAAAGCTAGTGTTTTTTTTTTTTCAATTGCATCTTCTTTAAGTATTCCTGAAATGTCTTAACTTTACTTGTATATATTATCATAGCTTGTATAATATCTTTAATTTTATAGGTGGAAGTTTAAATGTTTATGATCCTCTCATTAGAACATCTCTCACATTACCTTTGCATTAAACTCTGGTACTAAGAGGAGCACCTATGTGTGTTAACCACAAGAAATAAACAGTGCTTTTTATTTTTGGTCTTTAGTTTTATGTTTACCCTCTAATTTGTTTTTGTCTTAACAAAATAGCTTTTTTGTTATGCCTGAAAAGAAACCTGTGGAACTATTTTGATTTTGGGTAGTTTTTAGATAAAAATGCACAAGATCTGATCTGTTTGTTTTTAAAGAAGAAAAGCTTTGAATAGTTGTTCTTTAGCACTTAAGAGGATTTAATGGTAATCTAATTGACTTGCAATTGTTAACACTAGATGTCACTGTTGCTGCACATTTAATTACTTCCTTAACTTTATTTAGGATCCAGTTTGGCCTGGTGGTCTTTCTCTTGAGGATCTAGAGTTATATTCAAAGCCCTATTCCCTTCTTACCTAAAAAAGTCATTATGCTTCATATTTAAGTTTTAAGCTAATGTTTATTGAAATGCATTTTTGTGTGATGGAACTAAATCTTAGGAATTAAAAAAATATGAAATCATTTTGTGATGTACTAGTGATAATTCTAATGAAACCTACTATGGTATTTCTGAACTATCATTTAAATTGCTTCTTGTCACCCTGTAACATTCACCAAATATTTAAAAGGAAGGTAACTGGCTGTAAGTATAAATCCCTTGAGCATGTTCAGGCAATATCAGAGAGCTTTTTAATTTTTTTTTAACTGAGTTTTTTTTTTTTTTTTTTTTTTTTTGAGACGGAGTCTCACTCTGTCGCCCAGGCTGGAGTGCAGTGGCGCAATCTCGGCTCACTACAAGCTCCGCCTCCCGGGTTCACGCCATTCTCCTGCCTCAGCCTCTCCGAGTAGCTGGGACTACAGGCGCCTGCCACCACGCCCGGCTAATTTTTTTGTATTTTTAGTAGAGATGGGGTTTCACTGTGGTCTCGATCTCCTGACCTCATGATCCGCCCGCCTCGGCCTCCCAAAGTGCTGGGATTACAAGCGTGAGCCACTGCACCCGGCCTTAACTGAGTATTTTTTAAATAAATAAAACATTACTCTTGTGGAGGGATGATTATAATTTTTATTTTTTAGCCTGTTCTTAAAGAAATTCTTCCTGTCACTAACTTGAAATCACTAATATTTGTTTCTCCTTAGCTTTGTCTATTTTGTTAATAATTCTCCAGTGTGCTACAGTTTAAAACAGTTGGGTCATGTTATAAGGCCTTGATAAATACTGGTATAAATGAAATATGATATTAAGTCATCAAACAAGTAAAATTAATGTTTAAAACTGAACTTGAAGAAAATTTTTTTTTGTTTTTTATGAAGTGATTCTTGAATGTATATACAAATATATATACATTTTACTATGTGTAGGAGAAAATGATCAGAAAATGAGAAAACCTCATTTAGGTTGTATCTGAGGGAGGAAGAATATGGCAGTGATACCATACAATTTTAATTTTTTGCCAAAGTTACAATGATGGAAACTTCCATTATAAATTTATTCCTCTTGGATAGGAAAGATTACAAAATATATAAGGTTTCTAGAAAAAAGGAAATAGGAATGAGACAGTTTTTAACTGTGAAGAATATGAGAGCTTTTAATTTTAGTAATCTGAAGATCGGTATGGACCATTATGTGTACAAGGCTTCTGTTCCCTGTTTAACCCATGAAGATATATTTCTTGGCAGCTCCCATTAGGTTTGCTTTGCAAAACCTTTAGTCTTAAATTTGCAGTTGCTTGTGATGGTTCTTTTAGTTGTAGTTTGTTTAATTATGTCACTTTTTGTTGAAATGTTTATATGCCTGTTCCTTCCAATATTAACTTCCTGAAGGAAGGACCTTTTTCATCTGTTCTGTGTACGTAATGGACACTTCAAGAAGGCTAGTAATAATGAAACCTTGGTTGGTTACTTATCCACCAGATAACTAACCTCAGCCGGTGACACACCTCACAAGTCAGTTGTTTCCTTTCACAACCACAGATTGTCCTGCTCGCAATTTGGAAATGTGTGTTCTTGGTCAGAGGGAACTGGACATAAAAAGAACATCTGATTTTTCCATCTAATGGGAAATAAAGGTCTAACTTGGAGTAAACAAACCTGGTTTCTAGGCATTTTGCTGCCACTGGAGATGACCTTAATAGGCCCCCTTATCCACTTTGCACTTCAGTTTCTCCATCTATATACCAGGAATAATAAGATCTGTGCTGTGTACTCCTAGGGCTATTGTGAGGATAAAACAAACTATTAGAAGTTCATTTTCTTTAAAATATTGGAAGTCCTAGGCGATTAGAGATATAGTTTAGTTTTTCTTTCTGTTACCACTTCTGTGATTGTACTCATCTGATTGTCTTGCTCTTAAGACCGTGCTTTTTGAGGACAAGGTCAGTATCTTAACCATTCTTGGGTACCTAGAGTCTAGCATAGTATCTGGTGTATAGGAGGCATATAGGAATAATTACCTAATGAGTAAGCACATTTTGTTACTAGAGGAGAAATAAGAAATCTGGTTTCTACTCCTGCGTTTGTTACAATATAACCACTATAATCAACTGAGACAAAATAGCCAACCTCTCTGGGCTTTGGTTTTCTTCTCTGTAAAATAAGGTTTGGAATATCCCTGAGGTCTTTTCTTTCTTTAAAATACTAAAGTAAGCCTTTACATAATATTACTGGAATTGTAAGTTTGGTAAAATGATGTATTCCCAGTGCCGTAGAACAATCCCTGTCACATAGTAGAGACAAGAAATTCCTGTTTCATATATAGAGAAAGAAGCAGAGGATCCTTTGTAAGTGTGTAGAGTGTACCTGTAATGACTGAATTTTTACACCCATTAGTCTTATTTTAGATGTGTTTTTTGGGTTTTAAAGAATGAGAAAACATAAGTTTCACTTATGCTTTTAAAATAATGTTATTACATTTTGATTTTTAAAGCTCTTTTCCTGTTTATTGCTGCCTGACTGACTTGGCCTGACAGAATGAAGAACTGATTTTATGTAAAATCGGAACAAGCAAAGCTCTGCAACCTGTGCAGTATGCATGTTTTCTAAAATAGCCTCCATCTCCTGTGAGTGGGCTCACCTTCATAGCTCCTTATTTCTTATAGGACAGGAGCTAAACTAATGTGGCGCTTAGCTCTAGGTCTTCCCCTTAAGCCCCTATGTGCATTAACTTTCAGCTGTGAGTCCCAGCCAAATGACACATGTCAATATGTAGCAATCAGAAAAGGTTTATTTTTGACTTCTTGGAGTGTGCTTTGCCAAAGCTTCATACAGGTGCTTAATGTACAGCGTTGTCTAGCTTTTGCACACTCTCTCCACCTTAAATCAGTGAGCCAATGAGAACTTGAAAGCACTTATCATGAACTCAGTATTAACATAATAGGGGAGTACATGAAGAATATAAAACTTGGATCTTACTCAAGGAGTTTACAGTTCAGTTAGGAAAACAAAAAATGTTACATGTGAGTCAGATACAAATAGGAGACACCATGTAAAAATCACCTGTACAATGCGATGTGAGTGATGAACACATTAGAAATTTATAAACGGGAGAATTGAGTGGAGTATATGTTGGGGGGAAGTAGTATTTTTTACAAGGCGTTGGGAAATGAGTAGATTTGGGGTACATGGAAACAGGTAGATTGAAAGAGGAACAAAATAATAGTCTTGTTTACTGTGTTAAGTACAATCTTTATTCTATCTTACTAAAGAGAGCTTATATTCAGATTAATAGCTTAGGATAATTTAGTACAATTTAAGAAGAAAATGTGTTTCTAAAATCATGGGAAGAGCCAAGTAAAATTGTTTCTAGTGACTATGTTGGGAGATGTTAAATTGTATTTATTTTATTTTCCAGGGTATAAGTGATAGAGAATTATTTTAGTTATTTTTCTTAGCATTTTAGTGGTGTATGTCTGGAAGGATGCTTCAAGGGGCATCTAATCCAGTCCAGCATCGTGCTTATAGAGAGATTTTGAAGGAATTTCCAGACAGACTGGCTTCTCTCCTGTTCTTCATGTTTTCTAGGAAAAGAGATTCCACAAGTTTCTGTGGTTACCTACTCTATTGTTTGGGAAAGAATTGAATTCTCAAAACTAAAATTGAAAGCTGCAGGGCAATTGGGTTTTCATATTTTAGAGAATGTAATTATTAGAATTCAGAATAGCTTGTTTGCTTTGAACTACATAGTAACTTGTAGCAAGCCCTATTTGGCCAAATTGAAAAACAGAATTTTCTTTTGACTGTGGCCAGGGTAATTTTTCTTCTTTTTTTTTTTTTCCCAAGATGGAGTCTCACAGTGTTGCCCGGGCTGGAGTTTAATGGCAGGATCTCAACTCATTGCAACCTCTGCCTCCTGGGTTCACGCAATTCTCCTGCCTCAGCCTCCCGAGTAGCTGGGATTACAGGTGCACACTACCACACCTGGCTAATATTTTGTAATTTTTTTTTTTTTAGTAGAAATGGGGTTTCACTATGTTGGCCAGATTAGTCTTGAACTCCTGACCTTGTGATCCACCCGCCTCAGCCTCCCAAAGTGCTGGGATTATAGACGTGAGCGGCCAGGGTAATATTAACATCCTCAAACCCAAACAGTTCTAATTTTCTCCACTGAACAAGCATTTATTGTGTTTTTACTCTGGGCCAGGCCCTCTGCTAGTTACTGGGATCCAAAGATAAATCAGAAATACTCTCTACCCTAGGGAACTCCAAGTCTGATGAAGAATATGGCAGTTATCTGTGGTGCTGGAGTCTCTGTTCAGTTGTGTAGAAGGACAGGAGAAGTTGTGAAGGAAGATAACATTTCTTTAGTGTGCGGGCCATGCCAGACCCTTTATACATGTCTAACTTAGCTGGGATCGCAGCTCTGTGAGGTAGGTAGTGTCATACTCATTTTTCACAGAAGAGGAACCTAAGGCTCATGAGGTTTAGCTACTTGCCTGTGGCCATACAGCCAGAAAGTGGCAGAACTAGAACACAAAGCGAGTTCTATCTGCAGAGCACATGCTGTTACACACCAAACAACGGATTCCCTCATGGGCAGGGTGTCACCTTTTTGGAGTTGGCTTTAGATTTTATTTTGTCAGACTCTGTGGGAAATTAGTCACTTCACCCAAAGTCTGAATGTTGACCAATAATCTCACATCTCCCGCATGGTAGGTTGATTTTAGCAGGAAAGGTAGGAGTGGACCAGAGGAGAATTATGTTTTGGGTTGACTTTAAGATTCCTTATTTGGATGGTGAAAGACAATAAGGATTGTGTACTTTTTGGTGCATGAATGTTATTTACCTCAATGAGCCCCTCGCTGTTCTCATGTAGACAGAGGTGAGGGAGGAGCAAGGCTCAAGGTTTCTAATGTCAACCAGGAATGTCGTAAAACTATGAAGGTAGAAATCTTAGTTTTCTGGTTAGAAAGTAGAGAATGAATGAGATTATCCCAATAAGGATGTCAGTGTTGCTAGCAAGAAGTTAACTTTTTTTTTATTTATCTCTGTAAAACTCTTATATTTGATAATAGTTTTGTGCTATTGATAGAGGATTTTGAGGCTTATGATAATTCTTGCTTATGATATGATTTCTCTAGACTTAACTCTTTCTCTAGAGTCTGTGCTTATATCTTTCATTGATATCTTTAATTAAAATGATACTAATAACCATTATTATTATTTGTTTTTATCTTTGAAAGGACCTAGGAAGTCATCCAGTCTCATTCTCATTTTGCAGATCTGAAAATTGAGGTGCAGAACAGTTAAGCAATTTGTGCAAGGTCACAGAGCTAGTGCTGATGATAGAATTTGATGGTTATTTTTAGTTCACAATAAGCTCAACTAAAACATTTTAAAAAAATCAGTTGATTATTTAGAAATGAAGTTTCTGTTAGCAACAATAATACTAGTTTGGATTCAGATGATTCTGATTTAAAATATGAAGTTTATTTTCTCAAAGAGGTACTTTATCATAAGATTGTAAATATTAGTGATTTGAAAGTAAGTTAAGAGCTCTAGTGTTTTGGTATAGTCTGGAGTGTCATTCATGCATTTTCCAGAGTTGTTTGTAGAATTAACATTCAATCATTTATCTACTCTTTAGGCAGAGTAGATAAATGAGTATTTTTGGAGACTGAGAGGTAAAGTACAAGTTTTGTGTAACCCTGGTTGAAATGTTCCTAAAGTCAGAATTAAGTCTATACTGACACTTTGGCCTATTAGAGAGTTTCATGTTTCAAGTTTTTGTTCATTCTTAGGTTCATAGATTACAGGTAGGAGAGCCACAAATAAAGTTTTTAACTGAAAAGAAGTTCTTAAAAAGAAATGTTTTCATGAACTTGAAGTGGGAATTAGTCATTGTGTTCTTAAATATTGACTCTTAACGTGGACCAAGTAATCTTTATTTCTAAATACTGCTTCAGGCCATTGCCTTCTTTAATAATTAAGGCATTGTTGCTTTAGTTTGAGCATGTTCTATGGAATTTTGGCAATGCATGTATCCTCTTTCTGCATCTTAGTAAAAGCATGAGTAAATATTTTTTCTTAGCTTTGGTATTTTTGTAGCTTACATTTTATATGAGCCAGACTAATATAATACCAGGATTACATAATTTAAGACGTCAGGATTGCTTCCAGGACTATGAGATAAAGTCTTCATTTATCAGGGGGTTTACAAGCAGTATTTCTTGCTCATTCAATACCTGTAGAGAAATACCATGAGCTATTTTCCAGATGAGAAAATGGAGTCTAAGAGGTTAAAGCCAGAGGGAACAGTTTCTTTAGAACTTGGATAATATTTCTTTATTCAGAACTTGGTCCTTGTAACTATTGATTTGAATAATGTACAGTTTGGAAATTTCAGGAATTTCCAGCTATTGTTATTATACATTGAACTCTTAAATAAAATATACTCTTAATTTTTTCATTGAATACTCCTTATGGACCTTGGCATCCTGATATGTACAAAAGTAGTTTATAACACGTCTGAGATTTCAAGGAGTTTACCATTTATTGAGAGGTAAGACCAACATGGAAACTAGTTTAGGAAATGTGAGTATCAAACTCTCTGGTACTGACTGTCAGGGGATAAGAGGTCAGAGGAGGATGAGGCCAGTCTCCATGTAGCAGTCTGGGTTGAATCTGGACTTGAAAGGATGGTCAGGATTTGAATAGGTAGAGAAGAGGGTGTTGCATATGGGATCATGTAACATAAACAGAGATGTAGAAGTTGGAACACAAATTGTACATGTCTAAGAAAATTAAAAGATGAATCAGATGAGGAAAGAGAGGACATGATGGAAGTGTTCATTCAGTCATTCATTCCTAGAGCCAGGATTCGTGGTCACTTAGTCTGCATAGGCACTGTACTAGGTTCTGAGACTATCAGTGAGTGTGGAAAATAGACATGTCAGGAGACTAGTTTGAATTTTACAGAACATTGGGATTCATTTAGAAGTCTTTGTATCAGAGTATTCTGTGATAAAACCATCGCTTTAGGAATTATTTGAGAAGTGATTGCATTCTGTACCACTGGCTGGTGGGCATGGAGAATGTGATGCAAGGCCTTGGAAGGGAGTTGCTCATGAATAAGTAGCTCTCTCTGTAGATTTTAAAGTCTGGTTACAACTTGGTGTGATTATTTCTGTGTTTAGTGTTTGTGTGCCACTTCTAAATTGAGTAGCAGCTATGTTAATGGGGAATATATGTCCTGTGTTTTAAGGAATACTAGTTTTCTCAAGAAATTAAGAGATGTTTAGTGAAAAATAGATTTTTCTGTTATTCACTAACTAGAAATGCTGAATTAAATAATGACAGGTTTCTCAGACCTGTGCTATAATGTGTTTTGAGAATCTTCAAGAGTGGGATATAGCATGCAATATGAGCATTTCCCTAAATTATTTGACCATGGAGATTCTCTCTCTTCTCTCTCTCTCTCAACATATATTGCCATTTTGTTTTCCATCCAACAGTTTGGGGAATACTGCTGTCGGGATACTGATTAAGGCAGGTGAAAGGCATATTTCTGATTATTAGGAGCAGTACATATATCTACTGTGAGAAAGATATATATATTTGAGATATATCTTGGAAGCAACAGGATTAGTTTTAGTTACAGCTAAATACACTGTAAATTATCCCAAGTCAGATAAAAATGTAAAATAGTGTCCTACATATAGTAGGTAGTCAATACATTTGAATCTAGGAAAATTTCATAATTGTAGACCTTTAAAAATTCTATAATAACTAAAATGCCTCTTTGAGAGAATGAAGTTTATATTCTAGGTTAGAATCTTCTAACATTTTGTCAGAAGAACATAATTTCCATTTTCCCAATGACTTGACCGTTAGTATGGGGAAGATAGTGCCTATAATACAGTTGATGAACTGATCAGCAAGATTAGTACCTAACTTGCATGACTGTGATATATGTATCTGTTTGTGGGGTGGATGAAGAGTGCCGACAGGGAGAAGGACATAACATAGTAAACAGCTTTGAAATACAGTCTTGCTAGTAAATTAAGTAGCATAGTCTGTTGTTGTCATTCCTAATTCCCACAGTAATAGCACCATCTGTTAACATTTACCCAGAGGCTTGAAATAATTCAGACTTATGCAGCTAGAATGCTTTTGGCTGCAAATAACAGTAAACCCAAATCAAAATTTAAATACAGACAACTTACTATCCCATATGTAACCAGGAAGTTTTAAAGAGGATTGATTCTTTTGAGGTTGAAAACATCATCAGAGACTCCGATTTCCCTTCATATTTCTGCTGTGCCATCCTTGATGTAATGCCATGAGCGCCAGGCAAGCTTCCTTCATGGTTGCAAGATGGCTTCAGTTCCAGTCATCATATCCAGACACTGCAGTGTCTAGGCACAATACCCAGTGGCCTTGTGCATTTCTGTTTCTTTTTAAGAGCAACAGCATTTCCTCTTGTTTATGTTCCCATGTTCCCACCTCCATGTTCCCACCTCCAGTCTCCACCTCTACATACTTTTCTTCATATCTTGTTGACCAGAGTTAACATCTTAGCATGCCCCAGCTTATCCTTGGTGAGGGAAAGAGATCCACTATAATTACACTAATCAGGATTCATCAGTTGGGTCTGGGGTTGGTGCTGGTCCTCCCCGAAGCACGTGACTACTCAGAAGGGTGAATACCCAACCAAAATCAGTTCTGTTAAAAGGAAGGATGAGATAGAGGAATAAATATTGATTAGGCAACTAATGATGTGTGCTACTACATTCTTCTAGGCTATCTGAAAAGCTTTGAAAATGTTTGTACTATGTATGTAGTATTTTAGCTTAATAGGAAAATATATTTTTCTTTTATGTATTTTCTTTATGTAATTATTAAAAGATATGAAGTAGTGCAAGTGTCTGGATATATGATTCCATAAAATTCATTCCTGTAAGCAGCTTGCATTTTAAAAATTTCACCCAGGAACAAAGTCTGTGTCTTTATATATGACTTTACAAAGTTTTGTAGAACGTTAAAATAGAGATTCTGAATAGAATGTAATCAGTTCCTAACCAAGAAAATGCTATTCTGCAATATGAAATGTCTCCCTGGTTCAGAGCTAATCTCTAACAAGCTAACAGAATGTTAACATTGTTTTTTAATATAAACTCTAATTCACTTTGGAATTTCACCTCTGTATTATCACATTGATTTTCTTCTTGTAAGGCCAAATAATGTGAAGTCAAATAGTCTTTCTAGGTTTTTTTTTTTTTTTTTTTGAGACAGGGCCTGGCTCTGTCGCCCAGGTTGGAGTGCAATGGCATGACCTTGGCTCACTGCAACCTCTGCCTCCTAGGCTTAAGCCATCCTCCTGCCACCTCAACCTCCCAAGTAGCTGGGGCTACACGTGCATGCCACCATGCCTGGCTAATTTTTGTATTTTTTGTACAGACAGGGTTTTGCCATTTGCCCAGGCTGGTCTCAAATTCCTGAGCTCAAGTGATCCACCCACCTGAGCCTCCCAAAGTGATAGGATTACAGGTATAAGCCACCATGCCCAGCCATCTTTCTAAATTTGTTGGAATTAGTAATTATTTTTATTTATGAACCAAAGTGTTTTGATGTAACGTTTTGGTCTCTGAACTCAACTTAGGTCAGTTGTCCTGAACAATCTCTCTTTCTCTGTCTGCTGGGTTTCTTTCTTTTCTGTCCTCTAAACTAAATGTTTTTTTCAGCACATACTGCCTCCATAGAAGTGGTCCATGAGGCGGTCTGGGTCAGGGCAGACCTATCAGGCTCAATAGAAGATGGGGTCCGACTAACTTCTCTTGAGAAAGAAACAGGTTACTAAATCTTGGAGGGCTAGAATTTTCCACTCTATAAGCACAATTCTAGAAGCATCTAATGCTATTCAGACATCTTCATCTTTCTTTTCTTTATCTCTATGATCACTCAAATTCTGAATACCTGAAGTTGATTTAGATACGTATAAATGGTCAATTGCATACTTCCCTCCTTTAATTCACTTGATTTCCTCTTTTGCCCCCTATAAGCAAAGCCTTCCTATGCTGCTGGTTCCATTTTCTATGATTAGTGTCGTGTTTAGGTGATTCAACATTTTTTTCTTCATCATTCATTCAGCACAGACGTTTGCTAGGTTCAAGGATCTGAGTACTGAGGGGAGTACAGACATTTATAAAATATGGTCGAAATCTTTGGAGAAGAGTGGAGGAGGAGAGGTCACACTTGAACTCAGTTGTAAACATAACTCTAAAACAAAGTGGAAAGCTGTCAGTACTCTGTGAACTCCTTTCTTCTCTCTCAGGGGAAGACCCTGCATGTTCCACTCCTCCCATTTCCTCAGTTCAGCTCCACTGTGTAATTGTACCTGGAACAGAGCTCTTTCTCACACTCTTAAAACACACATCCTCTTTAAACCCCTTCCTCATTCCAATCTCTTTAATTCTTCTTCCATTAAGATGAGAAAATGTCATCTATTTTTGTATCTTTCTTCCTTCTTTTGGTCTATCCATATGACAGTAAGTGATTCAGGTCATGGTTGACAAACACAGAGCAGTATTGATGATATGCCTCTCCTACCTGTACAGTCATGCCCCACATAACATTTCAGTCAATGACAGACCACATATATGATGATGGTTCCATAAGATTATAACGGAGCTGAAAAATTCCTATCCCCTATGATGTCTCAGCACAATGTGTTAGTCACATGTTTGTGGTGATGTTGGTGTAAAACCTACCTCTGCTGTGCTGTCAGTTGTATAAAAGTCAACCACTGGCAGGGTGTGGTGGCTCACACCGGTAATCCCTGTAATCTGGGAGGCCGAGGCAGATGGATCACCCGAGGTCAGGAGTCTGAGACCAGCCTGGCCAACATGGTGAAACCTCGTCACTAAAAATACAAAAATTAGCTGGATGTGGTGGCAGGCGCCTGTAATCCCAGCTACTCGGGAGGCTGAGGCAGGAGAATCGCTTGAGCCCAGGAGGCAGAGGTTGTGGTGAGCCAAGATTGCGCCACTGCACTCCAGCCTGGGTGAGAGTGAGGCTCCGTCTCAAAAAAAAAAAAAGCCTAACATATACGATTATGTACCATAATGTGATACTTGATAAAAAAAGATGATGTTACTGGTTTATGTATTTACTATCTTTTATTGTTATTTTAGAGTGTACTCCTACTTATTAAAAAAAAAAAGTTAACTGTAAAACAGGCTCAGGCGGGTCCTTCGGGGGTATCCAGAAGAGGGCATCGTTCTCATAGGAGACAACAGCTCCATGCTTGTTATTGCTCCTGATGACCTTTCAGTGCAACAGAATGTAGAGGTGGGATATTGATGATCTTGACCTTGTGTAGGCCTAGGCTAATGTTCATGTTTTCTTTTTAACAAACAAGTTTAAAAAGTAAGATCATAAATTTTAAAAATCGGAAAAGCTTATAGAATAAGTGTATAAAGAAAGGAAATATTTTTGTACAGCTGAATAATGTGTTGTGTTTTAACCTTTGTTACAAAAGATCAAAAAGTTAAAAATTTTAAGTTCATAAAGTAAAAGTTACAGTAAGCTAAGATTAACTTACTATAAAAGAAGGAAAAAAATTTTTTAATAAATTTAGTGTAGCCTTAGGATACAGTGTTTATAAAGTCTCCAGTAGTGTACAGCAGTGTTCTAGGCCTTCATGTTCACCCACCATTCACTGACTCACCCCAGAACAACTTCCAGTCCCGCAGGCTCCATTCATGGTAACAGCCCTAGACAGGTGTGCCATTTTTTTTCTCTTATAGCATATTTTATTCTTTTTCTATGCTTAGTATGTTTAGATACACATATACTTACTGTGTTAGCATTGCCTACAGTATTTAGTACAATAACATGCCGTACAGGTTTGTAGCATAGGAGTAATAGGCTATACCATATAGCCTAGGTATGTAACGAGTTATACCATGTAGGGTTGTATAAGTATACTCTACGATGTTTACAATGCAATTGTCTAATGACACATTTCTGAGAACATATCCCTGTTGTTAAGTGACAGGTGGCTGTATTTGGAAATGAAGTTATATGTACTAAAAACACATTGTCACTGGCCTTTAAAAGTGACAAGTGCCCGGTTTTCCCCAGAAACCTAGCACCAGGTCATCATCTCCATCTCTTTCATGCTTTAATTAAGCCAACTTTTCGTTTAGCTTCAAACATTTCAAGGAAATAAAAGAGGTTCTTTCAATGATTCTCTTGTTTTGATTAGTTATCAATATTATAGTAGCATAGGTTTCAATTTTTAATCGTTGTAAAAGCATAGTATTTCAGTGGTGAAGTAATTTCTGTGGGCTGTCTTCAGTGCCACCATTTATAGCATTTATGTCTTTGGAAAAATGTATTTCAATGCCATATGACTATTTATAAGTTGTGGCCTTTCCACACCTGGACATATCATACTTAAATACTTGCCTGTTTTTATCCTTTCTGTTTTCAGCCCTGGCTACCTTCAAAATTGTGCTGTCATGCACTGCCAAACTGGTTGGCTGTCCCATGAAAATCGAATTCCATGAGATCCATGGCATTTTCTGTGGAGGTTTCTTTCTCCGGAAACTTTTCTTCCCCCAATCCCTGTTAAATCGAAGTTTAACGGTTTTTCAGGGCCTGGTGTATAATTTCACTCTTTGTAGAATTTCTTTAATCAAAACAGCAAAAGGAAACATGTTTCTTGGTTCATTTATCTTAGTCTTGAGTGGGTTTGTGTGCCTGATCTAATATCTTCATTATGTATTAAGGATCAACTGTATGCCAGACTTAGTGCAGGCATTAGGAAGGCATGAGAGCAACTTATTCTTAGGGAGCATACAGTGTGCTGGAAATGAAACAAAACAAAAACCAGGCAAAAAATCATTACAGAATAGGTAAGTCTTATTGTGAGGTGACAATGTGATAAGAACGAAGAAGAGGGAACGATTATTAATTAGGAACCAAATGTTATAGTATTATTCTAATATAACCCAAGAAGTGTTTGATTATTGTTACATATTCTGTCTATGATGTATATGCTGTAGCCTATGTATTAGGAAATGCTTGGAGTTGTGTTTGCTATTTACAAGAGGTTTCCCTACTTCTCAGAGAAGCTTACCAATTTTTGATATGTACTCTTTATATTACTCTATTTTGCTTTTTGGGACAGGGTCTTGTTTTGTCACCTAGGCTGGAGTGCAGTAGCACAATCACAGCTTACTGCAATCTTGACCTCCCAGGCTCAAGTGATCCTCCCACCTCAGCCCCGTCCCTGAGTAACTGGGACTACAGATGTGCACCACCATGCCTAGCGAATTTTTTAAATTTTTTGTAGAGAGAGAGTCTCACTACGTTGCCCAGGCTGGTCTCAAAGTCCTGGGCTCAAGTGATCCTCCTGCCTCGGTCTCCCAAAGTGCTGGGATTATAGGTGTGAGCCAACATGCCCAGCCAGATGTGTATTCTTTATAATTAGAGATACTCTATGATATAATTGTCAATATTTTTATTTTGGGGCGTGACAGTAAATGAGAATTTAGCAATATTCTGTTCCCCTGAAATTTGTAATTTTTGATATATTTACTTAGGAGAACCATGGACCTTTAGAGACCTGAGTCCAAATGTGAATTGAAGAAAAACACCTGTATGTTTTCAGTAAGCCTATAGACTCCAACTCTTTTCCTACATTTATTTTTTCTTACTACGATCAGTCTTTTGTCCCTCAGGTCCTCCCCATTATCAGTACCCATCCCATAGATGAGCTCTGTTTCCTTATATTCAAAACGAATATTCTTCAGCTGAGATTATCTCTTCCTTGCTACCAGTTCACTGCTGATTTTATAGGTTAGCTAAGTCTAGTGAAACTGTGGAGTCTTCCAAAGCCGGGTGGATGAATGGATTATGCTGTGGTCTAGGCTAGGTCTTGTTGACTCTATTTCACTTTTGTTCCCTCTTTTTATGTTGAAAGTAGTATATGCTTATTTAAAATAATGGAGAATATGAAAAAGTCTTATTCTTGTCACCCAAATACAATTTTTGTTAGCATTTTGATGCATTTTCCTGCCATTTTCTCATTCGTGAGTATTCAGTTTTTATAAGGTATATTACTAATTATTATATACACACAGTTTTGTATCATCCCTTTTTCACTTATAGGAGGCATTTTTCATGTAGTTATATAATCATTCATCTTCTAAGAGGTGCTTAAGTAACATTCCTTATAATGGACAAATCGTAGTTTACTTGATAATTCTACTACTATTAAATATTTCGTTTCTCCCCTAGTTTTTAGTATTATTAGTAATGGTATGGTGAGCATCTTTACGTATAAAATGTTTTAATGTGTAGGGTTATTTCCTACAGATAGATTCTCCTAGGGTAAAACTGACCTCAGACTCTATTTACATATTGTCAGATTTCTTTTTTTTTTTTTGAGACAAGGTCTCACCGTGTCACTCAGAGTGAAGTGCAATGGGGGCGATCTCAGCTCACTGCTGCCTCGACCTCCTGGGTTCAAGCAATTCTCTTGCCTCAGCCCCCAAGTAGCTGGGACTACAGATGTGCCACCCCACCTGGCTAATTTCTGTGTTATTTTTAGAGATGGGGTTTCGTCACGTTGCCCACGCTGGCCTCAAACTCCTGAGCTCAAGTGATCTGCCTGCCTCAGCCTCCCATAGTGCTAAGAGGACAGGTGTGAGCCACACCCGGCCATTGTCAGATTTCTTGAAAAACATTTTTTCCCATGTCACCTTCCTACTCAGGAATTTTTATTAGCTTTCTGTTGCCTACAGTCTAAAGTCGTACCCATCTAATTGTTCCTTTTCGTTTTTAAAACACTTTCTAAGAAACTTATTTTGTTTTAACCGCCTGCTTATCATTGAGCATTACATTCCATCTAATTTGCCACGTTATAAAAAGTGATTCAGGGAATATTCTCTTATGCAGAGAGAGGCATTTTTTTTTTTTGATGTTTTGGGGGGATAAATTATCAGCAGCGAATATGCTGGATTAAAGAATATAAACAGTCAATGAAACTAATAACCAAGCTTTTTAAAAAATAAGATTGTATCAGTTTACAAATTTACCAGTTATGTATAGTCTTCCTAGTAGTGAGAATAATTATTTTTTTTAATGTTCATTTAAGGGAATGTGAGGGGGAAATTTCCATGTTTTTTTCAATTTACATTGTTTTTATTACTAGTGAGATTGCAGGTTTGTCCACATTATTTGTTGGTTAATTGTATTTTCTTCGGCTTAGCTTTCAAGGCCCTCTGTAAGTTGGACCTGCCCTTTTCACCTTATCTGCTATTATTCAAACCCACAAATATTTATTAAGCCCCTGCTGGCTAACTTCTCCCATCCCAACAAATAAACACACTCTAATCAAGCCAATCTCCCTATTGTTCCCTTGAACTTGTCAGGCTTTTCCTTTTGATGCTTTTGTTCGTGCTTTTTCTACTCCTACAGTGCCTATCCCTCCTCTTTTGCTTACAGTATGCTGATTTCCCCCATCCTTTGGGTTCAACCCAAAGCTTTTTTCCTCTTGGAAATCTTCCCTGTCCTGACTGACTGGCTTGAGGGCAGGGTCCGGGGCTCATGCTCCCTTGTATCCCGGTGCCTTATTTAGGATCTGCCTAATGCAGTAGGTAGGCAATGATGTTGCTTTAAAAATGCACGTTGAGATAGGCAGACCTAGACTTAACTTTTGGCTCTGACTTTGGGCAAGTTATTTTAGTCCCCTGGGCCTCAGTTTCTTCATCTCAGGGTCAATCATAAAATGGGGATGGTAATAGTATCTGCTTCTAGAGTTGTGAGGAATAAACGCGGTAATGGTCATCCCAGCACTTGGTCTTCCTTTCCTTAGGACCCTTCGTGATGTGCCCCAGATTCTGTATGCCATCTCTTTCTTGCGGTGGTATTGTTTCTTGTGAATTGTTATATGCTCTCAGATACCAAGTTCTTAAGGTGGTGGGGGATTGTATTTTAAATTTTTTGCGCATCCTAAAGCGCTGTGTAACTGCTGCGTATAATTGAGTAGCTTTGGTAGCAGTGAGTATAATTGAATAGCTTTGGTAGCAGTGAAAATAAGGGCAATGCAGTGAGGAGGACCTCATTTTCAGTCTTTTACTAAAAGCTTTACTGACCCTTTATTGGAGAACTTTTTCTTAGGGCCTTTAAAAAATATTTAATTTTGTTGTTTGTTCAGCCAAATGGAGTTAGTTATTCAGTAGAAAATGGTAAAAAGATCCAAATAACACCACCGGATTTCACTTTTCCATATAGTGTTTCAAAGTGTTGTATTCATTAATATTTGTGCAAAAACCTATGGTTAATACCACAAGAAGTCATAAACTAAACCAGATTTTTCCCCTTTTTAACTTTCACATGACTTGGATTAACAACAGCGTTACTCCCTAATTTACACCAAGCATTCTGGAAAAGCTAAAACAATGATTCATGTTTAGTCACCGTGTGACTGGCTATTTTCATTTATTTAAAATATAAACAACAAAAAATATCCTGGATAAAGATCTCCACATATTTTAACTAGTGACAGATGCTATGATCAGTATTTTTACTTAAGTCAGGCATTTTTTACTTACACCTCAAGCCTTGCAATTAAGCTTTAGGCCTTTCCAAGCATAACAGTTAACCAATAAACCAAAATATCAGCCTGGTCTGGCTTAGCTCAGCGGTCTTTTGATTTCTTCCAGTCTGTTTGATGTGGAGGCTTATTGAGATTTATCTACTGAGCTGTTCATAGTTTGTAGGGCTGAGAGCACTGGCTATATTATATAAGATTCCATTAGTGACAGAAGAGTGTAGACAGTCTCTACAGTGTAGATAGTTTAGTCAGTTGTGGTAGTCATAATTTTGTTGAAATTTTTAAGACTGTTGTCAAGCTTTTTAAAATTAATAGTCAATGATTTTTCTTATTTCCCAGTTTATACTGTGAGCCTCAAAACAGATGTAGTTTGGTTGGTTCAATTTAGTAGAAATTTTCTCAACTTTCAGGAGAAGTCTGCAGATTTGAAAACTTTTCCAATTATTTGGAGCAGTTTACCCACAAGGAAATAAAAATAGAAATACATAGTAATCAGTCCTAAATATTTGCTATGTGGGTAGGTAAACATTATTCCATTGTATTGTTCATGATGGTAGTAGCATCAGTATACCAACCTTAAGTGCTACAAAGGGCTTTTACACACTATGTCCTGTATTCCTGGTAGTGATGGTAAGTATTATTGTCCCTTTTCTAAATGGCACACTTGGAATTTGGGTTATTTATTTGCTACGTCGTCTCATATCTAGTGTGAAGCAGAGCTAGTGTTCAAATTCAGATATAACTTCTAGCTCAGTTATTTTTGCATTACATGAAAGGTTTTTTTCTTGTTAAATAATATACAGTATTTCTTAAAGTAACAAAGTTCTGCCAAGCAGCATTCCCGTAATGTTTAATCACATCCTCTTTCTTTAGAAGTAGAATAAAATTACTCACATTTACCCTGCTGAAGATAAGAAAATAAGGTCATATTGGAGGAATAATGAAACATATTTATGCTTTCTGCCTCAGTTGCCTCATGTATGGAATGGGGAAAATATCTCTTAGGGTTTTTGTGCAATTGAGTGAGTTCATGCGTGCCTGGAGATTAGGGCGTACTTGGCACAGAGTAAATGCACAATACAATTAGCTCTTGTAAGCATTCATTTACTCAGTAGGGTGTATTGACCTGTTGCTATGTGCCAGGTAATGTGCTAGGCATTAGGAGGTAAATAAGTCAAAGTCTTTGCCCACAAAGGTCTCAGAATCAAGTAGAGTAGACATACCCCAAACTGTGTGCTAGCAGCATGAATATTCTCATATAGAGGTATGCAAGGAGGTGTGGACACACAGAGTAGGGATGAGTAGGGACTGTTAGGCAAAACTTCCTGTAAGAGTCAGGGCCTGAGCTTGAGGCCCCGGATGAGTAGAAGGATGAGTAGAAGTTAACCAAGTGAAGAAAACTGTAGGGCAAAGGGAGCCAGGAGGACAGATGATGGTAGTGAAAAGTTAGTGTGAACATATTTTTTCAATTCAGAATTTCTTGAAGACATTAATACGCTGCTATGCATTATGATTCTCCAGTCATAGCACTGACTACTCATTTAAAATATTGAATCATGGAATCCTTTTAATAGAATATCTATTGAAGAGCTGTGTGTTATAGGACACACTTTGGGAAATTCTGGATGGACCAAGTGGTGAGAAGAGAGGAGCATGAGTTCAGGTTGGAAATGAGGCAGACAAGGAGGATGGAGAGACAGATACTGATTAGAGATATTAAGACAGTAGATTTGATAGGACTTGATGAAAAACAAGGGGGCCAGGGAAGAGGAAACATAGCGGCATGGCAGCAGATTTGTGGCTTAGACGGATTCTGGGGCTAATGGTGCCATTGACAGCGGCGAGGATTTAGGAGGAGGAACAGACTGGTGGGGGAAGATACCAAGTTCAGTTTTTCCCCTGTGTTTTAAGATGCTTGGGGGACATCCAATGGCAGATCCAAAATGACATCTATGTGGCAGTGAGATATGTAGGGTCTGGAGCATAGGAGTGAGGTCTAGGCCAGATGAAGGAGTCATCCGTAGGTGGTATTTTATGCCAGGAAAGTGAATGAGATCACCCAGAGGGGTTAGGGTATACTCGAGGAAGCATCAGTATTTAAGTGATGTATGAAGGAAGAGGATCCCTCAGCAGACATTTGAGTATTTTAGTAATCTGATATTCTTTGGGACAGGCTTGCTCTTTTCAAGATCTGTGAGTATTTTGTTGTGTTGTGTTTTTCCGGAAAGTGTCTGAATCCACCCATGCAGAAAATCTACTTTATGGGCTCTTCCTCCCTAGAATCTGGGTAGTTGTAGAAGGACAACTTACCCACACCCTGAGCTCTCTAAGGAGAGCTGTGTAAGACTCCACCCAGCCCTTCTGAACTCAGTCAAAGAAGGTGGAGCCATCTTGCATTGTTACGTTTTGGAGTGTTAAGTCCTTAAATGTAAGTGGAGAAATAATGAAAGGGAAGTATTCCACTGGATTAAACAAGTTCAATGGATTTTAATTTTCCTGATAAACTATTATTAAGAAATTGTTTTGGAGATTTACTCTTTGAGTAGGATTAGCTAACCTACGTTTTCATTTGGATAAATAGTTCTTTAATTAGAAACCAAGATTTAGAGAATAGTTCCTATTGCTTTACATAGTGTAGAGAAGGTATGTGAAACTGCCAATCAAGGTTTTCCTCATGGTAGTGAGAAGCAGGGAAAACAAGAGGAAATTATAATATGTTAAGGGAAAAGATTCTTTTCATCCAAATATACCAGCTTTTATCTTCAATTCTGGAAGTCTTTGCCGGCAGGGTTTTTTCCCCCTATTCTTGTCATGCCAACAATTGCATATTTCTGGCAAAATGTTCATTAACTGGCTAGGGGTGCACAAGAAATCTTTTGCTAGAGAATTAAGCAGAAGTCTGTCAGAACAAATATTCTAGTTTGAAAATATAGTCCTGCGGGGGAAGCGGGAGGAGTGGATAGTGGAGGAGGCCAGGGCATGTTCCGAGGCTGAGTATTTATTTCATAAAAATTCTGTGTTCTGAAAGACTGTTGTTTGTAGGAATGCCGGAGGAAGTGGGATTGTGGTACATTAAATGTACTGATGAGCAAGATTTTTCTGGGGAATTTTGGTTTGTTCTTGTGCTTGTTATGTAGCTCATGTGATGACAGCCTTTGCTGAGAGTGATACCTTTTGCTAACAAATAGCCTTATTAACTTAATTCAAGAGGCATTTAACAAAACTTACTAGTTTACATGGAAAAAAACCCAGGCCCGAGGATACTAAACACACATAAACAAAGATGCACATAAATACCAGTCCACTTCATAAGCATTTATTTGGCTAGGAATGCCAACATTATACAGTTCCGATCTTGAAAGTATTCATTGATTGATTCAAAAAAGTAAAACTTGTTTTTCCTTCTACTTCTTTTTTGTTAACTTTTTTTTAAAGTTACTTGTTTTATAGATGAGTAAGAGTATTGATGGATAGAAGCAAAAGTTTTAGATTCCTTTGTTATATAGTTGCTCAAAGCTACTGTTATAGAAGTTGCTCTTCAAGTTGGAGAAACATAGGCTGACGTTTTTGGTTTTACCCACTGGGATGGGAGTAGGTGCTAACCATATTAAGCCTCACAGATGAAAACTGTTGCATGCAAAAGTGGATTTATTTCTTCTACAGAATTTTCTGACCATATATCAATATACAACTGAGATTTTCTGAGATAACTTTGTAAATAAAATATACTACCTTATAATATTGTTGTAAATGATCTTACATAGTAGAATGTATTAGTAATACAGAAAAGCTCCCAAAATAACTAATAAAATAGAGATCAGTTTATTCTTAGCTTCTTCTGGCAAATTTTAAACTTGCAACTATAAGCAATTCAAGGAGCACATGCCTGTGTCTGGAGCACTGAGAGGAAACTGTCCTGCTCTTTCCTTCCCTAATTTCATATACTTTAGTTACTGGAAGAAAGATTAATTAATGTAAAATTTCTTTACTTTTAGTAATTCAAAAGAATAAAAATTTTTTGAGGGTTTGAAAAGATCATGGTGCACCATTGGAATTTGCCTTTAGTAAATGTAACATTTGTTTTCTAAAGAATTATAACAACATACTTAAATTCCAGAACAGTAAGCAAAATAGCTTAAGTTCACTGACTTGAAAAAACATTCTTTTATACTGCACGGTTCTAAAATAAATACTTAAAAGAAACAGAGAGCAAGCCATTCTATCTTGGATTTCATTTTCCTTCAGATAGAACAGCTAGAACAAACATTCTTGCTAGTTAACATTGCCTGTGTTTTTATGAAGTTAATAACTGACCTGTCAATCACGCCCTATATAAATACGGTAGTTGAATGCTTTCTGCTTTAGAAGCACTTTTATTTACAAGAGCTGCCAGCCAAGATTTCCAAAGGACTCCACGGGCTGTTTGCTTTGATCTGTTTTGAGGGCTGGTCTCTTTATACCTGTTGGTTTGCTCTTTCTGATACCTTTGTGTAATCAGGTATGTGGAGAGCAGATGTGCAGAATAAACACATCTTAAGGGAACCAAGACTCAAGAGAAATCATGTAATTATGAATGAACAGCTCTAAAAAAGAGGGAGAGAATATTTTCTTAAATCAACTTAGTTGCTGTTATGACCAAAGAACAGATGTTGTGGTGTTCACCCCAGAGAAGCAAGAGATTTTCCCTTAAACCTCAGCTTATAATGAATGGAAGTGGTATGTGTATCCCTCACCCTCAAACTGTTGCTCTCCTTTAAATTTGTAAATTGCTGAGATGTTGCAGCTCTTCTCAGTTGACTTTTGCCTTTGACCTTTTCTTATTTGCTTCTTCCCTAGGAAATGTTAACCACATGTCTCTACCCAAATAATTGAGTCTCTGTGAGAGTGTTTACCTTTGTATTTTGAACTGGAAATGCCTTTTAGTATTTAAGACAATTTTCCAAAAAAGATGGCTTTTTGTTTTGTGATTTTGATTTGGGGTTCCCCCTCAACACTGAGGGAGAACTGAAAGCCAAATTCATCTTTGTATCCCCGCAAATGCCAACCATAGGGTTCAGTGTATAAGAGAATGATAGAAATGAAGAGAAACCAAAATTCTTTGGTCTTCCTTCCAAAATGGGCTATTCTGAGTTGAGTTTATTTCACTTTTCAATTAAATGTTGCCCTAATCATTTCCATATATTACATTTAAATATCACTTTTCTCTAGGAATCTGAAAGTTTGAACATACTAGAGGTTGTTACCTTCTATTTTAGTTTGAAATTAAAACATCAAACCAAAAGGTAGCCTCCCCTATTTTTTTAAACTAGAAATGTTTACCTTGACTTTACAGTGCTTTAGGAGAGCCTGATTTAGAGATTTTCAGGCACTAGAAGTTCACCTTACTATTTCAGGAAATTCTCTTTATACCTTTCAAGTGGCTTTTACGGACATTTTTTGGTCAGCACCTTCCCCTTTTGTGACACTGGCAGGAATCTTAGAGTTTCTATGGAAAGATGCCTGAACGTTACCCATGGTTTGGAAAGCAGGTGTTTTATTAACCAGAGTTTTCTCCTTTGTTGCTCAGAACATTTTCAAAATCTAGTATCTTAAAATGTTATTTGGTTCCTTATTTATGGTTTTTAAATTCTAGCATCTCTAGTAATCAACAAAGTATAAAATGCAGCCCGAAATCCCCTTGCTTCAGCAGCCTTCCTCAGATACTCACTTGCCAGAGTAAAATTATTTGGTAGATGTTAAGGTAGATTAAAGCTTGGGTTTAACCTCTGTTCCCTCTGGGCACCTTTTGGGGGTCAGAGGTGGTAAAGCTGTGGTATTGCCTGGAGCCAGTGCAAACTAACACCGTTGTGTTGCCTGTGTGAAGGCAGAAATCTCTGAGGGACGTGAAACTGCCAAAATTACATTTGATCATTTTCATGCCTTTAATTGCAGAACCTTTGCTGAAAGCAGTAGTGCAGGGTAGCCAGAGATCAGGCCAGAGAAGCAAGGAGGAGTAAACTAGGAGCGGCCATGCCACAGATACTAGGGGAGAAACTGCCTCTCCAAACGATGCACAAGGGACAACTCTGAAGGTCCATGGGACTGCTGAGCTGGCAGATTAGCTGAGTCCCGTCCAGTATTTTCATTTTGCATTCATCCGAGGCTCAAACCTGTAATTAAATTTTCTGAACAAAGACTCTATTAACCCACACCATCCAGATTGGTGACTAACTATCCTTCTAGGTACATAGGGAAATCTGTAATGCTTAAAGCAAAATAAAGACCCTAGTTAGGTTTGGGGGAGGGCAAAGTCAGGGAGTGGATGTAGTTAGGACTGGGTTTACCTTTCAAAAATCATTTTTTAGTGCTTAAAATGGACCTTTCAGTGGTTGCTGCACTTACTCAAGTATATATGATTTACTGAATGATCTAAAACTTAGTCACAGTGATTTTTAATTTAGATATCTATGAAAATGTGTTGGTTTTTAAACTTTTGGCACATTGTTTAAAAATTCTCTCTTTAATATTTTGTGTGGGCAGTGTAGACTTAGGTGAAACTTTTCAGCACAGATCCAGACACAGTTCATTATGTTACTCCTATGCCAAAACTTCAAGTAGCTTTCCAGTATTTGAGAAATAAGGTTCAAATTCATTAGCTTGGCATTTGAGGCCTTCCACAGTCCAGCCTACTTTCTACTAGAGGTTTTTGCTCTAGCCTTCGCTGTTATCCCCATCAAGCCTTACACACCTGTGCCTCAACAGTGTCCTTGTGCCATCCCCTTCTCCACCCACTTTTCTCCTCCTCCTGCAGCCTCCCCACACTCCTGGGACAGGTGAATCCTAACTGTTCTGCAAGGCCAAGCTTCACCTAGAATACTTTAGGACCTCTGCTTTTCCAAATCTGTCAACATCCTGGTTAATCCCACCTCTTGTGAAACTGGCTTTCCTGGAGCATTCCTCTGTGGGCTGTCCCCCACCAGTTTGGCCTCCAGAGCAATGTTATACCATGTCTATGGCTCTTACCACGCCAACCCTTCATTTGTGGTTGGTTTTTGTGTTTTTGTTTTCCCATTCATTTCTGTCTTGTTTTGTAAACTCGATAAAGTTCCTTGAGGCTTAGAATTGTATCTTTTATGTACGAGTGTCCTCCAGAACACTAGCATGATGCTTAATATATATCTGTCAGTTGTTTGATTGAGTGGTGCATGTTTCAGGCCCAGGGCTTGATGTCTTTGCAGTCTTTAAAGACAGCAAGCTATTTTCAGAACCACTGAGTACCTTTGTACCAGGTTTATTTTTTGGCTTTTCAACTTGGTAGTGGAGATGTTAGGCCCAGTTCTGTCCAGAAAATGTATTTTCCAAATCTTTGCATGGACAGAATAGTGTTACAGTCACAGTCTGGAGCAGTTTCACCTGGGTACTGCCAACTCTTTCTTATGCTGACTGGCTGACCCATGTTGAAGTGTTCCTCAGATCTCACTTCAGCTTTCTGGCTTACTTTATTTATTTATTTATTTTTATTAAGAGCTTATTTCCAAGATCCTTTTTGGAGCAAAGGCAAGTGAATATTCATTAAATGTTTACTTTCTTGACTTTAATTCACTTCAGCAGATGATAACTCAGGTGGGAGTGTGCCTTGACAGTGATCTGACAAGGTCCAGGGTAGTTACTGACCTTTCCAGTATTAACCTTCTAGATACAGCATGAAGCCAGCATCCTTGTATCTGAACTATATAAGGAACTGGCTTTCTTTTAATTTTATGTGTTTTGAGTTTGAGGAAGATGCATATTTTGCCAAGATGTGGCTTTTGAGAGTTCAGTGTGAACTCATTTGGTCTGAAAACTACTGATAAAATTTCTACTTTTGCAAAGTTGTTTTTTGTTTTGTTTTGTTTTGTTTTTATAAAGTAGGCAAACTCAGTTTTTTAAAAAGCAAGTCTACAGTAGTGAATGCCCTGTCTAACTGACACAGCATGCTTTGGCTTCTGGAAGCTTGGGCCAGACTCTGAGAGATTTTAATAGCCAATATGGACCTATGTACACAGTAGTCAGTCCCTCACATTCACACAGCACTGTTTGACACGTGTGTATTTATTCATTCAACAAATATTTTTTGAGAACCAGCTAGGACCGAGGCATTGTGCTAGGTTCATGAGATACAGTGATGAGTAATCACTGGATATTTTACTTCCTTATTATTATTTTGACTTTTAGTTTCTAGTCTGTTTTCTCTTACTAGAATATCAGCTCTTTGGAGAGTGGGTATTTGCCTCATTCAGTGTTGTATCTTCAACACCTAGAACAGTGCCTGACATAGCAGAAGCTTAGTAAGTATTAGTCAAATGTATGAAAGAAGGTCTACAACAAGGGATGTAAACACTTATAAAAGCACGTGGGAAATGCATATAATCTGGGATTGGGGGAGTCAAGGAAGACACCCCAGAGCAAGAAAGATAATGTGTGAGAGGAAGGATATGCAGTATTTAGTTGGGAAAGAGGAGTGGAGGTGAGGGTGACTGCTCCCGTGCAAAAGTCAGGATGAAAATGCACAGGGTACAGAGAGGGCAGCCTGAAGTGAGCTGGGGACCTTGTCAACCAACTCAAGGACATGGGAGCAAAGAAAGTGTCTTAAACACAAGTATAACAGGATTTGCTTTAGTATGATCATTTTGGCTGATGTGGCTGGATTGGAAAGTTGTGCTGAAGACTGGGAGATCAGTTTGTTTGAATAATTTTGTTTGTTAGAATAATGTAGACAAGTAGTACCTAGACTTTTCTGTTTTGTGAACCAGCAAATTTTTTTTTATTTTGAAGATCAACATAATACAGTTATCAACCCTTTAATTTTGTTAAATAAGTACATTAAAAAGCATATTACATGTCAGAATCATTTCATAAATTAAAGGACATTTTCACATACGTAACCACATATATACATCCCCCTTTAGGAATCTCAAATTAATATTAGATATTTAAATAAAATACCTTAGCTTTATGCAGAATTTACTGCATTGCACTGTGGGTTTTTTGTTGTTGTTGTAGTTGTTTTCATTTTCTTCATGAATGGGCACTGATGTGTGGTCTGATATTTGTAAACCGGAGATGTAGGCTAGGATGAAAATGTTGGTGATCAGAATTAGGATAGTGACAGTAGGGGTTGAAAAAAGTGAATAGAATTGAGAGATAGGCAGTCGAATCAGCAGAACTTGGTGATTTCAAAGTACTTGCAGATCTCTTATCTCATTTGATCCTAATGGTAACCATGTGAGGAAGTTAATTTGGTTAGGTACAGTTATCCCCATTTAATAGATGAGGAAACTGAGGCTCAGAATTTAGGTGACTTCCCCAAGTTATGTATCTGATGAATAGCGCAATGAAACCATCATTCAGGTGGCGTTGGACTCTTGGTATGCGGCACCTTCACCCCTTTTTGCTTTTGCTCACATTTCAGGGAAGAAAGGAAAAGGAATCCTGGGCTCCCTGTGAGTCATATCTTTTAGGTCAAAACATACGATGCAGTCTGTCCTTAGAATAAAATAATATTTTAGTGATGACTCTTTGACTCATCTTATCTTGCAACATCATCCATTACCAATCCATGAACTTGAGTAACCCTATTTAAATTAGGCCAGAGGAGATGAAGGCTTCTTTGGCAGTATTTTCATGTTATCCTGTGCTACCCTTTTTCCTTTCCATAAATAAGCCTTGGCCACTCTATTTATGGTTTTTTTGTTTTTGTTTTTGTTTTTGTCGAGAGGTGGAGGACAGTGAGACTTTGTGTGTATGTAAGGATATCCCCTATCACCTGGGATTTTTTTTTTCCTTTCTCTTCCTCAGTGTATGTGCAGATTAGTTTGGTGCTATGTAGATTCCAGAAAGAATGGAATAGACTTTATAATGGAGTACTCCTTGTTGAAGGGCAAAGACAGGAAGTGGAAGTGAATAAAAAGAATGAAATTGGACTTAAAGGAGAAAAAAGTGAAGTAAAAACAATTTGAATTGGACAAAAGAAAAAAAGTGTTAGAAAATATTTGTGGGCGGTTCCCTATAACTGACTTTTAAATTACATTATTGGTGTATAGTCATAAAATCCTCTGACCTATGAAACATCAGTTTAATGGAATTAATTAAAAATAAGATGGAATGCCAGAATTTACATATGAAAAACTATCAGTAACTGTCCCTTCAATTCGTTGTTTTTATTTAGTCCTTGTATCAGTCATTTTTGTAGGCTCCTTGTTTCCTGGGAAATTTGAAGATGTTTTTGGAAAACTGTTAAGATTGACTTTAAATTATTTTAGTAGAGACTCAACTACTAGTAAGTCTGTTGTAATTACAAATAATTATGAGAAATATGGTTTCCTTTTCCAAGAAGCAAATAAACTTGTTATTGAAGCATCTGCACCTCTTTGTGTACATGTTCACAGAAGTGTCTACTTTTACTACTAGAATGGGCACATCAAAACCAAATATTGTTCTCTTATTATATGTGAGTAGGAGAGTGAGAGTAGCATCGTCTATACCGCCATTTTCATCTCCTTTAATCACCTCACTCACTGTGCGTGCGTGTGTGTGTGTGTGGTGTGTGTGTGTGGTGTGTGTGTGTGTGTGTAGATATCCTAAATATGTTTTTTCTACCGATGTGGAACATTCTATCCCAGTTCATAGCTGTCTTCCTGGCCTTTGGCATGTATGCGCACACGCACACATATATAAAATTTGGTGTTTGATTCCTTCAAAGTATAGGTGTTAATGTATTCAGAATACTGTGTAACATTTTTTATGCCAGACCTAAATTTTAATCTTGCTTTCAATGCCTGTACTTTGTGTATTTTTAAAAGCTATTTGCATTGTAAGTTTGAAAGTGAGTTATGTTCTCTGGTGTACTCTTAGTATCTTAGTGTCTCGAGTGTGTTGAACTTAATTGTAATTTATACTAATTTCCTCTCTATTCCTTTCATCTCATCTTTAAAGTGCTGAGGGAAAGGAAGAGGACTGGGTGGCAAGAGCCAAGACAAAGAACAATGTGTGTGTAATTTGTTCAGAAGGTACAAAGTTAGATTTGTGATTTGTTGATGCATTATCTCCTTTCTCAAGTAATTCCACTAAGTAGGCACTATCATTCCCATTTTATAGAAAACAAAATCTGCTTCAAAAAAAAAAAAAAAGAAAACAAAATGTAAAATTATTTAGCAAGGTTGAATGAATCACCCAAGGTTACACTGCCACTGTGTGGTATTCCTCTGGTCAGGCTGGTTCTAGACCTTTGCTCTTTCTCTACTTTGCGTTTCCTCATTCCCACCCCACCACAGAATAAATAATCTGTGGAACATGTTTCACATCCTATTCCATGATGTAGTAGCAGCTTTTTCTAAAATGAAATGCTGTGCATATTATTATTTTTTAATTGCCATTGGAAATAGGCTGAATGTAGGCAGATAAATAGTATTTGAACTGCTTTAGTTTATGTGGAATATTACCTTTGTCTGAATGCATGACATTTTTTTAAACTTTTAATGTGATTATATAGATGGGTATTTGCCTTAACAATGATGAGTTTTGCACATTTTTAAGACTACTTGGAGGTATTTATATACCTCAAATATTTACTAGGAAGTATCTTTGCAAGGTTAGGTAAAACATTTTACCAAATGAGTTTCAATGAGTCTCTGTTGGGAAAGGTTAAATAGCACTGTAGAGTAGTCTTTTGGCAATTGAGCAGTTCGTCTGCACAAATAACAGTGAACATAATTGATGGTCTTAGTAATAAGGTCATAAAGTCAAAAAGAGCTACCACAGTGTGGTCAATGTTTTGACCATAAGGAACAGAATGTAAAAGTTGGTTAGCTGGAAGGATTTCCTGCCTCCTTAGTAACTATTGTGTCTCTGTTTCCTTAGTCATAGCTGAATTGAGAAGAAGAGAAAAATCTTTTAATTCTGCATTTAGAATTGATGTTTTTCAGATTTACATAGTGGAAAGCGTGTTTGGATGAGTATAAGCCAGAACCTAACCTATCCTTTGCATAAATGCCTTTCTGCAATACTGCTTATTCAGGATAGGCTTCTTTTGTGTCTTCTTCTTGTTAGCCTGCTCTCTAACCCTTGTTTTACATGTTATAGCATTTAATATGCTCTTGTTTTTAACTGACAGGATTACTCTTTGCATTGTAGTGAGTGTGTGTATGTGTGTGTGTGTGTGTGTCTGTGTATGTGTGTGTGAGGGAGAGAGAGCGAGAGCACGTGTGCATGCAAGAGAGAAAGTGTGTTTGTATGACGGAGAGAAGTACTACAGGCATACCAAGAAACAGCTGCCACCTAAAATTTATAATCAACAATAGAAAGAAAAATAGAGATTATTTTAAAACGGGAATTCCGTAGAAGCAGGTATACTGTAATACAGGGAACAGATGGAAAAAAAGTAAGTTACACTCTCAGGGAGGTGAGATGAAATTAAGAGCAATCTGTGAATAAGAAGGAGCTTTAGAAAATTAAAAAATATGATAGCCCAAGTAAAAATTTCAGTACATAGTAGGGAAGACAGTAAAAGGACACTGCCAGAGATTGACCTAGAGAGAGGGAGATGGAACATGGGAGAGAAAAAATAAGATTAGAAGATTATCAGGCAGTTCAACATTCAACTTACAGAAGTTCAGAAAGGAGAGCAGAGAAAAGTGAGGGCAGAAAATTATCAAGTAGCTTAAGAACATGTAGAACTAAAGAACATGAGTTCTAGTACAGTGAATGAAAAATGATTCACACCAAGACTCGTCATTTCCAAAATTTTGTGAAGTGAGAGGAAAAAAAAAACAGCTCATATACAGAGAATTAAGAATCAAAATGACAGTGGACTTAGAAGTTAATGGAGCATTGCCTTCAAAATTCTGAGGGCATATCATTTGCTTCTTATTCATATTTAACTAAACTGTTAATCACACTTGGAGCTAAAATAGAGTCTACTTTTATTTTAAAAGTTTTCTTTTAAATTAAGGACAAGGAAAACATCTTTCTCTTTCTTTCCGGGACATACATGAATACAGTACCTAAGTATTTTTTAAAAGTTAGTTGCCAAACAGTATTGTTTAACATAACTATGTATGTGTAATTGTGTGTGTGTGTGTGTGTGTGTGTATGTGTTTAGACAGGGTCTCCTGTCACTCAAGCAGGGGTGCAGTGGTGTGATCTTGGCCCACTGCAGCCTCGATCTCTTGGGCTCAAGAGATGTTCCCACCTCAGCCGCCCAAGTAGCTGGGACTACAGGCTCACATCAGCACACCTGGCTGATTTTTATATTTTTTGTAGAGATGGGTTTTCACCATGTGCCCAGGCTGGTCTTGAGCTCCTGGACTCAAGCAATTCTCCCGCCTCAGGCTCCCAAAGTGTTGGGATTATAGGCATGAGCCACTGAACCTGGGTAATTTAATGTTTTTCTATGTGCATATAAAAGGTCCAGAATGGACAAAGTGGAATTTCTCCTTCTACTTACTTATTTGTATATTGCCTATTTTTTTAATGAGCACATATTAATTGCAATTAATAGAATATAACTAAAGAGAAGGGAAGAAAAGAGACTTGATTTATTTCTTCATTTATTTAAAAGAAAAAAGTTGGCAGGCCAAGGTAGGAGGATTGTTTGAGGCCAGGAGTTTGAGACCAGTCTGGGCAATATAGCGAGACCCTGTCTCTATAATAATTAGCCAAGCATGGTAGTGCATGTCTGTAGTCCTAGCTACTTGGAAGGTTGAGGCAGAAGGATCACTTGAGCCTGGTGAGCCATGACTGCACTACTGCACTCCAGCCTGGGTGACAGAGCAAGACATTGTCTCTTAAAAACAAAATGTAGAAAGTGCATGCTATGTTGTTCTCCTCTGCTGGGTGCTATAAGAAATATAGTTGAAGTAGCAAACACAGCTTCAGCCTTTAAACGATTTTGGGTCTGGCTGTTAAGGGGAAACACATATGTAAGGGAATGACTCCCAGCTATGTTGTAAGTCTGACTCTGTGTGATTTCAATGTACAGGCTGCTCTTGGGACCAAGCAAATTCCTTTCCAGGGTCTGCAGGAGGTGGCAGTCTACTAACTTCAGAGTACTTTAAAAAACCAGCGTTTGTGAGAAAACCAAACACAGGACTATCTAATTTAATAAATTTCATTTGCATGTATACAAAAACCAACCTACTTACTGTTGCCAGCCCCAGGAGCCAGAGGTTAGAGTTTTTAATAATAATAGCAATAATGAGTTATACTTATTCCAGATTAGTTTTCTAGCTCTCCAGAAAACAAATGGCTAAGATGTCCAAAATGTTCTTTTCGCAACTCTGCCAAATGCTGGCTTTCCCTCTCCGTCTGGAAACCCAGCCAATCTGTTGAAAATTACCTATTATTTGAGTACTTCCAGGCAGTTCTTCAGAAGGAAGACTAATTCCTGCAGTCTGAGATGGACGTCCACTACATAACATACTTCTGCAGCTGAGGAAAATCACACCTTGTATTCTGAGTCTTATTTCTTCTAATTGTGAATTTGAGAAAATACATGCATACCAGACATCACATCAAACCTATAGACAGCATTGTGTCTTAATTGAGAGTGCAACATTTGCCTGGTGACTACTTGGGTTTTTTGTTTGTTTGTTTATTTTTCTTGTAAATAAGTCTCGGCCTGAGTGTTCACAGACTTGCAAAAAGCATGGGTTCACTGGGGAAAAGTGAAGCATTTAGCCTGAATAAGAACAAATACACACACTCTTTTCTGGTTTGATTTGCACGGGAGTTAGATGTTTTTTGGGGGTGGGTGGAGGGTAGTAAGGAATATTCTAGTATGTTAGTAAGAGTCTCTTAATTTGAATACAGGAGAGACAGGAGACTTATTGGACCAAATGGAATTATCTGTGGTCCAGTGAGCTCCAAAAATGCTTTGTAACAGCAGATGATTAGATTTTAAAAGATCAGTTTAGCTGGCAGTTTGCCTGCTCATCTACCCCCATAAATTCAGTGGGTGGGCCTGGCTCAGTGTGTCGGAGTAGAAGCTCAGGTGAGGAACCTTAATCTAACTTGATCAGGCTGATTGACAGAAGTGGAGAGACTGCTATACAACCAAACCATGGGGACACATGAACTCCTTTGAAAACTGGCCTGTCTGGGTCACAGTGTGTCCTCTGCTTGTTAAGAAGATGCCTGGCACAGAAGTAGTTGGATTACCTGTAAAATAGAAACCTTGGAATGTCTAATGACTAGATTGGGAAATAAGAGAATTGGATTCTAGTTCTGTATTTGCATCCAAGCTGTATTTTGATGTTGGGAGACTCACTTCATTTCCTTGGGTATCAGTTTTCTCATCTGTAAAAGGAAATGAGTAGAGTCATTTGAAAATACTTGTAGTTTTATTATGTTCCTTGAAATATGGGACTATTGGCACCACCCCCTCACTTGAACAATATGAGTTGGCATATTAATATTAATCTTAGTTAAAAGAGTTAACAAAATGTTAGAAACAAAAAAAAATTATTTGAGAATATTGGACCTTATGCTAAATTAGTCTATTCATTTCTAATGAATGAAAGAGGAATCGTTGGGCAATTTCTTTTTTCTTTCTTTCTTTTTGAGATGGAGTCTCGCTCTGTCGCCAAGGCTGGAGTGCAGTGGTGCTATCTCAGCTCACTGCAACCTCTGCCTCCTGGGTTCAAGTGGTTCTCCTGCCTCAGCCTCCCGAATAGCTGGGACTACAGGTATGCGCCATCACACCTGGCTAATTTTTGTATTTTTAGTAGAGACAGGATTTCACCATGTCGGCCAGGCTGGTCTTGAACCTCTGACCTCAGGTGATTGACCTGCCTCAGCCTCCCAAAGTGCTGGGATTACAGGCGTGAGCCACTGCGCCCAGCCTGTGATTTCTTGATAGTATAGTAGATGAGACAAATGTAGTACTGTTTGAACTGTTGGCATGTTTAGTACGCATTCCTGACTAAGGTTATGTGATGCTCTTTAGAATTAACAAAGAAGAGTTTCTGTAATCTTGTATATATCTTTAGAGTCAGGTTGATTAACATGGAACCCCTATGGCTGAAAAAGAAGGGGCAGGATTTATGGGAAGTTCTAAAAAATAGCAAGAAGATATCAAATATTTACTAATGCCTCCTATGTACTAGACACCATTCTGGGTGCTGGGATCAGAGCAGAAATTAGATAGTCTTTAGTCTCAGGGAGCTAACATCTTAGTGAGAGGAGATGGACTTTAAACATGTTTCAGTAAAACAACAGTAACCGTTAATGTTATGAAAAAGTAAAATTGGTATTGTAGGGAATAATGGACAGTGGTGGATGGAATGTGCTTCTGTAGGTTGGAAAGATAGGGATAATAGGAAATGCAGAAATAAGGAGTGTGGATAGCTGTTCACAGTTTCACTTTAGAGTTTCTAAAGCCATCAAACTCTAAACTTTGCCTCTGGAGCTCATGGTGGCAGTTCAGAATCTGTGCTTGCCTAAGGATAAGAGAGAGGCCAAACTGTTGATCACTTGCCTCAATCCTGCTTCATCCAGAACAGCTCTGGCTTCTTTGTTTGTTTTAATTTAATAGCATATTTTTTATTGTGGTAAAATACACATAACATAAAATTTACCATCTTAACCATTTTTAAGTATATGGTTCAATGATATTAACTATATTTATATTCTTGTGTAACCACTACCACCATTTATGTTCAGAATTCCTTTTATTTTGCAAAACTGAAACTCTATACTCCTTAATAACTCTTCATTCCCCTTTTCCTCCAGTGCCCCAGTAACCACCATTCTACTGTCTGTCTCTATGAATTTGACTATTCTAGCTACCTCATAGAAAGGAAATCATACAGTGTTTGTCTTTTTGTGACTGGCTTATTTATAGCCACCCCTGCTGTCTTCCGTTACTATTTATATGGAATATATTTTCCCATGATTTTACTTTTAATCTATTTGTGTCCCTAGAGCTAAAGCAAGTCTCTTGTAAACAGCATATAGTTGGATCATGTTTTTTTAATCCATTCTGACAATCTCTTGACTTGTGGTTGGTGAGTTTAATCCTTTACATTTAAAGTAGTTACTAATGAGAGACTTACTTGTGTAATTTGGCTATTTGTTTTCTATGTGCCTTATAGCTTTTTTTATGTTTAGTTTATTTTTTGCTGTGAAATGTTTTAATTTCCTCATCATTTCCTTTGTGTGTATGTGTATATTCTATAACTGTTTTCTTTGTGGCTGCCATGGGTCTAAATTTAATATTCTAAGGTTGTAACATTCTAATTCGAATTTATACCACCGTAACTTCAATAGTATACAAAAACTCTGCTCCTATATGGCTTCGTCTCTACCCCCTTTCAGTTACTGATGTCACAGATTTATATCTTTATATAGCTGTGTCCAAAACATTAATAGTTGTTTTATTTTTGTGCATAAATCTCTTAATTTATGTAGAAAACAAAGTATGAAGTTATAATAATACTGGCTTTTAATCTAATAATAGTTTTTAAAAATATGCTAGTCTCTTAAATTTTTGTAGATTACAAAAAGTGGAGTTATAAACCAGAGTTATAATGATACTAGCTTTTATAACTCCCCATGTATTTCCCTTTATTGAGATCTTTATTTTTCATGTGACTTCAAGTTCCTGTCCAGTGTCCTTTTATTTCAGCATTCAGGACTCTTTTTATATTTCTTGTAGGGCAGGTCTAGTGGTAATGAACCCACTTAGTTTTTATTTATCTGGGAATGTCTTATTTTCTCCCTCACAGTTGAAGGACAGTTTGCCAGGTATTGGATTCTTGGTTAACAGGTTTTTTTGTTTGTTTCTTTCAGCACTTTGAATATATCAGCCCACTGCCTTCTAGCCTCCAA
This sequence comes from Symphalangus syndactylus, assembly GCF_028878055.3. NCBI lineage: Eukaryota > Metazoa > Chordata > Mammalia > Primates > Hylobatidae > Symphalangus > Symphalangus syndactylus. The sequence goes on from NC_072436.2 coordinate 97,541,104, forward strand.
AGTTTATAAGAAATTGGCTGATAGTCTTATTCAGGACCCTTTGCATGTAACAAGTCACTTTTTCTTTTTTAAGATGGGGTCTTGCCCTGTCACCCAGCTTGGAGTGCAGTGGTGCAATCACAGCTCACTGCAGCTTTGACCTCCTGGGTTCAAGTGATTCTCCCACCTCAGCTTCCCAAGTAGCTGGGAACACAGGAGCACACCACCATGACTGGCTAATTTTAAAAATTTTTTGTAGAGACGGGGTCTCACCATGTTGCCCGGGCTTCTCTTTCTGCTTTCAAGCTTATCTCTTTGTCTTTGTCTTTTGACAGTTTGATTTAATGTGTGTGGATCTTTTTTAGTTCATCCTATCTGGAGTTTATTGAGCTTCTTGGATGTTTATATTCCTGTCTTTCATCAAACTTGGGAAGTTTTGGTCGTTATTTCTTTAGATAATCTCTTCACCTCTTTCTCTCTCTCTCTCCTTCTAGAACTCCCATAATGTTTGTTCACCTGATGGCATTCCACAGGTCCCTTGGACTTATTCACATTTCTTTAATCTTTTTTTTTTGTTCCTCAGACTCAATAATTTCCATTGTCCTATCATCAGGTTCATTGATTATTTCCTTTACCTACTCAAATCTGCCTTTGAATCCCTCTAATGAATTTTTTACTTCAGTTCTTGTACATTTTAGCTGTAGGTATTTTTATGTTTCTTTTTAGGTTTCTATCTCTTTATTAATATTTTCATTTTGTTCATATATCATTTTCTTGACTTTCTCCATGTCTTCTTTTAGTTTTTTGAACAGCTTCAAAATACTTGTTTCAAAGCCTTTGTCTCTACCATCCAGTCTTTCTCAGGGCCAGTTCCTGTTGGGTTCCCCGCCCCCCCCTTTGAATTGGCTATCTTTCCCTGTTTCTTTGTATGCCTAGCAGGGTTTTGTTTGTCTGTTTGTTTTGTTGTTGTTGTTAGAAACAGGATGCTTGAATCTAATAGTGTAGTAACTCTGGAAATCAGATTCTCCCTCTTTCTCAGGGTTTGCTGATTTCTGTTTTTACTTTTGTTGTTTGATTGTGGTAGGCTCTGTCTGTGTCGGGGTCTGCCTGATGTGTAAGCTTAAGTTTTTCTCAGGTCATTTTTGAGCCTGCACCTTTCACTGGGTGTGTGGTAACCTTCTACATTCCCCTGATATGTGGTTACTTTTGAATGTCCTAGACTTTAAATATCTGGCTTCTAAAAGTGGGGAAAAAGAAAAATGAAGAAGAAAATAAAAGCAAAAAAAAAAAAAAAAAGAAAGAAAGAAAAAAGTGAATTGCCCTTTAAATTCCTTGCAAGTTGCTTCAGCCTGAGGGGAGGGGTTTGTAACTGTGCTAAGAGGGTTGCAACAATGGCTGCCTGCCTATGTGTTTGTATCTCCAAGATCAGAACAGCAACCATTGATCAAAGCACAGATCCCCAGATTTTTGGAGGATGGGATCCTCATCCCACAGGCTTTGTGTAAGCTGATCCTGGAGCATGTGCATAGTTGCGTGCCATGAGGCTAGGGATTGGTTAGCTGCTACAGTGCTAGGAGCTGAAACTGACCAAAATTGACTGCAATTTACTGTCCAATCCTTCAGACAGACTACAGAATTTCAAAATAGTTACACTAGACCCATTCTGCCAGTGTAGTTGTTGCCTTCGTGAGAACACAGGTTCCTGGTGCTTCCTACTTAGTCATCTTTCCAGAATTATTTCTCTGGTTTTGTTTTGTTTTGATGCTTTATTAATAAAAATTGGCATTATATTTGAAATAATCCATTGCTTTAAAGATTTGGAAAAACAATTGCCTTGGAAAAAACTAGTTATGTTTATTCTTTCCCCCTTAGTGCTGTCAAAAATCAGATAACATGGAGACAAATCCCTAAGCAGAAAGTTTTATTTAGGAATATATATAAAAACAGAATTGCAAATTGGGACATATGCAAAGACCAGAGTGGTTTTTGGTATGTCCAAAGAACAAAGGGAGAGATTGGGATTTTATTGGGAAAGGGAAATGTTACATAAAATGTTTTGAAACAAAGTTCATTAAATTACAGGTTGTTTCAGGGCTACTAGGTAAAACTAGTCTTAAGGCTATGGGAGGTTATTTCAGTAGCTGGGCTTGTGAGACAGTTCATGGAGCTGGCACTTTGTGTCCTGAGTGCTTTTTCCCCGGGTTCCTTGACTCTGATTTGCTTGGATATGACAGGAATAACTCCAATTCCTATAATCAGGTTTTGCAGTGCCTTAACTCTTGTGTTTTAGCATTTGTGACAGGCAGATTAATGGCCCTTCAAAGATCTCAGATCCTAATTCCTGGAATCTGTAAATGCTACCTTGTAAGGAAAAGGGAATCTTTGTAGATGTGATTAAGAATCTTGAGTTGGAGTGATGATTATCTTGGCTTAGCTGGGTGGGCCCTAATGAAATTGTCTATACAAAGGAGGTAGAGGGAGATTTGGGAGACAGAAGAAAAGAGTATAACCACAGTGACAGAGATTAGAGTAATATAGATAAGGTTTGATATGGTTTGGCTTGATATGATTTGGCTGTGACCCCATCCAAATCTCATCTTGAATTGTAGTTCCCTTAATCCCCATGCATCCTGGGAGGGAACTGGTGGGAGGTAATTGAATCATGGGGGTGATGGTTTTATAAGGGGCTTTTCTCCCTTTGCTTGGCTCTCGTTCTCTCTCCTGCTGCCCTGTGAAGAGGTGTCTTCCACCATGATTGTAAATTTCCTGAGGCCTCCCCAGCCATGCAGAACTGTGAGTCAATTAAACCTCTTTCCTTTACAAATTACTCGGTCTCAGGTATTTCTTCATAGCAGCATGAAAACGGACTAATACGCAGCTATAAGCCAAGAAATACTGACAGCCACCAGCAGGTGGAAGAGATCAAGATGGGATTCTCCTGTAGAGTCTCTAGGGGTACCTTGCTGACACTTTGATTTTGATACCCTTGATACTGATTTCAGACTTATGACCTCTAGAACTGTGAGAGAATCAATATAGTAAAGGTATATTGTATGCTCCTTGTTATCAGCATCTCTTTTATTTAGTATTACCTTTTCCACAGAGTCTAACTCAGTGCCTTCAGTATTATAACTGTGTTTCAATAATGTATTGCTGCATAACAAACAACCCCAAAATTTAATGACTTAACAATTTATCATTTCTCACAATTCTGTGTGTCAGCCGTGTTTAGCTGGGCAGTCCTTCACCACGTGTTGTCATCTGGGATCACTCAGGTGGCTGCTTTCATCTGAGACCTCAGCTGGGGCTGATAGAACCAACATGGCTTCACACTCACATTTCTGGGGCTGGAAGTAGAAGCATAAATGACTGGGGGCCAAAGTGGCCTCTCTGTAGCAGGGTAGTCAGGACTTCAAGAGGGTGAACCCGGAAGCTGCCATGCTTTGTAAAGCTTAAGCCAGAACTAGCACAGTGTCACTTCCGCTGCCTTTTGCTGATCAAAGCAAGTCATAAGGCATCCTAGAGTCAAGGAAAGGAGAAATAGACCCACCTCTTTGAAGGAAGGAGGTATTTACATATAAGGAATGATAGAAGTTGGTTGACCATCTTTGGAAAAAGTCTATCACAAACTGTTCAGTAAATGATTATTGAATTAAACTATAAGAGATTATTTGATTCTGAGATTTTAGAAATGATTTTTTAGAAACATTTTCTAAAAAATAATTCCTAGTTAAAAATTATCCATGTAAGCTGCCCAAATGGGACCTTGCACACATGAGGAATTCAAGAGATTGATATTTACTTACCAACTCGCTGTGTAAAGGAGTGGAAATGTGTTTCCTGGCCTACCTTTGGGCCAGTGACTTCACAGGGAGCATGGCAGGGCTCTTCCAGGACCAAGACCTTTCACTTCCCTCTCTCAGTATAGTATTGTAATAGGCAGTTTAGTGATTTGGGAATTCTCCACCTTGAAAGCAATTTCTCAAAGGGAAGGATTAGAAAAACAACGCGTCATTAGCCAGGCATGACAGCATGCGCCTGTAGTCTCAGCTACTTGGGAGGTTGAGGCAAGAGGATCACTTGAGCCCAGGAGTTTGAGGCTGCAGTGAGCTCTGACTGTGCTACCGCACTCTTAGCCTGGGTGGCAGAGCAAGACTCTGTCTCAAAAAAACAAAAAACAAAAAAAGTCCAAAAATCCCATGGCTACCTACAGAGGATTGGCAGGGAAACAAGGATACTGGTCGGGGCCCTGATCAGTCAGTGTGCTCAAAACAGAGGCCCTGAGGAGGATGCTTTCCTTCAAATATGTTTTGCCTGAAAGGGCTTCCTGGTAGATCCATCGCTGTGAATACACAGACTTCCTGAGTGTGAGATTCTGACCATTTCTGATCACTCATTCTTTTGTTAACTACTCTAGGGAGAAAAGCTAGTGTCAGCCCAGTCTGAGGTAGGGAGAGGATTCCAAGAACAGAATCAGAGATGGGCTTCCTGATGGGATTTCAAACTGAGATTTCTTTTTATTAGTTGTTTCTATTTTATTAGTTTGCATTTGATCATATCCTTTGAAATACATATGCATGCTTTGTGTTCTTTGTAGGTTTGTTTCCTTTGCTGGGGGGCGGGGGGATTATTTTTCTTAAGATGAGCTTGCTGTTTTTATCAGCAATCACTGTGGTGAGGAGACACAGGCCCTTAGATGATTTCTGTCTTGTGAGGTGGTTTTATAGGCCAGAATCTAGGGAATAGCTCCGTTTTAATAGTTTATTGGGTTCCCAATTGAAATACCAACTGCAAACCCCCAGGCTTTGGCCTTCAGCATTTGTTTTCATCCAGTGACCAGATTTATGGTGTTTGCTCCATGGCCTGTGAATAAGTCCTGTTTTTAAAAACTGGACACAACCCACACCTTTACTGCTGTTTCCTATGCAGTTCCTTACTCCTACATGGTGGCTTTGCTTGCCTTTGCTAGCTTTTCTTTTTATATCTCTGTACATTACTCTGTTGATCCCTATTCCTGAGATGATCGAGAATGATATAGGATGTGTGTGTAAGAAATGGGTGTGTGTGGATACCTCCCCCCCACCTTTTTTCCAACCCGTTTCACCAAATGCCTTTTTTCACTGTACAATAGTTTTCATTGGTATACTTTTTGTTCAGAAGCATGTGCTTCTGGCATTGCAACTTTTCATATGTGTGGCAGATCTTGAAGACAGGGTTTCTATGAGAAATTGGAGCTTGGTTTAAATTTTTTCTAGGCTGTTAGATGGCAGGTTGGATGAAAAGCCTACCAAAATGGCCAAAGCTCAGATGCTCTAAAAACTCAAGAACTAGACCCTTGGCATTACCAAGATTAAATGTGGAATATGCAGACAAATTGACATAGCTGGAGTAGCAGCGTTCCACCTATGGCTTAACCCAGATGGGAGTACTTGTATCAAGGTTAGTGTCTCGGAGGAATGTATGGCCAGACAAATGTTCACACACAGGAGAGGCACAGAGAGTGTAACACACAGAGACTACTATGTTAAAGTGGCTTCAGATTGATATGGAACCATTCTTGATATGCCAGTAAGTGCAGTAAGCCGATTATAGGACACTATATGAGGAGAGAGGTGTAGATGGACCTACATCAAAACATTAAACTGGTGGCTAAATTTGGTTGGTAAGTTTGTGGTAATTTTTAGATTTCTCTTTGCGGTATTGTTTTTTATCTGTTTTTTCCTCAATAAACATATAGTGCTAGAATAATATTTTTAAAGCTTTTAAAATAAAACAAAATGGTGCCTGGCAGGTGTTTTCCTTGATTCAGTAACCTCTGTTGCTGACCTGTTTTGTCCAGGCCCTGGCTGGGCTCTGTGGAGTCTAGCGATGAATAGATCATGCCAAGGGTTGCCTTGTTGGTGGAGGTTACCGCCACTCTTGCTCTCTGCACCTTATGCTTTGTGCTAGGCAAGTAGAGATCTGCAAGTAGCTTCTGTGTTTCCCCAGAGGCCTCTCATCAGTTGTGCCTGCATATCCTTACCTGGTGGGAGAGGGAATAACTCACCTTTTGCATAGTCTGACAGTTCTGAATTTAAAGCTGCTTCATTCTCACTCTTTATCCTGATTTGTTTGTTTTCACTTATGTCTTATCCCATTCACAATTTTTAGTGGTCTCCTTTTTTCTTCCTAGGAGCTCGAACTTTCAGAGCTTCAGTTTTTCCTTTTTGGTTATCACTTTTATTGTTTTCCAGGCTGGTTTTTGATCACATAGATAAACGTTTGAAATGCCTGTCACTGGAGAATTTACCCCCAGGGCTCGCTATATCTGCAGTGGTAACTTATTAGCTTGTTTGCTTGTTTGGGTGAACTAGAATTGAACTGTTTGTAAACCAGTGAGACAAGCTTTATTTATTTGTATTTAAGAACATTTCAAGCTCTGGCAGGATACTCATTTTATTAACTCAAATGATGATTCTGAATGCCACTACATTTATACCTGATGATGCATTTTGTGAAATTATTAATGTGTTACTATCTTGGTCAGAATTCCTTTTCTCCTTGCCTGTCTTAAGGACTCTGTCCTTGCATTTCACTTCACTCACTCGGCAACTGTTTAGTAGGCACCAGCTGTAAACTGGGCATTATACTCAGTATCTTAAATATTGTGGAGAAAAAGAAGTCAGCTATGGTTTCTTCTTGTGCAGAGCGTATAATCTAGTGGGCAAAATATGCAAGAAAACAGGAAGTTTCATGTATGACATGCTGCCTGTGTTAGGGAAAGCACAGGGTGTAGTGTACAACTGAGGACAGGTACCTAAGCTAGACTTGAGATATCAGGGAATGTGTCCTGGAAGAAGTCTGCCTAAGCCCAAAGTTGAAGGATTATTTGGGGTTAGTCTGACGGGAGGGGTGCGGTGGGCAGCAGAGGCGGAGAGTGGAGGTGTTCCTGGCAGAAGGTACAATATTTGCCACAATCTAGAGGGTAGAGAGAGCATAGAATGTTGATGGAACTAGAAGACATGGTCCTTAACCTACAGAAATCTATGCTCTAGTTGAGGTGATAAGGAACACATTTAGTGAAGGTGCATGGAGTCACCATGTTTCTACTCTCTAGCCTAGTCCATCTGCTCTTGTAACATATCTCTCCTGTTCAGAAACTGTCAAAGCCCATAAGACAGCAAAGCTGCTTAGCTTGGCATTCAAATTTCTAAAAAAAATTTATGCCAGAAAAAAAATTGTTCTACCTTCTTTAGTCGTGAAGTCCTCTTGTCATCCAGTCGGCTTAACTACTTTTCCCTTCCATGCTGTATTCTCTCCTTTTTAATCCAGTCTTACTAATTTTTCAAGGCTCATTTTGGTTTCCATTTTCTTTTTTCTGTCTTTGAAACTCCGAGTCTCCCTCTGTCGCTCACCCAGGCTGGAGTGCAGTGGTGCAATCTTGGCTCACTGCCACCTCCGCCTCCTGGGTTCAAGTGATTCTCCTGCCTCAGCTTCTGGAGTAGCTGGGATTACAGGCATGCACCACCACGCCCAGCTAAATTTTGTATTTTTAGCGGAGACGGGGTTTCACCATGTTGGCCAGACTGGTCTCAAACTCCTGACCTGAAGGGATCCGCCCACCTCGACCTCCCAAAGTGCTGAGATTACAGGTTTGAGCCACTGCAGCCGGCCTTGGTTTCCATTTTCCCCACAAAACTATCCATAGTGATGTCTCCAACCCAAATGATATATTTTCCAACTCCGAACTCTTATTGTAAACATCATTCACTTGACTATTAAAATGGTTTGCCTTACGCTATTAGTTATATCGTATGTGAAACCCTGTCTTCTTAACCAGGTTTTAAGCTCCAAGAGCACTGACTCTCTTTTACGCTTAGTGTCTCCCATAGGATTGCGCCTAACATGAAGCATGTAGGTATTTTTAAAAAATATTTGCTACTTTTGTGAAAAAAATACGATCACATTACAGTTTTGATTAAGTAGCAAGTGAGAGAGAAGAGTCACATATTCTAGGATTCAGAGCAGGCAGATTCAAATATGACCTAAAATGGTCCTATGATCTTGGCCTTTTAAAGTAAGGCTAGATTACAGACCTTACATGGGCAGTACAAAACCTATGAAATTCTTTTATATGGAGGCACTATTATAAATGGTGATTCTTCACTCAGTACAGCCATGAAAACTAATATGGTCATGGTTAGTTGAAGGCTGGTGTTGATATCAGCCTAATTTCTGGATTCAAGATGCTGTAGAGTCTACAGTAGACGTTTTGATGTAGTTGAGAATCAGAAGGGAGTGAAGTTTGGATAAGCCCCTTAGATAATTCTGGTTCTCCTACCCTCCACCTCTTGAGAGTCTGTTGTACAATACACGAGAATTGTTAATGTTGCATATCCCTCAGACATACTATGTAAATATTTAACCAAGTCTTTGCTAGCTTTTGGCTAATGCAGAGTTGAGATGATGCTCCCTGGCGAGTACATGGAGCTCAGCTCTTTTGTGTTTGTAGTAAATTAGAACTCCGGCCTTTTAGCTGAACTAAACCAGAAATAGGGTTGACATTTCTGTGTTGAGGAACCTAAGAATGTTAGAAGGACACCTCCTGTATGCTCAGAGTGCTTGAACAAGGTTGAAATTTTTTATAGAAAATAATTTTGGTGTTTTTAAACCCTGACAAATGCATAGTTGATACGTCAAAGTCCGCACCATCAAGCATGGCCACAATAATTTTAACAGTATACTTTTGAAAAGATGTAGTCAAAAAACTACTTTGCTCTTAAAAACAAAACAATTAGTTAAAACGTTCATTGAAGTTTAATTTTCAGTAAGTACCTTCTTTATATACCTTCCAAGATAGACTAGTTGGTAAATATTTGCTAAGGTAACTACATGACGTAACTTGCTGTTTGGAACAATTAGCTTAATTCAATTAAAATAATGACTTTAATCCTAGAATAGTAGCTCCACTGCCCTTTTCTCAGAGTGGTATTATGGTCAGCAGAGCCAGTTATCTATCAGGCAGTTTCTAGATCATAGTGATAGAATCATATGGTGTGCATAAGTGAGAATATGTGTGTTTCTTACTCAACCAAGAGATAGCAGGCCACTTATTTCTTTGGAAATTAATAACAGATTCCTCAAGAAGACATATCCATTGCCTTTCTGTTTGTATAGTGAAAGATTCTGAAGGAGCAGATATACTCAGGGATCCCAATACTAAACTCAAAGATTTACCTTTAAGTGACTCCTCTTCACAGAATCAAAAGCCAAGGAAAGGACATTAACAGTGAAAATTGATGTTCTTGATCAGTTTTGCTCTGAGGTGGTCAAGAATATAACAATGGCCTGTAGTGGAATGATTTTTCTTTCTCCCTGTGTAAAACAGTGATCCTGTAAAACCCAAGTTTGTAATTTATTAACAAGGAGATGTACATATAATCATTTGTAGCTGCAAGAGACTAGCAACAACCAAAAGGCCTGTCATTAGGGATTAAGTAAATTACAGTCAATCATACAATAGATTACTCTGTAGCCATTAAATGGAAGAAAATAGATCAGTGTGCCTGACATGGAATAATTTTGCAGATTAGGTGAAAAAAAACTCAAGGTGCAGAAAAATGTATATAATATGATTATTTGTAAGGAAAAAAACTACAAACTAAAAGTATGTAGCTGTATGCATTGAATTTTTTAAAATAGGAAAGCTGAAATGCTATTACACAGTTCTCTATGAGGAAGGGCACTGTGGGGAGACTAGTGTGTATTTTTTAACATTTGCATTTTTACTTTTTCCATTAAAATATCTAATAAATAAAAAGGAAATGAACATATTTTGGATAAAATGTTCAACAAATATTTAATGGGTCTGTAATTTGGAAGAGAGTAAGGATTTCTTTTTTTAAAAGACTTGATTTTATGAAATAGGTAAAAGAATATGTATAAGGTTTAAAGAATAACAATGCAATAAACACCTTGGATCTAACACCTAGTTTAAGAAATAGAACATTACAGTAGTCTCCCCTTATCTGTGGGGGATACTTTTCAAGACCCCCAGTGGATGCCTCGAACCATGGATAGTGCTGAACCATATGTACACTATATTTTTTCCTATGCACACATAGCTGTGATGAAGTTTATATATTAGGTGTGATTAGAGATTAACAACAATAACTAATAATAAAATAGAACAACTATAACAATATGCCAGCATCACTACTCTTGTGCTTTGGGGCCATGATTAAGTAAAATAAAAGTTCCTTGAACACAAGCCCTGTGACACCAGGACAGTTGATCTGATAAGAGTTGGCTACTAAATGACTAATGGCTGGTGGCATATACAACATGGATAGCTGGATAGAGAGCTGATTCACATCCTGGGCAGAATGGAGTGGGACAGCATGAGATTTCATCACCCTACTCATAATTTATAAATTAGGCACAGTAAGAGATTAACAACAGTAACTAATAATGAAATAGAGCAATTATAACAATATACTATAATAAAAGTTAAGCAAGTGTGATCTTTCTCTCCCTCTCTCTCTCTCAATATCTCTCTATAGATCTAAATATCTAATGGCACTCAGTTTAAAACTTACAAATTGCTTAGTTCTGGAATTTTCCGTTTAATATTTTCGAACCATGTTTGACCAGGGGGAACTGAAACCAAGGATAAGGATATCTATGGTTTTGCTTTCCGTAATTTCAGTTACTGGTCACCAGCGGTTCAAAAATATTAAGTGGAAAAAACAGAAAGAGACAGTTCATAAGTTTTAAATGCCATGTGATTCACTTCACTTTATCTTATCACATAGGCAATTTATCTCACATGATAAAATCTCACATTATCACAAGAAGTAGGATGAGTACGGTATAAGATATATATAGAGAGAGACCATATTCACTTAACTTTTATTACCATATATTGTTATAATTGTTCAAGTTTATTATTGTTGTTAATCTCTTACTTTGCCTAATTTATAAATTAAACTTTATCACAGCTACGTATGTAGAGGAAAAAACATAGTATATACACGGTTCAGTGCTATCCACGGTTTCAGGCATCCACTAGGGGTATGGAAATGTATCCCCTCAGATAAGGGGGGGACTACTGTAATGTTCCACTTCTTTAGCTAGGTGGTAGATCCAAAGTGTTTATTGTATTATTCTTTAAAGCTTACACACATGGGGACTACTATACTACAGTTTACTCATGTTTTGTTGATGAACACGTGGCTGCTATGCATATGCTTGTACAAGCCTTCTGATGCCTGTGTTCAAGAGTTTATCTAGGCCATTTACCTTGGAGTAGCATTCTTGAGTCACTAGGTAAACATATCTCTGACGCTTAAGAAAATCCCAAATTATTTTTCAGAATTGTAGTAGTTTTCATTTCCATCAACAGTGTCTGAAAGATTCAATATGTAGTATTACCAGACTTATTAGTCTGTGCCAATTTGAGGGTGTAAAATAGTCTCTTGGCATAGTTTGGGGTTTTTTTTTTTTTTTGAGATGGAGTCGCTCTGTCTCTCAGGCTGTAGTGCAGTGGCACAATCTCGGCTCACTGCAAGCTCCGCCTCCTGGGTTCACGCCATTCTCCTGCCTCAGCCTCCCGAGTAGCTGGGACTACAAGCGCCTGCCACCACGCCCGGCTAATTTTTTTGTATTTTTAGTAGAGACGGGGTTTCACTGTGTTAGCCAGGATGGTCTCGATCTCCAGACGTCGTGATCCGCCCATCTAGGCTTTCCAAAGTGCTGGGATTACAGGTGTGAGCCACCGCGCCTGGCCATCCCATGGTATAGTTGAGCATCCTTTCTACTGTTTCTTGACCACTTATGTTTATATTCTGTGAATTTCATTTTGATAGGTGTGTCCATTTTTATATTATTTGTCCTTTATTCAGTGATCACTTGAGTTCTTTGTATATTCTGGATACTGATTATGTAATTCTTAGATATATGCATACAAATATTCTCCCCATTTGTGGCCTGTATTTTTATTTTTAATTTAAAAACTTTATTATCCAGAGGGAGACACTATATCTTCCAATGCTGTTCATTATATAAACATCCTTGAATAGAGTCCAGAAAGTCCAGAACAAAGGGCAGTCAGTGCTTCACTTTGCAATAGTGGCACAGTGGCAGTAACTCATCTTGTCTCTCAACAGCATCTGTCTCTCATTTCTGGTGAAAATTCTGGTGAATTTTCACATGAATACATCACACTGTTGGCTCCTTCGATTAATCTAAGTGATGAGTTGGCACCAAATCCTTTCAGTTTGTCTCATACAACATTTAATTAAGGTTACTACTAGTAGGAAACCAAGCAGCAGGATGAGCTCAGCTTTCAGTATTGACATCAACTATGCCTCCCAGCATCTCAGATCCAGTCACTTGTACAAATCCCAGAAACCAACAGGGTCTGTGGTAGAAACTCAAATGGCTGTCTTTTGAAGTTTTTGTATTGACCTTTCCATTTAGCCCAAGCCATTAAGCCAGGTACAGCAGAATGTATTAGTGATTGTACAGACTTTATCTTATCTTAACCTGTAGACTGGAAGTCTAAGAAAATTTTTCATTTATATTGTTATGACTTGCCCTGTGAATTGAAGCAAACCTGAGTGGCTTTATGGGCTGAAGTGTTATCAGTGATTACCTCAGTTAAAATCAGTTGATAAATTTTGTACTATGTTTTTAATTGAATGACTCTTATAGCAGGACTAACCAACCACAGGGTGTGCAAAAATAATGAGTTGCTTATACCTCTGGGAAGCTTCTGTGAATAACCAAGCATAACCCCATTTTGGAGAGATCTTCATAGACATCTGAGAGCTATATGACCTACTGGTGGTATTTCCTTAAACATTTGAAATTTGCTTACAGCCACCCCTAAGGTGCAAATCACCCTGTTTGGTTGGGTGGAGAGTTAATGCCGGCTTTCACAAAAGAAATAGAGTCCCAAGGACACACCTAGTACTCCTGTAAAGAAAGCATTTGTTTACAGTTTGGGGAGTTCCCTACATCAGTAGAGGAGCATATGTTGACAGTGCCTCCATTGAGCAATCAGCTGGTAAATCTTAAAGTTTCTAGTTTAGTCCAAAGAATGTATTCTAGTCCTTGGTTTTGGAGGGACTGCTTAAGTGCAGTTATTCCAGCCTATCCAGTTTTGCCCACACCAACAGCTGAGCAGCATTCAGCTGTCCCTTGCAATGACTGAGCTATGGCTACAGAAGAGGGAAGGGCATTCAGCGATATTGACAGGTGCTTGGAGCCAAGGCCATAGCATACAGTTTCTGATAGACCTCTCAGTAAGGTTAAGGGGAAAACAATCAAATTGTGCTTCAAGTCATCTGAGGGAGGCTCACAGACCCAGCAGTTGGTTAAATTTAATGTGCTCATGAAAGTTTGGGAGAAGAGCAAAGCATTTTCCTTGGTGAGGAAGGCTCTTGGGGCAATTTCAAAAAACAGACACGATTAACGTTCTTCCTCCCATTGTACTTCCCGGGGTCTGAGATAGTCTCTTCCCAGGTGTCAAGGTTATTTTGTCTACTTCCTCAAAATCAGTTCTCCCATTTCAATATTTATAACTTCGTCTTTTTTCCAGTTGCTCCCTACTTGCAACCAGACATTTTGTCTAGAATAGTCAGGTACAAGAGGGACAAGGCATTTTTATAAATTTTACAGAGACCCGTTATGTACTCGTGGGCCACCTTAGGAAGACTCAACAAGCTGTGTACTCAAGCAAGTAGTCATTATCTTATGATTTAGAACCAGGTTAATCCTTTTAAGAGAATCCAGGTGGCTAAATAGAATTAAGTTAGAATTTCCTAGGGCTCTTTTGGCCAGGCTGCCACATGGAAGGTATACTAACTAGGCTGCCTGGATTTCTCATTGGGGAAAGAAAGAAGCATTATGCCAGGAATGCTCAGGGCAGAATCCCAAATTTTCAAAACAGGTTAAAAAAAAAAAACAAAAAACCCTCATGCATTTCTTTTTTCTTTTCTTTTTTTTTTTTTTTTTTGGTGGCAAGGTCTCACTCTGTTGCCCAGGCTGGAGTGCAGTTGCATGATCTCAGCTCACTGTAACCTCCGCCTCCCAGGTTCAAGTGATTCTCTTGCATCAGCCTCCCAAGTAGCTGGGATTACAGGCACATGCTACCTCAACTGGCTAATTTTTGTATTTTTAGTACAGACAGGATTTCACCATGTTGGCCAGGCTGGTCTCGAACTCTTGAACTCAAGTAATTTGCTGGCCTCAGCCTCCCAAAGTGCTGGGATTGCAGGCGTGAGCCACCTTGCCCAGCCCTGCCTCTGTCCCTCCTTCCCTCCCTCCCTCCTGCCCTCCCTCTTTTCCTCCCTCCCTCCCTTCCTCCCTCCTTTCCTCCCTCCCTCCCTTCCTCCCTCCTTTCCTTCCAGGAATCTCTTGTTGCCCAGGCTGGAATGCAGTGGTGCAGTCTTGGCTCACTGCAACCTCCGCCTCCCAGGTTCAAGTGATTCCGCTGCCTCAGCCTCCTGAGTAGCTGGGATTACAGGCGTGCACCACCACGCCTGGCTAATTCTGTATTTTTCTTTTAGTAGAGATGGGATTTCTCCATGTTGGTCAGGCTGGTCTTGAACTCCCGACCTCAGGTGATCCGCTCACCTGGGCCTCCCAAAGTGCTGAGATTACAGTCGTGAGCCACTGCGCCTGGCCCTGGCTATTTGTTTATGCTGTTTTAAAGCCTTGAAGTCAGTGGAATTTAATTTTTATACATAGTAGTGAAACAGGAAAGGTTCCCTTGTTGCCCTTGCAGGGTGCGTGAGTCCCCCTCACAGAGTGTGTGATAGGATTGTAGCTCACTTCTTCAGTGCCCCGCTGCTCAGACCTGTAGGGGAACATACAGACAGGCAGGCTGTGGAGCTCCCACTCCACAGCAGTGTCTAGGGGTGAATGTTTACGGCTGAAGCCCCAGTGGGTGTGTGTTACAGGGTGCTCTTTCAGTTTAGCTGTCCATAGGCAGCTTGTGTTAGTCAGCTCAATTAGACCCCCTTGCCTTGTCGCAAGGACAGAGGGCTTTCTGTATCCCAGGGTTCTTGCCTTGAGATACCGGAAGAATTTGATCACACGTAGGCTTGGAGAATTAGTCCAGGGTTTTATTGAATGCAAGTAGCTCTCAGCAAATGGGGGAACCAGAAGGGAGATGGTTTTCCCCTGGATTTGGGCCACTCGGCGGCCTGTCTCTTCTCTGACTGCCCTGGCCAAACTCCGCATTGTTTCGCCAGTCAATAGCCTGCTGGTGCCTGTTGGTGTACTCTTGCCATCCAGCCGTTTGTGTGTTCCTCCGCCTGTGTGCTCCTCTTGATGTCCAGCCGCTTGTGTGCCTGCGTGCTAGGGTCTCGGGGGATTTTATAGGCACAGGATGGGGGCATGGCGTGCCAGGGTGGTCTTGGGAAATGCAGCATTTGGGCGCGAAGGCAGGAGTGCCTGTCTTCATCTAGGTCCGTGGCCACAGGCGCGGGGCGGAGCCTCCTTCGCCAGGAACCTGCCCTTCTCCTCCCAGCACTTCCCTGCCCCCTTCTCATGTTAGTGGGAGCTTGGGATCCAATTGTAATTTTGTCTGTGTGGATAATCAGTTACCACACTACGTTTCTCTGTGATCTGCAGTATTAGCTCTTTCACAAATCAAGTTTTTATATGTGTGTTAATATATGTCTGCTCCTGTGCTTTCTATCCTATTTTATTGGCTTACTTGTACTCACAGTCCTAATTACATGAGTTTTACGGTATTTTTAGCTATCTGGGTGAGTCCTCCCACCTTGTTCTTCTTTAAGATTATCTTTGCTACTCTTACTTTTGGCCTTTGATGTGTCTATATACATTTTAAAATCTACTTCTCAGGGCCGAGCGCAGTGGCTCATGCCTGTAATCCCAGCACTGTGGGAGGCGGAGGCAGGCCAGTCACCTGAGGTCAGGAGTTCGAGACCAGCCTGGCCAACATAGTGAAACCTCATCTCTACTAAAAATATGAAAAATTAGCCGGATGTGGTGGTGCGCACCTGTAGTCCCAGCTACTCGGGAGACTGAGGCACGAGAATTGCTTGAACCTAGGAGGCAGAGGTTGCAGTGAGCCGAAATTGCACCACTGCACTCCAGCCTGGGTAACAGAGCAAGGCTCTGTCTCAAAATAAATAAATAAATAAAATGAAGTAAAATGAACTTCTCAGGTTACTTGCGCACGCGTGCCTGCACACACACACACACACACACACACTGTTTTTATTGGAATTGCGTTGCATTTATAATCAATTTGGGGAGAATGTCATCTTTATAATATGGAATCCTCTCATCTATGAGCACAGCACTTCTCCTTTTTTTGTTTGTTTGTTTTTTGAGACGGAGTCTCACTCTGTCGCCCAGGCTAGAGTGCAGTGACGCGATCTCGGCTCACTGCAACCTCTGCCTCCCAGGTTCAAGTGATTCTCCTGCCTCAGCCTTCAGAGTAGCTAGGATTACAGGCATGCACCACCATGCCCAGCTAATTTTGTGTAGTTTTAGTAGAGACAGGGTTTCTCCATGTTGGTCAGGTCGGCCTTAAACTCCTGACCTCAGGTGATCCACCTGGCTCGGCGTCCCAAAGTGCTGGGATTACAGATGTGAGCCACCACACCCAGCAGCACATCTCCTTTTTAAGGCATATCTTTTTTTTTTTTTTTTTTTTCAAAAAAAATCTCCCTATTAAAAATATGAAATACCAATGTGGAAAAAAAGAACTTTGACCTCTATCTCACACTATACACAAAAATTAATTTAAAATGGATCATAGACCTCAATGTAAAAGCTAAAACCATAAAGCTTCTAGAGGAAAATATACGATATCTTTCTTAGGTAGGTAGGTAGAGATTTCTTAGGCATAGAAAGCATGAATCATAAAAGAAAAAATTTGATTAAATAGTGGACTTTGTCAAAAATTTTAAAATTCTGCTCATCAAAAGACATTATTAAATAAGTTGGCAAGCCACAGACTAGAAGAAGGTATATGCCATGCATATATATGACCAAGGAAAAGCAACCTGTTAAAAATGAGCAACAATCTTGAAGAGATACTTCACAAAGGGTCATAACAATGACCAAAGCACATGAAAAGTGCTCAACATCATTAGTCGTCAAGGAAATGCAAATCAAAATTACAGGAGATGCACCATTGCATACCCACAAGGATGGCTACAAAGGAAGGAAAAACAAAACAACAGCAAATGTTGAAAGGAATGTAGAAATCTCCATCAGAAATCTAGCTTACTGTTGGGAGTGTAAAATGGTATAATTATTTCAGGAAACTGTCAGTTTCCTAAATAGTTAGACATTTTACAGTTTTATTCTCAGATATTAATCCAGGAGAAATGAAAACATGTCCTTAAAAAGCATTATATTAGAATTTTACAGCAGCTTTATTCATAATAGTAAAAAAAAAAAAAAAAAAAGGTAAAGAACCCATGCCTGTCAAGAGGAGAATTAATAAACAAACTTACAGATTCATATAATGGAATACTACTCAACGGAAAAAGAACCAGATTATTGATATGTTGAATAACATGGATAAATTTCATAAACTCTGTGCTGAGTGAAAAAAGCAAGACAAAAAAATGTATTATTGCTGGGCGCAGTGGCTCACGCCTGTAATCCCAGCACTTCGGGAGGCTGAGGTGGGCGGATCACAAGGTCAGGAGATCCAGACCATCCTGGCTAACACAGTGAAACCCTGTCTCTACTAAAAATACAAGAAATTATCCTGGCGTGGTGGCGGGCACCTGTAGTCCCAGCTACTCGGGAGGCTGAGGCAGGAGAATGGTGTGAACCCAGGAGGTGGAGGTTGCAGTGAGCCGAGATCGTGCCACTGCACTCCAACCTGGGTGACAGAGTGAGACTTTGTCTCAAAAAACAAAAATGTATTATCACATTTATACGAAATTCTAGAATAGACAAAACCAAACTATAATGATAGAAATCAAATCAGAGGTTCCTTTGTGGGGCGGTAGTTTGCTGGGAAGGGGCATAGGGGATCTTTATGGGATGATGGAAATTTTCCGAGTCTTGATAGGGGTGTGGATTACGAGTGTATGTATTTGTGGGTCGAATGGTACACTTGATCACAGCATTTTGCTGGGTGTAAAAACGTTTCAGTTTTTTTTTAAATGTGATATTCTGGATTTCAATTAATAGGAACATAACATGTAGAGCTGATAAAAATGGGTAGGTTAGGGAATATTTATGTCACCCCTTTGGAGTAATTCTTTAATAGTTACAGAGATAATATGTTCCTAAATGCCATATTTAGCTTGAGCTTTTTGGTCAGTGGTGCAGTCTGTGGGACTATTCTACTTTCATAGTTCAAGAGAAGTTTTTATAAAGTTGAAAAAGATAATTCTTGCAAGTTCAGCAAGGATTAGATTTCCAGAACTTCACGTGCCAAGACTCTACTTCTCATAACCGTACTCCAAACCAGTGGTTCTCAATCAGAGGCCCTTTTGTCCCACAGAGTATATTTGGCAATGTCTAAAGACATTTTCATTGTCATGATTGTTAGGGAGGGGTGTCGTGCTGCTGGCATCCAGTGGGTAGAAGCCACGGAGGCCGCTAAACATCCCACAATGTGTAGGACAGTCCCCTGAAACAAAGAGTTATTTGGTCCAAACTGTCATTGGTGCTAGGGTTGGGAAAGCTTGTTCTAGACCTGTCCTTATCACTGAAGCTGAGTCAATCTCAGTCAATCAGGTGTTGACTCTACTCATAGTCCAAATCAGTTGTGGAAACTTGACATTGGCACAGATTACATATTTCTTCCCTGATAGAATTTAATATCAAATATTTGTAAACATGCATAATCTTAAATTTTGAGATAAAAGTTAATGGATTGAGAACACTTCAGAAATCAAAATTACCATTTATGTTGATTGTTAAATTCTTAAGATGCTGTAGATTCTGTTTTTAACTGTATTTAATTAAATATCCAGACAACCATACTTATCTTCCTTTTTTAAAAAAAAAAAAAAGGCTTTATTGTCAGATCAAAGGGAATAAGTGATAATAACTTTTTTCCTCCTTCTTTCACAGAATGACAGGGAGAGAGTTTTTCTCTCGTTTCCCAGAACTCTATCCTTTTCTTCTTAAACAGTTGGAAACTGTAGCCAATACAGTAGACAGGTAAGAAGAGAATTGGGTAGGGCAAAATGAACTCAAGCATGTGAATTACCATAGTAATTGAGATTTTCCCTCTAGGCAGCTGTTTTTAATAAAATTCTTCCCTTTTTAAAATTTGTTTAAATTTTTTCCTTGAGACAGGGTCTTTCTCTGTCACCCAAGCTGGAGTACAGTGGTGGCCACCACTCCTTGCCCATTTTTGTATATTTTGTAGAGATGGAGTTTCGTCATGTTTCCCAGGCTTGTCTCAAACTCCTGAGTTCAAGCAATCTGCCCACCTGGGCCTCCCAAAGTGTGGGGATTACAGGTTTGAGCCACTGTGCACGGTCAGACTGCTTCCTTGTATAAAGTTGGCTTTTTTATTAAAGTGCTTTTTTGTAATTATATCATGTTGCTTGGTTCTCTATAGTAAATTTGTACCTGAAAAGTTGTGTAAAATCCTGTCTTTATATTTTAAAAATCCTATTTTATGTTAAATTTTATCAAACTTAATTCCATTTTTGGTGGTACAGAAACTAGGAATCACATGGTGATTTCTTCTGTTATGAATTATTTTCTTCCTATTTTTTAAAAAAATCTGTGTTTACATATTGAGTTTGCTTTATGCATACCTGTCATTTTTTATTACTGGCTTGTTGCAACTTACCATTGTGAAACTATAGCAATTAGCTGACTAATGTGATCACTTGTGTTCAGAAATGGTTCTGGTCTACCTGAGCAAAAATGGCCAGTGTTCTTGGAAACACAGAGCAAAGCCATTACGAGGGCTTCCAGTCTTATAGTTCACCATTGTCTTAAAAATCACATTCTGCCTGGTGCGGTGGCTCACACCTGTAATCCCAGCACTTTGGGAGGCCAAGGCAGGTGGATCACCTGAGGTCAGGAGTTCAAGACCAACTTGGCCAACATGGCGAAACCCCATCTCTATTAAAAATACAAATACTAGCCAGGCTGGTGGTGTGCACCTGTAATCCCAGCTACTTGGGAGGCTGAGGCAGGAGAATCACTTGAACCCAGGAGGCAGTGGTTGCAGTGAGCCGAGATCTTGCCACTGCACTCCAGCTTGGGTGACAGAAAAAGACTCCGTCTCAAAAAAATAAAACAAAAAACACACACACATTCTAAAGCTGGTAGTGGAATTTTTAGTATGAACATCATAAAGCATGTGTTTTGTATTTTTCCTATAATTTTGCACTTGGTATGAATGTACGCTAATTGTCTATAATTAGAAAATAAAAGCAATGAATTTTACTTCTGGTTATGATGCATTTGCTCACATTAGTAGTTTATGCTAACGTGCTTTTCTGGCCTTTAGTGACTGTTCATGCTTTCTTAAGTACATTTGGATGTTGAAAGTTTCACATTTCATACTCTGGAACAGGCACCTCTCTACTATAGGAACAGTTCTAATCAAAATAGTGTACTCTAATTATGCAAATGATTAGCTTTGAGAAGAGGATCCTGTACAAAAGTCCAATTCCCTGTTTTGCTAGTAGTTTTTTCTTATGATGCACATTTGGGAGATAAGGAGTGAACATAGAAAAAAAAAAGAAAAAGGGAAAACTGTCCCCTTGATTGTGGAGTCTCACTTCATATACATTATTTTTTTTTTGAAATGGAGTCTCACTCTGTCACTCAGGCTGGAGTGCAGTGGCGTGATCTTGGCTCACTGCAACCTGCACCTCCTAGGTTCAAGTGATTCTCCCACCTCAGCCTCCCGAGTAGCTGGAATTACAGGCATGCACCACCACATCCGGCTAGTTTTTTGTATTAGTAGAGATGAGGTTCTACCATATTGGCCAGGGTGGTCTTGAACTCCTGACCTCACGTGATCCATCCGCCTCGGCCTCCCAAAGTGCTGGGATTACAGGCGTGAGTCACCGCACCCGGCCATATACATAATTATTTCATGAGAAAAATGTTTGAAGGAGGAGTGCTTCACTACCTAAATGTGAAATCTTTTATGTGTAATAATTGTTGTTTCAGTGATATGGGAGAACCAAATCGTCATCCAAGCATGTTTCTCTTACTTTTGGTGTTGGAGAGACTCTACGCTTCCCCAATGGATGGTACTTCTTCTGCTCTCAGCATGGGACCTTTTGTTCCCTTCATTATGAGGTAGTGTCATGCTGTGTAGAAATGGTCTGGGTGGGCGTGGGAGTTTTACGAGAATATTTTATCTTGTTTTTATTTCAGAAACTATTTTATATATGTATCTATCATATATTATATATTTTTATATATATATATATATATTTTTTGTTTGTTTGTTTGTTTGTTTTTTGGGATGGAGTCTCGCTCTGTTGCCCGGGTTGGAGTGCAGTGGCGCGATCTCAGCTCAGTGCAAGCGCCACCTCCCAGGTTCACGCCATTCTCCTGCCTCAGCCTCCGGAGTAGCTGGGGCAACAGGCGCCCGTCACCACGCCTGAATAATTTTTTGTATTTTTAGTAGAGACGGGGTTTCACTGTGTTAGCCAGGATGGTCTCGATCTCCTGACCTTGTGATCCGCCTGCCTCAGCCTCCCAAAGTGCTGGGATTACAGGCGTGAGCCACCGCGCCTGGCCATATTATATATATATTTTTATATATGTAAATCTATTGTATATATTAAAAACTATTACATATATTATATCTATATTACATATATAATATGTAAAACTTTTATATATAACTATTGTGTGTATATATATATATAACTATTTTATACACACACACACACACACACACACACACAACTTTGGGAGGGGTGTTGTGAAAGCAGAGGCCTGGGTTTTCCTGCCATTGCCCCCAGTGTTTCAGAGTAAGGTGCTTATATCATGGGTACAGGATCTCATTAGAACCTGTGTAAGTAATGTTTTCTTTGAGCCCTGTCTGCTCCAAGGCAGGTGGATGGTGTTGATAGGAGATACTCCTTTTGAAAAACATAGCCCCATGTTTGTGTTATTCCTGTGTTGAGCCTGGCCAGCACGGAGCAGGCTTGGTTCTGGTATGTATCTTCTGTACACGGGTTTGAGAGGACATCAGGACATCTGACTCTTCACTCTGGAGGAGTCTGTGAGGCAGTGCAATGGGTGGCATGTAAATGGTAATGCCATGTGGCATGAATTCCTACTCGTCTTCTCTTTTACGTTTGTAGTACCTGAAAAAAGCCATGAATATAGAGTATTCATGGAATAATATAACAGGTTTCTCTTCTTTTAGAGCCTATTACCACTTCTTGTGTTACATCTTTTCAGGCATTTGCCATCTTCTGATTACTTTGTTCATTTTGGATCAAAGGCCTAAATATGTAGGCCTTCAAGAAATATTAAAATTTTCTCATGAAACCTTTCAGAAGCCTATCATATCAGTTAGCTCTTACCTTTCTGCTTACCTCTTGACAAAACAGTACCTTCATTTTTTGTGTTTCTACCAAAAATTGAAGTGGATTTGGAGCAGAAGCGTAAGAAACCAAACTCAAGAGAGCGTTTCTTACGTATGTAGTGTCCTGGGTTCCACTTCCTTGTTTCACAGAGCTGACTTACGCATTTTAATGTGAGAAAACCATTAAACATGAGATTCTGGCATGTGCTTGCCGAGCTGTTTGTTTACCCCAAGCCCTGGCTGTGGCTGTGTTATCTTTGATCACAGAGATGACTCACGCAGACTGGTTTTTGTTTCCTGATATACAAAGTTACCAGTCTCCTTCATCTGGCATTTGGTGATTCATTGTAGGAATTTGGGTGGTAAATTTTACTTTCAGGGGCCTTAAAAATTGTTCTTTCATGAATAACTGGAAAGAACTAAGAAATGTTTTCAAAAAGTTGATGCAAGGAGGAAAGGCATGTGCACAGAATTGCAGTTTACATTAGAAACAGAGATTTGCTTTAGAACCTGTCCTCTGTCTTAAGAACATTGAATTTGTGGAAGCTTTTTACTACTCAGTCTGTTGTTCATTGCATCCTAGAAATAATAAATTGCTACATTGAAAGTACCTTTCAATGGTTCCTGAAAGTACCGTTCCAAAATGTTGCTTAGTTTACATATAATCAGAATGCTGATACTACTCATTATATTCAAAGTATCTATTATATGAAACAAAGATTGCATTAATATAGAAAATCTAAATATTGCTTTGAAGCCAGTGTACTTAGGGCATCATTTTTTTTTTTTATTATTATACTTTAGGTTTTAGGGTACATGTGCACAATGTGCAGGTTTGTTACATATGTATCCATGTGCCATGTTGTTTTGCTGCACCCATTAACTCGTCATTTAGCATTAGGTATATCTCCTAATGCTGTCCCTCCCCCCTCCCCCCACCCCACAACAGTCCCCGGAGTGTGATGTTCCCCTTCCTGCGTCCATGAGTTCTCATTGTTCAATTCCCACCTATGAGTGAGAACATGCGGTGTTTGGTTTTTTGTCCTTGCGATAGTTTACTGAGAATGATGTTTTCCAGTTTCATCCATGTCCCTACAAAGGACACGAACTCATCATTTTTTATGGCTGCATAGTATTCCATGGTGTATATGTGCCACATTTTCTTAATCCAGTCTATCGTTGTTGGACATTTGGGTTGGTTCCAACTCTTTGCTATTGTGAATAGTGCCGCAATAAACATACGTGTGCATGTGTCTTTATAGCAGCATGATTTATAGTCCTTTGGGTATATACCCAGTAATGGGATGGCTGGGTCAAATGGTATTTCTAGTTCTAGATCCCTGAGGAATCGCCACACTGACTTCCACAATGGTTGAACTAGTTTACAGTCCCACCAACAGTGTAAAAGTGTTCGTATTTCTCCACATCCTCTCCAGCACCTGTTGTTTCCTGACTTTTTAATGATGGCCATTCTAACTGGTGTGAGATGGTATCTCACTGTGGTTTTGATTTGCATTTCTCTGATGGCCAGTGATGATGAGCATTTTTTCATGTGTTTTTTGGCTGCATAAATGTCTTCTTTTGAGAAGTGTCTGTTCATGTCCTTTGCCCACTTTTTGATGGGGTTGTTTGTTTTTTTCTTGTAAATTTGTTTGAGTTCATTGTAAGAAGTTTGCAATCAGTCTGTTCTTCCAGTGAAAGAAAATGCTGCGGTTTGTAGTTGCTTTCTTCCAGTAAGTAAGGTGCTCTATGAAGTAGATTCATAGAACATCACCAACAGCAGAAGTGCCACCAACCAAAATACAAGGTTATTTTGGTGTAACAGAAAGAGCACATCTATCACTCTTGACAAGCCCTGCACTCTTGGGTTCAAATTCTAGCTCTGTAACTGCCTTGCTTGCTCTCTGAACCTCAATTTCCTCAACGTGCAAATGACGGTGGTAACACCTCTTCTCAGAGTCACTGTAAGCAAAATGCCCTGTAAGCAGAAGTACCACCATTGATTCCTTAAGTACAGAGTCTAGGCTCTGACTTATTGAGTGTCCATGTGTGTTATAGAACAGTGTTTCTAAAACTTCAAGATGTAAACATATCACTTGGCTATCATATAAATTCTGATTTCAGTAAATCCGAGGTGAGGCCTGAGAGTCTGACTTTCAAATGGTCTTCCAGGTAATGCCAGTGCTGCTGGTCTGTAGATCACATTTTGAATAGCAAAATTAAACTTGGGATATTAAATTTAATACCATCATACACACACACAGATACAATTTTAACAAGCTAGACAGTAGTAGCTTATTAAAATTGGTTAGGCAGTTTAAGGAGTTTATTAAGAAGTAGATTTTGACCCAGGAATGCAGAAAACAAGAAAGAAAGTGTTCTGAGCAGAGACGTCAGAAGGAAGTAGACCAACCTTTGTTGAGCCCCGTCTTTCTGCCAAGTAGTGAACTGGACATTTTGCTTACAGTGACTCTGAGAAGAGGTGCTATCACCCTCATTTGCCCGTTGAGGAAATTGAGGTTCAGAGAGCAAGGCAGTTACAGAGCTAGAATTTGAACCCAAGAGTGCAGGGCTTGTCAAGGGTGTTAGATGCACTCTTTCTGTTATACCAAAATAACCTTGTTTTTTGGTTGCCTTTTGAGTAGCCAGTAACTTAGCTACACTGAATGGACCTATAGGGTCTGAAATGTATGCAACTGAGAGAGATGAGGAGCCTATATCCACAGCTGATGCATCTGAGTACAGGCTGTCTTCTGGATGTAGAATTGATGTCTCTACCAGTGGTGGGATCTGTTCCTTATTTTGCTTTTCCTTTAGGAAAAGTGGCTGATTGGATTGGTTAACCACGTGTGGCACATGGTGACAATCGCCTGGGGTTATAGGATTGGTTTGTAGCCAGATACAGAGGAAGCCTGGCTCTTCTTTCTTGGCCACCTTCTGTGGTAAAGTGGAAGGCCCTAGATTTACTTAGTTTGGGGTTTCATCAGCCTACCACAGGGACAACCCATGCTACCCCAAAATGTTCACTGGCGAGGTGAACTGTAAACAGATTTTTTAAAAAACAGTGAATGTGATAAAACTGTATGCATTTGATTTAGATGGCCTCTGAGAATATTATTCATGAAGAAAGTGAAAGGCTGATCATAAAACCTGTCATTCCAGGCAGTGCCTGTGGTTCTGACTGTGATACAGAGTGGGCTGTTTTGACTTGGGGTAATAACTAAAAAGATGGATGGGTGTATGCACAGTGGGTCAGCAGTGTTTTATTTTTGTACCATTGTTAGGGGTAATTTATGTAGTTGGAAGGGTTCTCATCGGGCTCATGGATACTATGAGTTTGGCTAAAGAAAAAAATTTCAGTTTGTGGGAGTAGTGCAAAGGTTGCTCTGACTGCTAAAAGTGAATTGCAGAATGAGAAGAAGATTAAAAGCACCAATGACAGCTTTTTGTTTCCCTTTGATTTACGTGTACTTACCTGCTATTTCTTCCTCTCTGTAAGGTATTCGTAAGTATTATATGTAGTCTTACTCCTTTATCCCATGTTTAAGAGTATATCTAAGCTTATTGCTCTGTTGATTTTCTTCATTGATTTAAGTCTTAGAAGTTACTGATTTGGATTTTCCAAAGTTATACATGTGTGCCATTATTATTGTTGCATCCTCTTGGGACAGAACTTATAATGTCATTCCCAACATCTTGTATACAACTTTTAAAAAATCCGGTGTATTTTATGTTCTGATGTTGTGCTGCATCCAGATACATAGATCTTTACCATGTGAATGTGATGCTTTCAATTTAAGACCATTAATTCATTCTTTAGTTCAGGTACCACAAAGCAGAGTGATTCATGCTTTAAAAAGAACCTTGACTGGCTCTCTGAATGCAGTTCACCAGGGCCTGCTTCTCTGGGCTTTCTAGAGACTAGAAAGTCTTTTCAGAGACCAAAAAGTCCCTGGGCATACATCTCTGGGTTCCCTTTCACAAGCAAGTTTCAAGTTCCAGTCAAAGAGCTCTAGGTAACCACATATGCCTCAAACCTAGGACCATAGAGTCCTGAACAAAGGCCCAGGACTCTACCTCCTCTACATGGATGTGATTACTTGTATGTATATGAGTTTCAGTTAAGACTGAATGTGCCTTCTATTGTAGGTAACTGAGATCTGATTAATACCTGCAGGAGAAATCCCTTCACTGCCCTTTTGAGGCACTTTTTAAAGGATCTCTCCTACTTGGAGCCCCCTTCCCCTGCCCCCCACCACCTGTTTTTGTTTTTTTTTTTTTTGCTTATTTTCACTGCAGATGACTTTCAGTACGTTTTTTTTAACCCCAATCCGTTTAGTCATTGTTCTCTTTAGACAAGTTTTCAGTGAAATCTCCTTTCCTTTCCTTTTCCCTTCTCTTTTCCTTTCTTGCTTTTTTAGAGAGCTAGGATCCCACTGTGTTGTCCAGATGGAACTTGAATTCCTGAGCTCAAGTGATCCTCCTGCTTCAGCCTCCCAAGTAGCTGGGACTGCAAGTGCACACTACTGTGCTTGGCTTGCTTTTCTTTTCTCTGACATTTTTTTTTTTTTTTTTTTTGAGATGGAGTCTCACTCTGTCACCCAGGCTGGAGTGCAGTGCCATGATCTTGGCTCACTGCAACCTCCGCCTCCTAGGTTCAAGTGATTCTCCTGCCTCAGCCTCGTGAGTAGCTGAGTAGCTGGTACCACAGGTGTATGCCACCACAGGTGCACGCCACCACAGGTGCACGCCACCATGCCCAGTTAATGGCAGAAACCACAATTACTTTTGCGCCAACCTAAATAAGTTTTGTATTTTTACTAGAGGTGAGGTTTCACCATATTGATCAGGCTAGCCTTGAACTCCCAGCCTTGAGCGATCTGCCCACCTCGGGCTTTGAAAGTGCTAGACTTACTTGCAGGCATGAGCCACCGCACCCAGCATTTTTGACAGATATTGAAATACAAAGAGCAATACAATTTTTTTTTTTTTTTTTTTGATATGGAGCCTTGCTTTGTCGCCCAGGCTGGAGTGCAGTGGCACGATCTCGGCTCACTGCAACCTCCACCTCCCGAGTTCAAGCAATTCTCCTGTCTCAGCCTCCCGAGTAGCTGGGACTACAGGCGCCTG
The DNA here is from genome assembly GCF_028878055.3 of Symphalangus syndactylus. NCBI lineage: Eukaryota > Metazoa > Chordata > Mammalia > Primates > Hylobatidae > Symphalangus > Symphalangus syndactylus. The sequence continues at coordinate 97,568,729 of NC_072436.2, forward strand.
CCACCATACCCGGCTAATTTTTGTATTTTTTTCGTCGAGATGGGGTTTCACCATATTGGTCAGGCTGGTGTCTAACTCCTGACCTCAGGTAATCCACCTGCCTCAGCCTCCCAAAATGCTGGGATTACAGGTGTGAGCCACCACACCTGGCCAGCAATACAATTATTAACTAAACACGTAGCAGTAGAAATCATCCAGAGGAAGCTATTCAGTGGAAACTGTTTTAGTTGAAATATGGATCTCTAGCCAGTAATCACAGCGTTGGAAAATACGTTTTATGTATTTTTAAAATATTTCATGGAATCTTTTGATTTTTACCAGCCTTAAAAAAGAGGGAGTTGGGGGTGCAAAAACTTAAGTTTGTTGGTCCTTTTAAGCCTGTGGCACTGGGAAATGACATTGACTCCTTTCCTTTTCCTTGAAAGTTACAAAAATTGGAGGATTATCGCTTTGCTCCTTACTGAGATTATGAAGTTGAAAGACCTTATTTTCCATGGCACAGAGTTGGGGTTTTTGCAGTAGACAACAGTTGGCTTCTACTTTCATTTGTGATTATAATTACTGGAAACTCTCCTTCAAGGCTTCACATGATGTTTCTGTCTGCTCTGTTTTCCCAGAATCCTTGTTGATGAATAGAGAACAAGATTTGCTTTATAGAGAGATAAATGAGGCAGACAGTGGTTAAAATACTGCTGAGAAGTAATGCCCTCATCACTTTCTCTCTACCTCAGCTCCTAATCACCTCTCCCTTTGAATGTCTGTAGCGTTTGTTACTTAATCTCCTCATCTTGCCATTCACCATTACTATGCCATTCTGTAATACTCAATGCCTATTCTTGCAAAATAAATCTTACTTTGCTTCTATGCAGCAGTTGTGGGGTCCTTTCATTTGTTTATTTTTTGTTACCTTTCTCTGCCTCACCCCAGTTTGGGCACAGAGTTAGATTGAGTAACAGAAAAATGAAACTAATCTGGAAGTAAGACTTTTTGTGTTGGATTGGTCTGTGTATCTATGAAGTACTCAAGGGACCTCTTGTCCTACAATATTAGAGCCACATTTTGTATCCCTCCAGTTACTATTGTTATAGAAAAAAGGCTCGGCTGGGTTCTGTGTGTTACCTGGACTTTGAGGAGTCTTGGGTTCGAATATGAGCTCTGACATTTGCTTTTATTGTGACTTCACCTCTCTGACCCTCCGTTTCCTTTTCTATCCATTAAGGTATTGAACTGGATGTTACCTAGTTTCTCTCTGCCCTCAGGAGTCTGGCCGCCTTCCTGCACTGTGAACTTGTCTCCTCTGACTGCCTTCCGGTGAGCCACTATAGAGGCCCACCTTGCAGCTACCCTGTTGCAGACTTTAGAGCCAAATGAGAGGACCCTGGATTGATAAGAATAGAAGTAGGGGGGAGGTGCCATTTTTCTGTTCAAGGTTATGGAATTAGAAACAAGCCAAAACATACTGGGGAAAGCCTCCCAGGTTAATGTAGCATGAATGGAGGAGCCATGTAGGAGAGCAGCCTCTGTGTGTTTCAGGCCGTAGATCTATATAATGGGGATAATTCTGCTTACAAAATAGAAGATAAAAGCTCCCTGGTTTGCTTGTTAAGAAAAATTCTAGAGAGAGGAAGGGGTTGATAGTATAATGCTGATAGAGAGACAAACTTTTTCAACCCATGCTTTTTCAGTAAGCCAGAGGGAAGACCCTGAAGTCAGATGTAGTTGAAGCAATAGAAAAAGCTCACTGTGTCCTGTGAGGGAGGACACATCCCTGCACCCAGATAAATGACAGCCTTGGGGGCAAGTGAGCCCAGTACCATGTCAGTAATTTTTGGGAAAGGTGGGGCGAGAATGTTGTGCCAGGAGCCCGCAGAAGGATTTTTCAGAAGAGAAGGATAAAGGCATATTTTATTAGTGACCATACAATTGTGTTGATTGTTTTTTACTGAGTTATTAAATATGTCACTTGGGAGTTCTTTGCACTTTATTCACTGAGCACTAGTAAGGATTCCCTAAGAAAACATCATGCCCGAGTCACCTCATTATTTTAATGGGATTACTAGGCTAGTAGATGCTAACAGTGTAGCTTTATTCAACATTTGAATTATGTACTTAAATGAAGACAAATTATGCAAATGTATCCTAGAACTTAAAAGTATAATTTAAAAAACAAGAAAAAAGAAAAAAATTTTTTAAAAAAAGAAATGGTATCAAAACTTCAAATATTGGTAACATATTTGATAAACACCACTACCATAGCATTCAGCTTTTTGAAAATAAAGCTACTAGGGCCAGGCACGGTGGCTCACGCCTGTAATCCCAGCACTTTGGGAGGCCAAGGCGAGCGGATCACCAGGTCAGGAGATCGAGACCATCCTGGCTAACACGGTGAAACCTCGTGTCTACCAAAAATACAAAAATTTAGCTGGGCATGGTGGCGGGCGCCTGTAGTCCCAGCTACTCGAGAGGCTAAGGCAGGAGAATGGCGTGAACCCAGGAGGCGGAGCTTGCAGTGAGTGGAGATCATGCCACTGCACTCCAGCCTGAGTGACAGAGCAAGACTCCGTCTCAAAAAAAAAAAAAAAGGAAAGTAAAGCTACTTATTTGGTAGGTATAATGAAGTCAAAAGACTGATGCTGGTGACATAGCTTCAAATACTGGAAAGTCCAAGTAAAAATTCTTTTGAGGAGATAGGGAAAGAATCTCTTGCAACTTTATAGCGTGATACTTTATGATTATGCTGTTAATGGCTAAAAGTAGCCATAAAAAAATGAAGACAAACTAGATTGCATGCTTATCAAATTTGTGAGCTAGTTAAGATTCAAAATAACCTTCAAGCATAGGACTGACAAACACAAATTCAGGCATAAGACCATTACCTCTGAATGGGGAGGAAAGGGATGAAATTGAGGAGCCATGTACTAGAAGCTTCAATTTTATTTGTGATGTGTTCTTAAATTGCGCATTGGGCAAATGCTTGAATGTCATCTTATTCTCTAGATTCTTTTTGTTGTTGTTATTGTTTTGTATGTCTGATGCAGTTCATCATTTAAAAGTAAGATTCGAAATAGCCTGGACCAGCCTGGGCAACATAAGGAGAACCTGTCTCTACAAAAAATTTTAAAAACTAGCCAGACTTGGTGATTTGCACCAGTAGTCCCAGCTACTTGGGAGGCTGCGGTGGGAGGATTGCTTGAGCCCAGGAGGTCAAGGCAGCTCAAGTGAGCTGTGATTCGGCCACTGCACTCCAGCCTGGGTGACAGAGCGAGACCCTGTCCCCCAAAAAAGCCTTGAAAGACTGGATTGATGGGCTGAGACTATCAAGGTAACATTTAATAGAGATATATATCATTCTGATTTTTTAAAGAAAAGGCAAAATTATATACATACAAAATGAGGGCTATCTGGCTTCATAGCAGTTTTTGTGGGGGAAAAAATATCTTGGTGAATGAGATATCCTGGTGAACCATGAGAAAGCAGCATGACACTGTTGATGCTTCCAGATAGTGGAGGCTGTAGTCTGCCTGAACTCTGTTGGTTAGCCTAAACCCACGTTATTCTCCTTATTATTCTGTTCTGGGCTCCCCATTTTAGGAAGGTCAATGATAAACTAGTATCTGTCGAGGGGAGGTGACCAAGATGAGGAGGAAACCAGACATCTGGAAACAGACTGGAGAAGACTTAGTGGCAACATGATAATAGGCTTTATATACTTGAGAGACTGCCATATGGCAGAAGGCACATAATTCCTCTTTTTTGCTCCATTGGGAAAATGGAAGATAGATTTCAGCTTTTAATTTAAAGAAGAATTTTATGAAAATTAGTATTCTCTATCAAGGAAAAAGAACATATTTCCATAATACTGAGTTTGCCCATCAGCAAAAGTGTTAAGTTTTCAAGGAAAACTGATCACGTGTTGAGCATATTTCTGCAGTGCACCTGAGGTTGGACTGGATATCATCAAGGTATCTGTTTGGCATATGCCTTATTTCAGAATAGGTGAACAACTCAGCTGTGGATTCTAAATGTGCAGTGAATGAAATGATCAGCCTGCCTCTAATCCTGTGACAATGTTTGTACATTTTTGTTTATGGGTCCTTCGATCTCTCAAAAGAAGTTGGGATGCCATTCTTGGCATGGCCCAAAAAGTCACAGTGGTTTGCTCTCAAATGGTGCCCTCCAGGAATTAATCCACTAAAATTTAGCCTTTAAGTAACTTCTATAACTGTGTTCTGGATAGTTCTGAAAACATATGTTTGGCCTATTAGATGTTATGTCTGAAAAGCATTCTTTATTAATTTAATTATCTTTTTTTGTGGTTGCTGTATTTTTCTCCATTCCAGATGTTGGCTTAAGCCGCATTTATTTTCTGACAAGCAAAAGAACATCTGAGTCTTTGAGAAGTCACAGATGCTTTTCTAAAGAGTGGTTATAATAGAGAACTCTTTATTGTCCCAATTTCCCAAAGTATCTTGAACAGAGTTGCCTGGAGAGAGAGTACAGGAGTCTCCAAGCCTTGCTCATTACAAGTAGAAACACCTGAGAAATAGGGCTTTGCCAGTGCTGTTGACATAGAACTTCCTGCCCTGGCCAGCACTCCACCTGGTCTGTGGTTACTACTAAATTCCATGAGGTTCAGAGAAGGGAATTATAGGAAAGGAGTATGCCCCCACCCTTCCCCCGCTGCCCAGCCATCCTAATCTGCTAACAGTTGTTGGGTGAAAAAAGGGTTCTGCTATCCCATCATTCTATGGAAACCCTGGCCCCTTGGTTTCACTATGTGACTGTCTGATACCAGGTCAGGCTTGGGACCAGATTGTTGAGGCACAGGTGTTCAGTGCTGCTCAGTTTTCTTCTTTGCTTATAGGCCAAACTTGCAAGACATGTAAATTCCCCCAGTGTTATCTTCCATGGGGTATTTGTATATTACAGATACATACATTTTGAAATAAAGCAGTAAAACTCTAATGGTGGCATTTTAGGCCTTATGTAGGGAGGATCTAGAAGCAAAGATTGGAAGGTTGTTTCCTAATGCTGGGGAAATCACATTGTTTGGGCAGCTACTTACTCTGCCTCCTTTTTACTGTGCCTAGCACTTTATTTGGAGGGCTGTACTCATGGCCCTTTGAATTTCTGAATTCTACCCAGGGTAGTTGAGGTTCAGCGTGTAGTATGAGAAATTATGTTTTGTATTATGTGTCTTTTTTTGCAAATAGTTCTGGCATAAAAAGATACCTTGTTATCTGTCACCAATTTTTATCTGTTAGTTCCTAATAGGGGCCTGGCCAACTTCATTTCTGGTGCTAGATCTCTTTAAGATCATTTTCTAAATATGTTTTTGAGCAGAAGGAATGAGAAGTTCACCACTTATGGAATGCATTGACAAAGCAAACTAGAAAAACAGAACTTGTAGGGACTAGCTTTTCTTCAATGTTATCTGTTATCCCAACAGGCCAGTTCAGGTCATGTTAGAACAAGTGATTTGATCTGCACACAGCCCCATTCTTAGGTGAAATTTCTGACAATGATGATAATCTATGGCCTATTGCTGCCATTCATACTAGAAGTTAGAATCTAATCAGTTAATTGATTAACCAAGTTTTGTTAAACATTCATTGTGTACCTAGCTAGTGTTAGGTCTTGGGTAAGATGCAAAGTAAAGAAAAAGGTCTTTATGCTTAAAGAACTTACCGTCTAGCTAATTAGGTAAAATACATGCTTGTGAACCTGATACCGTTTATATTAACCACTTAATTATATGACATATACACTAAGGACTGAGGCCTACAAAGAAGGGGAAGAGCATCAGTGGGTTGGAGAAGTCCAGGAGGCTTTCCCAAATAGCAAGGCAGGAAGAAATGTGGGAATTCAGTCTGCCATCCCAGGGACTTTTAGAAATCACCCATGGTGATTAACAAGTCATGTGAGAGGAGTGAAAAGTCAGGGGGATCCAACAAGGGGAAGATTGTGATGGAGAGTTTTATGATTCATAACTTGGAAGGCATCATAAAGAGCTTTGCTTCTACTTGAACCAAGGGTGACCCAGGAAATTCACAAAATAAATGGTTTGCTGTTTAACAGGAGAAACCATTGATGGTGCATCTTTGGTAAGTTTAATAAAGAACAGTATTTGTCCTGAGTGTTGCATTTAAGTCTTGTGGAAGTAATGAATTGTAGTGGGAAAAAAATTTAAATTTAGTAATACATAACATTTTAAAGTATCTTAACAGTGTTTTTCCATACAGAACTTTTATTTCCTTGTTCTTAAATTGTTTCTCAAAAATTGTAGGGAATTGAACAATGAGAACTCATGGACACAGGAAGGGGAACATCACACTCCGGGGACTGTTGTGCGGTTGGGGGAGGGGGGAGGGACAGCATTAGGAGATATACCTAATGCTAAATGACGAGTTAATGGGTGCAGGAAATCAACATGGCACATGGATACATATGTAACAAACCTGCACATTGTGCACATGTACCCTAAAACCTAAAGTATAATAAAAAAAAAAAAAAATTGTAGCGAAGGTGCTCTGCAGGCATTTTTAATGCTGAATTGAAGGATTTCACATTATCAAGCCCCAAATGCTGACTGATAGGCAGTCATCCTACACAGTAGGGAACATTTTAGATCAAAAATGTATTTTTTTCTTCCAGAAGAAAATATGAATTGGGAAACAGAATAAGAAGGTAAAGATAAATTATAGAAGGCTTCAAATGAGAACAAGGAAAAATAATGACATAGTGTGTTTCAGTTAGCTTTCTCTGACTGGAATATGTTTTCCCTTTCCCTCTGGGCCTTGGCCCCCACCCGTCTATTTCTAACCTTCTAGTAAAAGCAAGCTACACATGTTACGTCAGCTGCTCAGGATACCTACACCCTCATGTCCTTTTACTTTTTCCTTCCTCACTCACTTTGAACATTGTGACTCTTGACTGCTCATCTTGCCTCCCTTCTAACCAGTTATAGACATTCTCTTCTTCACCATTTATTCTTCTCTGTCTCTTTATATTGTGATCACTCTTCATCACCAGTTCATCCTTCCGTTAAGTGTATTTACTGAGGGCCTACTTTGTGCCCTTGCCCAACCCAACACCCCTACTCTCATCACCTCTCATTTGCAAGAGAAGATGTGGAGGCCATCAGGTGTGAGTTCTCTCCATGGAGAAACCCACTCTACCCACAGTCCTCTCCTTTGTTTTATAGCCAGGCTCTTGGAAAAGGTGGTCTGTGTTTAGTCTCCGCTTTTCCCCTCCTTAACCCACTGCAGCCTGGCCACTTCTTCCACCGCCTCACTAAACTGCACCAACAAAGGTAAAATAGGAGTGACCTCCTTGTTAAAAAAGCCACTGGGTGCTTTTCATTCCTTCTCATTTCTGCTTTTTCTCTGGAATTTGGTGATATTGCAGACTCCTTTCTTCTTGAGTTCTTTCTTCTGTGGCTTCTCTGGCCATTATTTCTTTCTCTCCTTGGAGGGCCCCCTTCCTCCCGCTGCCTCTCAAACATTGGTGTACCTGTTTGTCCTGCCCTCAAACCTTTTCTTTTTCACTTTGCATTCTCTCTCTGGGGTTACCACTCATCTACACTTACCTAGTCCTAGATCTAGAACTCATATGGAATCACAAGTTCAGCTTTCTATTGGACAGCTTCTTCTGCGTGTCTCACACACATCCAAAAGTTGAGAATTTCAATTATCTCTGCACACTGAAGTTTGAGCAGCCCTCTTTTAGGGCCTAGTACAATGTCTGACATCTTGCTCTATCTGGCTAGCTGCAGTCAGGGGACTTCTTTAAGGGAAACATATCAGAATCAGGACTCAGGGTGTCAGAGAGGCTCCTCCTGCTGTCAGTGACTGTGTTCATGCATACCCAGTAACAAAGGAGCATTGGTTTAAAAAAGTTACTGACTTCCGAAAGCCCTCCAGTAAGTTTGAAATGATTTGCTTTGCTTACGTTGATTATCATCAGTTTGAGGTAGCAAGTAGCAGGTGCTGGTACCTTTCTTTGGAGGCAAAAAGCCAAGGCCCAGAGAGAGTAGACATAATATGCCCACAGTCAAAAAGTGACTCCCTAAGGAGTCAGGGCAAATTCATTTATTCACTCACTCAACAGATATTTATTGAAAACAATTATGTTTCAGGCACTAGAAATAGAGTGGTGAATCAGACAGATACAGTTTTTGGCATAATGAGGTATCCTTTTTGATGATGCTTCTTATCTCTATCTTTTTTGCTCCTATTTTTTCCATCCTGATTAGTGATAAATGATAATAATTAGCAAATGTTTACTATGAGCCAGGCAATATTTTAGGACTTCACACATATTAACTCATTTAATCATGATGACAACAGTATCAAGTCGTTGTTATTATCCCATTTCACGGAGGGGGGAAATGTTGGGCAGTAGGAACTTTCTAAATGTGTCCTACCTAGCTCATACTGGTAGTGATAAGGCGTGAATTTGAACCCAAACAATCTGACTCTAGAACCCATGCTGTTAGCGACTGCTTTAGCTGTTCTAGCTCTTAACACTCTAATACTTGCTTTTGCTCATCTGTTTATGATACTGTATCCGTGAAGTATGACAGGGTAGTTCTCAGCATGCCAAAATTAACCTGCAGCTTTACCTAACAAACATTTGGACTTACTTTGCTTTCTTGAGATGCCCCTTGGGCATTTCGTTGGCAGTAGTCTCCTTTTCTAATCTGAAATCAGGAGAAAAGGAAGAAAAACTTGCAATAAAGCTTAAGTGGTTGTGACAGGTTGCTAAATAAAACTGGCTCAACTGAAGTTTTGAGATTCTTGAGAAACACTGAGAATTTCTTACAAAAGAAATTTTCCTTATTATAATAGGAAATCATGGGTCATTGCACAGTTATAAGTGTCTTAGTAAAGAGAGAATGTGGCTTGAGGCTAAGAAGCCTAAAATCTTCATGAGATTATTTGTGGGCTGCTATTTATGCATAATTTTCAAACTCTTAGAAAATATGTTTTCTATCTGTCTTTAGTATGTCATCTTAAGTTTCCACTGCTTTACATAATTTTGAAAATCTTTAAGGTTGCTAGAAAAAAAAAAGCAGTAATAGCAAATGTTTACATAAGAATTTAAGTTTAGAGTGTACTTTCACATATAGTAACTTTATGGTTTCTCTTTTTACTCTCTTACAAAGAAAACAGTCATGAGGATATCAATTCATGTTGAAACTTTTTTATATTGCCAATGTTTTCTTATGTAGTAATTGTAAACTGATTTGGAAAAAAAGGAAATCTAAATCTGTGAAGTGTTTACATTACTGAATAGTATGAAAGGAAGGTTTTGTTACTTAAGATTGCATATAATAACTTTAGGAAACTGCTTCAATGGGTAAATAACAATAGCATCTGGTTAAGTTGTTAGTTGATCATCTGCACTCCAAGGCCTCTGAAGTGGGTTCACACCCCGCTTTGTTTGACAGTTTTATATCTTTTATGTACATAGTCCTACTTCCCACTTTTCATAATTATCCAAAGGTTACCAGCCAAAACCTGTGTGGAGGGTACACGGAGGATGAGATGTGTCCCCTGGGGTTTTTGCATTAGGGAAAATTCCTGATCTGGGACATTTGTGCCCTGACCACCAGCCCCCCAAGAGATGCCACATTTCTGTCTACTTTAGATGAAAACTCTCAGTCCTACAGTAGGCTGTAGTAGGCCTCAGTCTGAATAATCACAAAACCAAAAATAGGTGTGCCCACATTAATGAGATTTTTCTGTTCAGTCTCTACAGGGTCCAGAGCATTAACAAAATATATATTTGTATGAAATCTACAGGCTACTGTGTAAATAAGCCTGCTCCCTTTTGGTTATTAAATCATACAGGAAAGAAGCATCTGTTTTAGCAGAAACTGTGGAAAAATATATCTAGGTAGCCCAGGAAAAGTTGAATTGTTACTGAGGGATGTTTCACCACAGACAAGAAAAGAATTTACAAAGCAGTGGGCAGAAAATATTTTCAGACACTAATCTGTCTTTTGGGGTGATGTGTGAGTAGCATTGGTTTGTTTCTTGCTTGAATGTTTATTCATTTTTTTCCCAGGAGAATCCCTTTTGCTCAGCTTCTTTCTGGTTTGGATAAAATGAAAAGTAAAATTGACTTAATACTAATTATAACCTGCATAATTTTACTGAAGAGAAACTTAAGAAATAGAATTATTTTTTCTAGTTAAGCTTCAGGGTCATGTAATTATTATAATTCAATCATTTAGTATACCCCCACCCTTTTTTCTGCGTGATTTAAGACATCAGAATTTAATTTGTAGCCAGAATGAAAACTGGACTTAGGAAAACCTTGAAAAGACTAGGGAGAGATTTGCATTCTGCTGCATGGTTGAACATGTCTCTAAAGTAGCAGCTTTAGAATGCCATGTCCTGATAGAATTCCCCATTGAAAGCTAGCCAGCAGAGCAGCTTCCCTGGGTCCTCCTCCTTGCCTGACCCACCATGAAGTGTCACGAGGGCCCTAGATATGAACCTCGGGGGCTCCACAGCGTCACAGAAGAGAACTAGCGTCGCTGGGCAATCCATGATGTGGCACAGAAGCCCCAGGCTCTAGATTTTGTAATTGGCCACCCACCCTGGCGCAACCTTGGATAAATATTCCTGAGTTCTAAGTAGGATGAGGAATTTAAATCCCTGTTTTTTCCTGAGTTCTTCCACAACCAATCCACGACATTGTTATGAGATCTGAGTGGAGTGCCCATGCTTGGAGAGGGAATAAAGGGAGCACGTTCTACTACTGCTAATGAATACATACTCCAATTAACAGTCCCTTTTTCCCTAGGAATGATGCCACTGGAAGGGCCAGATCTGACTCCACTGTAGCCACTGACCCAGATCAGCTTTACACCTAGGGTAATTGAAACCTATATTAAATGATTTGACAGGTCATAAGCAGTGCCCTCTACCCACTTAATTTTCTCAGGTGCCTCCTCCATTGTGAGCTAAACAATGGAGATTTTCATTCTTTTAGTATATGGTTTTGATCCCTTCTAAAATGGACATCTCAGTGGAACATAAATTACTTAAAAGTTATTAGTAGTCATTTATGCCATAGTATGAATTAGTTTACGTTTCTTTGGTTTTGACAGGAAGATAAATAGAATACGTTGGGGAGAAAATGTAGAACTTGAAACAAAGGGAGAAAGCAAGTTGCCACCTTTGGAAGACTGCAGTGATTTCTTTCCCATTAGAATTTGCTCTCATGTTTTCAGTGAAACAGGGCATCGTGTTTTCCATTTACCTCTGCTTTGTGGCAGGGAAAGACTTGGAGTTCTTTTTACAGCTTTAACTCTTTCTTACCCCTTCTAGATGTAGTTCCATTTCCTTTCTAAGATGAAAGCTTGTCTTTGTGCCCTCCCAGAATAGTTCCAAGCAGCAGAACACAGTGAATCCTTCCAGATAAAAGACGCTGCTGATAAAGTGCCAGATTGTTATCAGAGAAGCAGTGAGGGGAGTCAAGTCCCTACCATTAATTACCTAGTTACAGTTTTGTTTATATCCCGTTCATTTGGGGCATGTTTTTCTTGGACAGTTTCTCATCTATGTTCTGAACTGCAGTCTGAAGTTTGTAAAAATCCCAAAGGTCAAGGAATAGTGGGTTCCTAGTTTTCTGAAAGGTTTAATGGCAAGGAAGAGAAGATCAAAGTTTCTGTCTTTCATCTGGAAGGAAATAGACAAATGCTTCATTTTGGTGGTTCATTCCTCACCTCAAGCATACAAACCATAGTATGTTGGATGAACTCTGACTTCGAATACCTAGCCAAGAAGTTACCTGGAAATAGAATTTTTTCTATTTCACGTCATTGGTTGAAGACGTGAGTATCAACCAATGAATGTCTAGATATCCACACATCAAGGCCAGAGTCCAGTTGAATCTAAAATAAAACTTCTTGGTAAATGTACTTGATGCCACTGAACTGTACATTTAAAAATGGTTAAAATGGTAAATTGTAGGTTATGTGTGTCTTACCACAACAAAAGTAAATATTACTTCCTGACAGCTCCAGTGCTTCAGTCACAGTTGGAAATACAGTTGGCCCTCATCCAATCATTTATGGATTCAACCAACTGTAGATCAAAAACATTTGGAGAAAAAGTAAACACAACAATAAAATGTAATGCAAATGTAAAAACAATACAACATAACAACTTACATAACATTTACATTGTATTAAATATTATAAGTATTCTAGAGATTATTTAAGGTGTACCAAAGGATATACATAGGTTATATGCAAATACTGTGCATACTTTACATAAAGGACTTGAGCATCTCACGGGTCCTAGAACCAATCCTCTGAGGATTCTGAGGGCCAACTGTACAATGTGGGTGGGCTGCATGGCCTGCATTATTTTGAATGGGATTGCTGTTGCATATAAAGCATTATGTATCCATTTAAGAACTGTGGGACTCTTTGGGAGGCCGAGGTGGGCGGATCACGAGGTCAGGAGATCGAGACCACGGTGAAACCCCGTCTCTACTAAAAATACAAAAAATTAGCCGGGCGAGGTGGCAGGCGCCTGTAGTCCCAGCTACTCGGAGAGGCTGAGGCAGGAGAATGGTGTGAACCCGGGGGGCAGAGCTTGCAGTGAGCCGAGATCGTGCCACTGCACTCCAGCCTGTGGGACTGTGAGGACTGTGGGACTGTGAGTACCGAATACCTTAATAAACAGAAGAAGATGAAGAGACCATTTTGTCACCATCATATGAACATACTAGGAAGTTTGGGATTGGAAAATAGCCCTTTCTGTCTTGAAAATGATTGGCTGAACCATGATAGCCACTCTTTTCTACAAATGAACCAAAAGAAGAGGCAGTGGGTCACTTGATGGCTGAAATAGTAGTGCCTAAGGCTTTGATGATCAAATAGTGGTATTGAAATGTTCCACGACTAGAAATGTAGTATTAGGTAAGATAACCTCATCTGTGGTATCTGGCAGCCATTAAGTAGCCAAGCATATATTTCTTGACCGTATTAAATTTGTATCTCACCTTATGCTGCTATATTAGGTTCTGTCCAAAACCCAACCCATCTTTGCTAATAAGACTGCTGACTTACGATTCAGCCAGCCCTCTCAGCCTCACTGGTGATGGGGCGTGGGTGGTGGAGGGGTTTTAGGACTAGACTGTTGTGTTTTTCTCATCAAACCAAGAAACTTCTCAGACCCTGCAAACATGTTACCTGGTAACATAGCTACAGTATGAATTTTAGGATAGAAGGAAGGGAGGGAGGAAAGGGAAAATAAAGAAAATAGCCCTATGACATAGCTACAGTATGAATTTTTAGGATAGAAAGGAGAGAAGAGGGGAGAGAGGGAAATAAAGAAAATAAACCTATTTCAAATCATGAAGCTTTTTTTTATCGTTAACCCCAAATGCCCTTAACTCAGAACTCTTACCAAAAGATGTCTCTTTTTTCCCTGTAAGTGTGTATTGAACTCATGCACTCATGCCTATCATCATTTGAAGGTAGTTATGAGACATTCATTATGACTTCAATAACTTCCACATATTTAAATTTAGTGTTTTCTTTAGAAAAGGCTAGAAAATATAGGGATTTAGGAAGAAGTTAAGGTAAACTTAAAATATATAAAAGCTCACTTTGAGTGAAAACGAGTAAAAACAAGCCCTGACCTTCTCAGAGGTAAGAAAAGTTGAAATTAAATGTATTCTTTAGGAAATAAAGACTTTGCCAAGAATAGCATGGTTAGTTAAAGCAGTCTGGTGTGGAAGGTGTGTCTTTTAAAAAATAAGATTTCTTTACTTTCTTCTTGACTAATGGTTTTGTCAGAAGAACCATTTGAATAATAAATGAAATGCTTTGAAGTATATAGGGGAGTGGAGAACTTTTCTGTGACTTGTACGAACTGGTGATACAGATTATAAACTAAGTGATGCCAAATTCCACCAGTTTACCCAGGATCTGAACACTAGCAAATGTAGTCAAAGCCATAGAAATCTGCTGATGAAATCATGAAAATGAACAGAAGTGATCCAGATTGTTTAACTTCTTTTGAAATATTATATTTATTAGATTTTAGCACCCAAAAGTTAAACAGTATTGAATTTCACACATAGCACTTTATTTTTAATCTTGGGTTGAAGATTATGCACTTGGCATGACTGAAGAGTGACTCATACATTTTGTACCGACTTTATTATTAGTAGTATTATTTTGATAGGCAAGGAAGAAAGCCAGGGAGTAAAATGATACTGAATTGAGGCTAAATTTGTTAGATTGAACTCAAACGGAAATAAAGAATGTCACTTAATTTTCTTCTTTTTATATTCATGTGTGTATCCCCTGTGAAGACTTTGAATGCTACTCATGTTTAAAATCTAACATAAAATATCATCTGATCATCAAAATTGGCAGTGGGAATTAGCAGTATTTTCTTCAAATTAATGTCTCAAACTCTGCCACAGCTAAAATCTCATCACCTGGACACTTTGAAAGATGTGACCAGTATTCTTTACTGATGTGTTTCCCATCTCAAAACACAATCACCATGAAATTAATATACTAAGTCTTGGTCACAATCCAGGGAAAGACTTGAAGGTAATGTGATTCTTCTCATAATTAGTAACCTAATTAAATGCTAGAGGGCTTCAGCTATATAGTAATGTACCATGCTTCTGAACAAAGATACCACCACCATTGAAATTGTATACTTGTAACACTAGTATATTTTTAATTAGTGGCAGGGTATAGGTGTATGTAATCAGTTTTGTTTCATCTTCTAACTGCACAGCAGTCTCCATTGTGCATTCATTTGGAATATATTGAAAAATCCACTGATTTGGCTTCTGTTTGTCAGAATTTAGGGTGACTAAAACTGGTATGAGTTGAAAATTACCTTTTCACGATGGAATAAGCAAATTAAAAGGCTGTTCAAAATATTAGAAAGCAGGTTTAATCTAATCAAGTTGGGGGGAGGGGAATCTTTTACCTCAATAACCACTACAAAATCATACCACTGAATACAGCAGGTGAGTTTATTAAAGCTGGCCCAACAAATTTGGCATCACTTGGTTGAATAATTGGAGCTGTCAAGTGTCCTTAAAATGAATAAAATTGAATTTCTTTTAATATGTGCTATTGTTGTTCACTTCTATGGTGGTAAAAATATCAGAGATGGGGAACACTCATTTTTGCAACTAGCACAGGCTGTACGGTGAGACAGATTTGACTTTGAATCCTAGCTCATACATTCATTCCCTTTGTGAGCCTGGGCAAGTCAGTTAACTTCTCTGAGCCTGTCTAGAACATGTGAAAGATTCAGAACATTGTCCAGAAAAAATTTTTTGTTTTTTAATTCTTGTGTGATTGTTAGGATTTAAGTGTTTATTGATTTGATTTTTTAAAAGAGCACAAGGAAACATTAATTCTGGTTGTAAAAGTTTAAAGGAAATAGCTGGGCTTGTTTAATCTGAGGAAGAGAAGACTTGAGATGTTTTGGAGATGGAGCTGGAGGCTAAGAAAGCAAGACAGAATGTATAACAACTTTTCTAATGTATATGAAAGATTATTCTTTTAAAAACTTTATTGGGGTACAATTGATGTAAAATAAACTGCACATGTTTAAAGTATACAATTTGATATTTTTATATACCCATATCACTGTCATGGTAAGGAACATAGCCATCACCCTTTGTAGTCCTTACCCAACCTTCCCTCCCCCACCTCCCTGGCAATGATTGTTTTATGTTCTGTCGCTATAGATTAATTTGCATTTCCTAGCATTTTAAGTAGACAGACTCATACAGGATGCATTCTGTTTCGTCTGGCTTTTTCACTCAGTATAATTATTTTGAGATTCAGCCATGTTGTTAGGTGTATCCGTAGCTTGTTTCTTTTTATTGCCAAATGGTATTCGGTTGTATGGATATACTGCAATTTGTTTGTGTACTCAGCTGTTGAACAACATTTATGTTGTATCCATCAACTAGTAACAAATAACTTGCTAGGAACAATCATGCAGGAGTCTCTTTTTGGACTTAGGCTTTCATTTCTCTAGTGTAAATACACAGGACTTGAACAGGTGAGCTGAGTGGTGAGTGTATATTTAACTTGTTAAGAAACTGCCAAATTGTCTTCCAGAGTGATTATACATTCCCACTAGTAGAGTATGAGAATTCTAATTGTTCCATATCCTAGCCAACACTTGGTATGCTGAGTCTTTTTAACTTTAGCCTTTCTAGTGAGTATATAGTAGTATTTCACTGGGGTTTTAATTTAAACTTTACTAATGTCTAAGGATGTTGGGCATCTTTACATGTATTTGGCATTCATGTATCTAATTTGCTGAAGTGTCTGTTTGAAGCTTTGACCAAGTTTTTCTGTTAGGTTGTTTGCTTACTTTTCTTCTCTCTCTCTCTCTCTTTTTTTTTTTTTTTTTTTAAGAGATGAGATCTTGATCTGACACCCTAGCTGGAGTGCAGTGGCACAGTCACAACTCACTGTAGCCTCAACCTCCTAGGCTCAAGCAATCCTCCTACCTCAGCCTCCTGAGTAGCTAGGACTACAAGCACATGCCACCATGTCTGGCTATTTTTTTTATTTTTTGTAGAGACAGGGTCTCATTTTGCCCAGGCTGGTCTTGAACTCCTGGCCCCAAGCAATCCTGCTGCCTCAGTCTCCCAAAGTGCTGGGATTACAAGTGTGAGCCATCATGCCTGCTTTTGTTTTCTTATTAATCTGAATATATTTTGGATACAAGTCTTTTAGACATTGATTTATTTCTTTCCCTGCCATGTAGAACCAGAAAAACAAAATTAAATTACAGCAAGAAAAAGTATAATTATACTATATAAGGAAGTATTTTTTTGACTGGCAGTGTAAACATGGGTACTGGGATAACCAAAGGAGGATGTCAGACTTTCTCAGCGAGTATTTAAAAACTGACTGGCAGTAGTCTATTTGGGCTACTGTAGACATGCTGAAATATGACTCAACTTACCTAATTGCAATTTTCATTTGAGAAAAGATACCTTGAATGAGTCTGTTGCTAATATCTCGGTATCTGTTGCTCTTTTGTGTCATTTTTTCAGGCCAAAAAAAAAGCAAGTTTTTGGAATTTTTCAAAACTTTCCTTGTACTTTATTATTTTTAAAAATTCATTCCTTCCGGTTTTAGCTTGAAGTGTTTCTGTGAAAAATGAGGAGGGTCATTCGGGGCATTAATTAGCTTCAGCAAAAACAAATTGCAGTCTCTGCAAAGCAATCAAATTAAAAGAAATACTCAAATTTCTCTCATACAGCAGTAGCACCAATCATTGTTTTAGCTGATGGCATTGGGAAGATTCATTTAACCCTCTGTAGATGCAAAATAATTAAAGAGATTCTAGAGAAGAGGTTCTACATGATGAAAGGAGTTGAAGTGGTTGTAGCCCTCAGAAGAGTAAAGGGTGCTTTCATGACGGGATTCCAGTAGAGTTAATGAAGGGTTTTCCTCTGTGTAGAAAACACTGGTCATTTGTTCTCCAACTCCATAGAGGCTCAAACTAGAGAAAATTGGCTCCAACTATAGAAAGATTGAGTATGGTTAGTGTTAGACATAAAACTTTTATTATTAGCATCAATATTATGAGATTAAGCAATGGAACAATAGAGGTCATAATGATATTTTAAAATAAAAAAGATAGCTATCTGCCTGGAATGTTTAAATGTCCATGATTGAATTTTGTTTTTGAAGGGGACTTTGGAGATCATTTATTCTAATAAGCTTTTATAGATGAGGATGTGAAAGGACATTATGTAACTTGCTGTGGCCACATTGTTAGATACTCATATTTTAATTTTAGGATGTCTTAAAAGTAGCCTTGCGTAAGAGACACGAAGGAAACCGTGTAAGTGCTTCTGCTTCACAGTAGGTTTCACTTCACCAAAAAAGTCACTTAAAGCTGATGACTGTGTATTTCTTCTACGCTCAAGAAGATTCTGCCAATGTGCTGACATGTATGTGGCTTTTCTTGTCATTAGTAATGTTGAAGATTTTTATTCTTGGGCAATTCAAACTTGTCTTTAAATAAATACTAGACTTTGCTCAGGGGCCCACCTAATCTTCTCAGTATCGTTCCAATTTTAGTATATGTGCTGCCCAGGCAAGCACAAAATCAATACTATACTTTGAATGGCTGTAAGTGATTTGACCTGAGGTGATCAGTACTGAGAGAGGATACCAGGGGACACTACCACAGCATTTGTGGAACCTGTCGCAGTCTGATGTGGGGTTCTTCATAAACTGTTGGTTGATGGCTGCAACTTGGTGGATGACTTGCTTCAAAGTCCTGGTGACTAATTTGCCTTCCTTAAAGATAATATTGAATAAAGCTTTAGACTTTGTTTTGTTTAGCACTAGTTAGAGCAGTAGGAAACGTATTTAGACTACCAATTCCTTATGTATGAGACCTGCAAATACGCATTCTAGCCATTGAAATTAGTGGGATAAATTGTCTATAAAGGTTACCTCATTCATTATCACAACAAAAAAATTGGCACAAGATATTTTATTTGGTTGTGGTTACATTTTATTTGGGAATTCATCATTCTTTTTATGTTCGCACTAGACTATCTAGAGTGAAAACCCACATATATTTATATAATATTATGTACTTTATTTTAAAGGGTTTATCTGAGTACTAAAAATGAGAGAAAATATTTTAAAGTACCTAGCACATTGCCTGGCATCTAGCAGGCACTCAGTAAATATTCCTACCTTCACTTCCTTTTTTCCTTTCTTCTTTTTAGCATGGATATCAGAATCTTTTATAAATGTAACAGGTGTATGTTGAGCATTCCCTTGACTCACAGGATGTTTAGATTGTCTAAGATTTTAATACCATTTCAGAGATAATCACCTGAAAAGTTAAATTGGTCAAAGAAAAATTTACTCAGCACCTATGATTTGTCCAGTCAGCCTTGGACTAGAATTAGAGTACTTTGAATACCAGAATAATAATTTGTATTTAATGTGACAATAAAGAGCTATCATAGGTTCTAGAAAATTTGAAAGCTAAAAAAAAGTTTTTTAATGGCAATAAAAGCATTCCTTTCTAAACCTTCTATCTATATATAGTAGGGTTATATATAATAGGGTTTAAAAAATAAGATGGTAAATTCTCTCTATTCCTTTGTGTAGTGTCTTAAAATGACTACCCATTCCAGTGTTTGTGAACTGAAAAATCAATCACTGTAAATATGGAATCTCTTGCTCTAAAGGATAATGGTGTGAGTTTCAACTGTATTAAATCACTTTGAGAACTTGGCCTTTGAGCAGTCAACACCAAAGGAAAGCCAGTTACTGATTTCTCAGACCCATCCACTGTCTGCAAGGAAAGGAGACATGCTGAGGGGCCAAGTGTTATTATGTTCAGCCCCCTTTAAAGAGTCAGTGGCTGCCTGAATGTGCTCATTTCTTGGTTGTTTGTGTAACCCAAGCGGAAACACTGTGAAGGGTTTTGGACTGGGAGGAATGTGCAGCCCTTTCATTCAGTCTGCATATGCTGCAGCCCAGCTCCTGCCTTACACGCAGCTCATCCCAGCCCAAGAACCCCGAGGGTAGATCCGGAATGCTTTTCCAGCTGTTGCATGAGGAGAACAGTAGACCAGAGTGTGGCTCATTGGTACAGGGTCAGAGAGAAACCCCTCAGATAGGCTGGGAGGGAAGATTGTGCCAAAATTTCAAACTAAGTCTAGCGGTTATTTTTACTTGCTTAGGAAAGATGATTCCCTTTATTTTCTAGGGCTCCCAATGTCTTTGTATGTACTTTGCTATAAAGTCTTTTCCATGTTTTTCCCAGAGTCAGGAAAGAATTATTGCTAAGGTATAGCACATTTCAGTGCCCCTGAGGAGAATCTTCTTCCCAGCTGTCTAAAACATTTGGTTGGAATCTGAAAAATTTAGTTTCAAATTGTATTTGTTGTTTTCTCAAAAAATGATGGAATTTAAATGAAATTTCAGATGAAATGTAATTTTCATGCTTCATCTCTACATTTTGATCAGCAAGTAACCAGAAATTAGCATTCAGAAATCGTGCATCTTTTCATTTATTTAAGAATATTTCTAATTCTGAACAATTAAAGCATATTGTTTAGAGAGCTTTTAGAGTAACAACCGCATTGTATACCTTCACCCCTCCCTGTTGGAAAATTTCCTTGCCTTATTTCCTAGCACTGAAAGGGATGGTATGAATAAGTAGCCATAGCCAGTGCACCTGGGACTGTGTTTCTGCCACATCAGGTTGCTGAGTGCCGTGCCTATTTCTTGCAGGGGCAAGTGAAGGGATGTCCAGATGATGGAGGCTGATTTTTAGCTCCCAGCAGCTGACATTTCACAGCCTGGAATTAATAGCCTGTGGCCTGTCAGCCTGGGCCACTGGGAGGCAGTGTGAAGTTGACCTCAAAAGCATGCTTTTCTGAGGCTTAGACTTTGTGGTTGGGCTTGTCTCAAGTGGTCACACACTACAGGTTTCAGATGTTCTGTTGTGGCTTATTGTTGGCCTTTCTTCATAATTTTTTTTAAGGGTTTAATGTGTTGCTTAGAATTAATTTGCAAAGACCTTTGAGCTGCCCGATAGATAAAGTATTTAAACATTCTACGTGAAGTTACTTTGTGTGTCTGGAAATGTGCAGTTTTTAGCTTAGCTACTGTCTACAGCTCTTATTTTCTCCTTACTACCCAAACCAAAGATTTTTAAAAATGAAACTTTAAAAGCCCCAAACTCATTACTCTTCCAAGAAATATATTTGAATAAAGAAATCCCTGAGCTATGCAGAGGGCAAAATTACAGTCAATGCAGTTTTTATGTGCTAGTGGTTTGAATTGCAGGAAAAGGAGCAACTAGTTTGGGTGGTGGTGGTAGATCCTTTGATGAATGGAATATTGGCATAGGAAGAACAAGTAGAGAATCTGGCAACCTTGGCCATCACTGAACTCACCTGAGAATGTGGAAAAGGGCTTCAGGAATGCCACATTTATAACAAAAACATATTCAATAGTTACAGGACATGCAGAAATATCTGCTTTTTCCAACCCACTGGATACAAACTGTGTGTGTGTGTGTGTGTGTGTGTGTGTGGTTTCTCTCTTTTATGCATGCACACATACCCACACATATATGTTTTCCTGAAGGCAAGATTTGAAACTACGAACCACACAGAATAAAAAGGAAAAAGAAATCTTGGTAGAATAGCAGTATAGTTGACAGAAAATAGACTTGGGCCCTGGACCTGGAGAATAAAGCCAATGAGCTTCACATAAACAAGTGAATAGGCCCCAGAGAAGCTCAAGCCTCCTCTCCTTTCCAGCTCATTTAGAGGGGAAGGAGGAGGGTAGGCCTTTGTGAGGGTAGGCCTGTTTGGTACAGGCCAGGCTGTGTTTCCTCAGCCAGTTGTTGAGACAAAGAACACTAGAGAAAAACAATTTGTAAATGTGTATAAAGGCTTTATTTTCAAATTATTCCACCTGCCTGTCTTCTAGGCATTTTATTTTCATGCCATTATTTCATTTAAACTTCACAACAGCCCTATGAAATGAGCACTCTTCCTTTTCCCCGTTTATAGAAGGTACAAACCTAGGTTTACTGACTTATCTAAAGTCACACACTAGTAAGTGTCAGAACTCAGATGTAAACTTAGGTCTGCTGGATTCCAGAGAATGTTCTTAAGTCCCTGTCCTGTGTGCTGTGTGGTAAAGAACTATGAAGACCCTGTTTCTGTTCTCAATGTCATTTCAGTCTAGCAGACATGATGATGCCTGAGAGCTACTGTGGGGAAGGTAAGTGAGATGCATTGGCTGCTATGGCAGAGCTAAATATGCAATTGCAGTAGGTAGAGGGAAGGGAGTGATTGATTCTGATCACAGGAGGTACAGTAAAGTTTCACAAAAAAGGTAGTACCTTAGCAGAGGCTAGGCATGGTGGCTCATGCTTATAATCCCAGCACTCTGGGATGCCAGAGTGGGAGGAGCACTTGAGGCCAGGTATATGAGACCCTTTCTCTACTTTAAAAAAAAAAAAAGAAAGAAAGAAAAGAAAAAGAACATTAACTAGGCCTGGTGGCTCACGACTGTAATCCCAGCCACTCAGGAGGCTGAGGTGGGAGGTCACTGGAGCCCAGGAATTCAAGGCTGCAGTGAGCTATGATCTCGCCACTGAACTCCAGCCTGAGTGACAGAGCGAGACCCTGTCTCTAAACAAAAATGTAATACCTTAGCATAGTTCAGAAGATGAAGAGGAGTTCCCCTCTTCATTACAAGAATACAGGAGTAAAAGTACAAGAGTAAAAGGACATTACTCTAGTGAGAAGGAACTGGAATGTGCAAAGGCACTAGTTGGCTTGCCAAAACATATATAGAAAAAAGATTTTTTGAAGGTAGTATAATCCAGAGCTTCAGCCTGCTGTGTCTCACCCAGCATTTAGAGATGGCCTGTTAAATAGGGTTGTCTCAACTTTGCGTTGTCAGTAGATGACCATTTCCCAAGAGCTGACAGCTGTGCTGTAGGACAAACAGACCATAATGGCATGGCTGGCATTCTTGAGTAACTTTAGTGAGAGGTTTTAGGGGGTGTGCTGAGGGGGGTGGGTCAGGGTCAGACATAGCTTTTTTGAACTCATCCCAGCTCCGAAGATGCTAACTGCTTGGTTAAGTAGGGGCATCTAGAGCAAGTGGATGGTCCTTTTCATCATTGACAGAAGTTTGGGGCCTCTGTTTTGTAGGTGGTATAGCCTCACCTGAAACATAAGAATCAGGGCTGGAGGAGGGCCAGGAAATGGGGAGGAACTGGAGGAATGTTAATTTTGTTAATGAGGTAGGATGGAAGGGGATATTGGCTGGATCCTGAAGCCATTTGGAGACTTTGAAGCCTCTGGTTCCTGTGACATACAGGGACTCGCCCAATGCTACTGAGCCTTAAAGTGCCCTCAGTTCAAAAATACCTCCCCCACATTGCCTACAAAGTTTCTCTCAGCCACTCTGGCTTGTCAGATTTAAATGAGGTACCACATATAGAGCCTGGTCTTTAATAAGTGCTCAGGAAATGTTAGCTATTATCAGCATCATCTTCGTTGTTCTGCTTCATGGTCTACAAATGAGAGACTGGTTGGTTCTCTAAGTTGTTCATACCTCAGTGTGATTAGGTTGAATGTTTGGAAACTTTCGCTTTTCCAAGGCTCTGGGGATTTTGAGGCAACTGCGTTGTAAAGTCTTAGAAAGACCGAATTTTGTAGGTAGACAGACCCTAATTAAAATACAGGCTTTATGCTAGTTTTATGACCCGAAGTGTGCTGGGAAACCTCACTCTGTTCATCTTAAAATAGGGATAATGACACTGACCTTGGAATGAAGATTAATGAAATAATTAAAATAGTGTATCAAAAGCACATAGCCAGTCCTGGCACATACTAGTGACTTAATCTCAGTTCCCTTCCTTTTGTCTGGGTGCCCTGAGGGGCAGTTTGGGTTCACACAGGGAAAGGCACAGGCCTGGGAAAGGACTTCTTTCTTGCCAAACCCAAGCATTCTCTGCCTCTCCCCACCTCTCCCCACTTAGGCAGAGCTGGGCATGATCACCTAGACTAGTACTCCCACACACAGGTGTCACACTTACACAGCAGCAGCAGCTTGTGTTTACTTCTCATGGCCTGAGAATCATTGGCTGGTTCTTCTGTCTTCCACACTAGACTGTAGGTTCCTTGTGGCCTAGGCAGTGGTTTTCTCTCCGTTTCTCTGGTACCTGACCAAGCGTGTGCTGTGCTAGGTACTCAGTAGATGTCCCTACAGATGTGTGTGGGCAGAGACAGTTTTGGTGATGTATAGCCACTTACCTTTGAAACCTTTCAGAAAAAAAGAACAGATTGTGAGGGTAGATAAGAGAGGAAAACACTTAGAAAAAGCTTAGCCCCCACTCTGTTAAGGGTGGTGAAGTCAGCATGATCTCAGCAGAATGGTCCTTTTTTTGCTGAGAATAGTGCATTCTGAACTCTTCTTGGTTCCTCAAGTGTTAAGTCCAAGTGTGTATTTCGCCCTCATTTGCAGGTCCTTCATCTGTTCCAGAAAGTTGTCTCAGCTCTGCCTCCCACTTCACTTTCCTGTGCCACTCTTCAGCTGTGAATGTCTGCATGGGT
This sequence comes from Symphalangus syndactylus, assembly GCF_028878055.3. NCBI lineage: Eukaryota > Metazoa > Chordata > Mammalia > Primates > Hylobatidae > Symphalangus > Symphalangus syndactylus. The sequence continues at coordinate 97,592,888 of NC_072436.2, forward strand.
ACCACTGATTGGTGATGAGCAGGCTGTATATCGCCTCTAAGCTGGTGGTTCCCTGTGAGCAGTGTTCTTCTCCACTGCTGTGTCACATGCAGCAGAGCACAAACCCGACAGCCACATCGTGTGGTCATTGATGTATGCAAAGGAGCAGCAGGAGGTTCTCCACCTGGGTCTGGGAAACTCCCCCAACAAGGGTTTTGGATGTGTGTCAAGAGTGAAACTGTATGGGAAATTGTGTGTATATGTTCATAAATATATTCCTCTTGTGAGAGAGTCCATAGTTTACATTAGTTTCTGAAATATTTTCATGATCCTTAAAATGTTTTTTTTTTTTAAAAAAAAACAACCACTCATTTAGAAATTTTCCACATATGTGTAAATTACAGTTTGTGTTGTTGTTAGCTAGGAGACATTTTTATGCTCCCTTGATTTCCAGGTGTGAGCTACAGGTTGGGTAGCCAGGGAGCTCTGGATCACAGTCTGCCCTGAGCATTGCTTACATTTAGCCCTCAGAGTTTTCACTGAATCCTTCTGAGCTTCATTTTATTTTTCATCTGTTAATTTAGGTTTATAATGCCCTTTTGTCTACAGGGATGTTGCATAGTAAAGAGATCACAGGTGTGCAGGTGTTTTATCAACTGTCAAGTGCTGTACAATTATGGGATGCAAGTATTCCTATTAAAAATGTATCATGTCTCGGCCGGGCATGGTGGCTCACGCCTGTAATCCCAACACTTTGGGAGGCTGAGGCGAGCAGATCACAAGATCAGGAGATCGAGACCATCCTGGCTAACACGGTGAAAGGCTGTCTCTACTACAAATAAAAAAAATTAGCCAGGCGTGGTGGCGGGCGCCTGTAGTCCCAGCTACTCGGGAGGCTGAGGCAGGAGAATGGCGTGAACCTGGAAGATGGAGCTTGCAGTGAGCCGAGATCACGCCACTGCACTCCAGCCTGGGTGACAGAGCGAGACTCTGTCTCAAAAAAAAAAGTGTCATGTCTCATGTCACACAGTGTCGAGGACATGTTAGGCAGTCAATAAATAAGTGGTTAAAATGAACATAGGAAGGGTTTATTGAAGTGAAAGGGCTAGAGGTTTTAAGACACTGGTGTCTGTGTACCTTGCAGATTCTGTGGAGGACCTAGTATTCAGGCCTAGAACACAGCTTAGGGCTATTAGAGGAACTGATTTTCAAGGACTGTTAAAAGTAGAAATGACCTTCGAGACCTTAAGTGTATTTGTTTTATTTTATGGAAGAAACTGAGACTTAGAGAGACAGAGGCTATCCCATTTATTTCAGAAGGGCTTGAGACTCTTCCTCATCACTTTTAATGGTGGCCAAAAAAAGACCCTCTTTGCCTTCATATTATCAACATGTTGTCTTACCTTTTTAAAACAGCACAGAATTCACCACATGGTCTTAATTATCTTATTGGGGCTACTCACAGGCCTGCAATTCTGGAGTATACTGATGCTATTACTAGACACTGGCACAGTGCACTATAAAAACTTGGAATTTCTGAAGCCCTTCCTTCTTGGAGTGTTCTCTTAGACATCACATCAGACCACTAGGTAGAAAGCATTGCCACCATTCTCAACTGTACTGAGAGTCAGAGAGGTTACTGTGACTTGGACAAGTCAGTGTCAGTGAACTCAGTGTCCAAAGCAGAATGAAAATCCAAGTGTTCTAATTTTCTATTCTCCTAACCACTAGATTCTAAATGTTCTCATCAGACCCCCTCCCTGCCGCCAGTAGGTGACAAAACAGTAACCTAGAAATTTTTTTCTTAGTGTTTATATATATATATATATATTTAAAAATTTGTTTATGATTTGATCTTTCCATCTAAAGAATTTGCAATGGAGTATTTAACCATTGCTTTATAATGAATGTTACTTAATTAAATATTACTTCAAGAATTGGCTTCTTTTTTGGTAATTGCATTACTTTTTTGAGGAGAGGTTTTGTTTTGCTTTTTAACCTGGTCGTGTGCATTTGGAAACCACCCTAACACAAGGTATCCAAAAGCAGAAAATACTGGCACTTTTCCCACTTTCCGTTCTTCCTCTTGTATGGATGCCAGAATCCTTTGGGAAATCATCATTTACAAAAGTCAGGAGCAAAAGGAGGGGCATTCTTTAGTGTACAGTCACTGCTAATTGGAAACTAAACATCTGTAACCATGTCAGAGTTATTTGTATTTGAAAAGAAACATTTATATACAAGAGCCCTTTTGGTAACATAAAACACACTGTAACACAAAGTGTGTGTGTTGGAGAGGTGGGGGACAGACAGAAGGGGAAGCTTCCAACAAATGACTGCCTTACTAAGTGAAGTCATTTGCTAATTAAATCTCAAAACATTTTCAGAGTTGTTTTTTGTTTTTTTGTTTTTTGGTCAAATGAAGTTTCTCCCTGACCCCCACCCTCACCATTTCCTATAGGCCAAAGCAAACATTTTTCTGCATTTGCCAATTACAGATTAAACATTTAATCACTTAAAAAGAATAAGTGAGAAAATGGATGAGTTGTGGGAACTGTCCAGCTACCTACTGTAACCATAGCTCTCTGTTTTCCCACAGATAATGTGAGGTGACCTCTTCTGCACCCTGAAACTATGTGCTGCTGGACCTACCCAACAGACCTAACTGTCTTGGGGGGAAAATGACACTTTTTTTTTTAAATACCCCATACTTCTTTCTCCTCTTCCCCTGCCTCCCCCAACACCATGATGAAATTCTGCTCACCCTATTCTATTTGTACAGAAATTGTATCTGTATTTCTGTTGGCATATTAGAATAAACATTGGTGATAATCTCTAGGGTGTTAGAAACATTGCTATTGTAGGGCCCTATCCCTCTACTTACTGAGCCAACATGGCCATGTAGCCCTAATGGCCTAATTCTTACCAAGTAATTCCTTCGTGAACACAGATTAGTTTTGAAAAAAGTCAAGAGGCCATCTCTTTTCCCCTGCAGAGTCTACCATCTTCTGACCTTCCCTATTCTTGTAATCTAAGATATTTCTGTAAGTTGAGTTACTTTTTTAATTGGATGAAAAATCATGAAGTCTTGAGCATTCTAGTCAAGAACTTAGTTAAGCTGGTACTTAGCATATTGGACTTTCCTTTCAATCAATCAATCTCCTATCTGAAGGCTTTAAAGTGCACAGTTTCAACAAAATGGTTATAGCCTTTCAGTTTCTGAGTGTTTATGAAGTTGAGAGGCCTTTAGATGACCTGCCTTTACAATGACCTTTCTAGAATCTCAAAATAACTCTTGTCCAGGACTTTCACTATTTAAGAACTGGCTTTTATTCCAGCTCTTTGGGTATGAGTCAGCCCAGAGGCAAGGATTTGGTGATTTGAAGGTCCATCTCTTGTTCTCTTAACAGTAAGTTCAGACCATGTACTATGCTATTCGTGGCACTCCCCAGTATGGCCTGACCCACTTCTCAGCCTTAACTTTTACTATTATTCATAAACCTCTGCCTTATTCAAACACATCTACCTACACCTTGAGTATTTTTAGCCTTGCTTTATACCACTTTGCCCCTGGTTGAAATGACTTCAGATCTTTCTTGGCCTACTTGAATCATGCTTGCTTTCCCGAGTTCCATCCTTCTTCTGATTTTCTATAGTCATAATGTCAAGGTCACTTGCTTCTCACTTTTCCTATACTGTCTCGTACTTTTGGTCATTTTTTCAAATGTACTTTTCCTCTGGCCAAAGTATGGGCTCTTCAAAGACAATGGTGACTGTCTTATTTTTTTATGGCACTTATCATGGTGCTTTTGCTTATCATAAATACCCAATAAATAGTTAACAAGTAAGTTGTTTTTTGCTACTACCTGTTTATTGTCTTATTCCCAAGCCTGTCTACATTTAATCTCCATGATAAAGAATTATAGATGCTAACAATGTTTTTAACCAAAGCAAAGTCACCTGTAGAACTAATGCAGATACAAAACATCATTTGGGATAAGGAGCAGCTCCTGTCTCCCCCTAACCCCTGGATGCTCCAGGCCATGCTAGATAGAATGTAAGTATACACAAAGACACAGATGTGGAGATGACTGTTGAATGGTCTTGTGTTTTTATTTCTCCCCAGGTGTGGTCACTCACCTGTCTACCACTCCCGTGAAATGGCAGCTCGTGCCTTGGTCCCATTTGTTAGGATAGATCACATTCCTAATACCATTCGAACTCTGTTGGCCACACTCCCCAGCTGCACTGACCAGTGTTTCCGGCAAAACCACATTCATGGGACACTTCTCCAGGTAAGTAAAGTTGCTTTGTGTGACTTCTTTCGAACACCATAAGATGAACTTTGGTTTCTTATGTACTGTTAGCTGGTGAAGATTTGATACACAGCCTCTTAACTTTATCTGTAGAACTTTTTTTTCTACTTCCGAAAGATCAGGTATCCCTAGTTATACTTTTTTCATCCCAAATATCACTACAGTGTTACATTGTGATTCTCTCAGATTATCTTTTGCAATACATCCTGTGTTTTCTATAGTATACTTTCTCCCACTTGGCCTCACTTCTCTGAACCAGATAAAACTTTGTCTTTGCCATCAACTATGCCTGCAAAACATTCTGGGCTACTACCTATTCCGAGTGAAACTGAAAGCATTCCTTGAGAGAGGTTAGCCTGAGAGGCACAGGAAGAGTTATACACATCAGGGAGAGTTTGCCCTGTGGCACAGCACCTTAGTACATGGAAGTTTTGAACCTTTCCTGTTTTCTCTGTGCTACCAAAAAAAAACGTACTACTTTGAATAAATGTACAAGTTTGTTGTTTTTAACCTAACATTTCTTCTAGAAAAGAATAACATACAAAAAATAAATGAGAAAGAGACTTTTTACTGAAACTGCCCTATTTCAACCCTAACTTGAGGGGGTAGTATTGGTGAGGTCTTCTGTTCAAATGGCTGCTATAGTGCTCATACAGGCATGGGGTTAGGGGTGGAAAATAAATGTCAGGTCATGTTCCTGGTCTATGAACAGAGTTGAGAGATGGCCTTGAGATCTCAATACACGTTATAAGCCTGAGATCGACACTGCTGACATGGCAGGCAGTGTGTGGGGTGATTAAAAAGGTGAAACTGGAGCCAGACTGCCTGGGTGTGAATCTCAGATCTACCCCTCATTACTTATACATCCATGTCTTCATTTTTGAAATAAGGATAATAGTAGCATATACCTTATGGGGACTTTGTGAACACTAAGGGAATTAATACATACAACATGCTTAGAATAGTGCCTAGTACACCACAAGATCTATAGATAGTCATTATTGTTATTATTATCATTAATTTTAATAAACCTATACTATAATGAAAACTAATTATTTCATAACTAATTCCCCCTAGGTAATAAGAATGCAAGATAGAACTATCTTTTTCTTTTTCTTTTGTTTTTTTTTTTTTTTTTTTGAGACAGGGTCTTACTCTGTTGCCCAGGCAGGAGTGCAGTGGTGCAGTCTCGGCTCACTGCAAACTCTGCCTCCTAGGTTCAAGCCATTCTCGTGCCTCAGCCTCCCGAGAAGCTGGGATTACAAGCAGCCTGCACCCCCCCGTGTCCCCACAGTCGCTAATTTTTGTATTTTTAGTAGAGATGGGGTTTCACCATGTTGGCCAAGCTGGTCTCGAACTCCTGACCTCAAGTGATCCACCCACCTCGGCCTCCCAAAGTGCTGGGATTATGGACATGAGTCACTGTGCCTGGCCGTTCCTTGGTTGTTTTCTATATTCAACAAATATTTACTGAATGCCTACTACATACCACTGTGTCACAGTTGCAATAGCAACTAAGTCAGTTTTTGCCTTGAAGGAGCCAAGGACAAAAAAGGACCAGAAAATAGGCAGTCACAATGTAGTGTGCTAAGTGCTGGCTGAACACATAGCAGGGCCACCAGACTTGTCTGGGAAATCAGGGAAAATGTCCCAGAGGAAGTGACATCTAAGCAGAGACTGAAGAAGTTAGCCAAGTAAAGAAAGGGAAGGAGTCTCCCATGCAAAGAGAGCAACATAAAGTCTCCCAGTGGATGAGAAGGTAGCCCCCGAGTGGGAACTGCTGATTTGGGTGGGACTGAAGTTCTAGGTTGGCAGTTTTCAAATTTGTCTCAGGACCTCTTTACACTCTTAAAAGGGGTTGCGGCTCCCAGAGAGTTTTGTCTATCAATATTCAATTAGAAAGTAAACTTGAGACAGGCTGGTGTGGGGACTCGTGTCTACAATCCCAGCACTTTGGGAGGCTGAGCTGGACAGATCACTTGAGGCCAGGAGTTCAAGACCAGCCTGGCCAACATGGCGAAACCCCATCTCCACTAAAAATACATAAATTAACTGTGTGTGGTGGTGCACGCCTGTAGTCCCAGCTACTCAACTTGGAAGGCTGAGGCACTAGAATTGCTCGAACCCCAGAGGCAGAGGTTGCAGCAAGCTGAGATCATGCCACTGCCCTCCAGCCTGGGCGGCAGAGTGAGACTGTCTCAAAAACAAACAAAAAAAAAGTAAACTTGAGAAAATATTAAAACACGAGGACTTACAAGCACATATTGCATTAGTCATCAAAATAATGATATCATCACACACCTTGTAGCCTCTGGCAAACTCCACTGTACACTCATGAGAGAATGAGAGTAAAAGAGGAAACTATTTTCTTGGCATCACTTGAAAATAATTTGTCTTGTGGACCTCTTGAAAAGATTGCACAGCCCCAGACTGCAGTTTGAGATCATCTAGTCTGTGTTACATACATTATGGGTCTTAGGTGGTTTCTTTAATATAAACTCTTGAGCACTCATCTCCCTTGAGTTCCCACTACATCCCTGTGATGAGGAGAGGGACAGGGGTTATTGTCTTGGTCTTAAAGATGGACCATTGTGGCCCAAAAATGATAATTTGCTCTGCCTCAAAATTTACATCTCTTGATTGTGTCAGACTCTGCTGCTTCTTCAAAAGAGCAGGGCTGGAATGATGAGGAATATGGAACAGCCTTTTCAAAATGTGGACTGTATCTGAGTTAGAAGGAAGGCCTAGCTTGTCAAGGGGTCAGCTATCAAATTTTCTTTACTGAAGATCCACTCTTGGCTGAACTTTGTCCAGGTAGTTTGGTTGGAGTTGCTTCTTGGTCTCTCTCACCAGTTGTGCAAATGAGCCTCCCAGCCTTGTTTCCCACACGCTCTACTGGCGGGTCTGGCTGGGTTTCACCAGTCTGCCCAGCAACAAAACATGGTCTTTTGCTCTGTCTCTGGGCTGCTTTTGATAGTCTCAAGTTTACTTCTTCTGCTAGATAAAATGTGAAATCCTGTGGAAAGGTTAAAACCCTAGAACTCTGGGGTTGTTGTGGCTGTTGCTCTTCTTCCTAAGTGTTGGTGAGATGAAGGGCTTGCTGAATAAAAGCCAGCAAATATGGCTGCTGGGTATCATATTCATGTTTGTCAGACAGATTCCTACTTTTATCAAGGTTGGTTTACCCTGGTTGAGAAAAAGAAGTCAAAGAGATGTGGAAAGTCTTTCTGGCATGTCCATTTGAGTGTCACACCTGTGTTGTCCTAGTTCTGTCCATTCTGTGGTTCTTTATGGGGAAAGCATAAGGGGTTGAGTTGGGAAGGGCTCTTTTTCTTTTTCCTTTCTACAGCTTATAGATTCCTCTCCACATAAAGCTACCTTTGAAATCATTAAAAAGCCTGCATCTGGGAAAGAGGTGTTAGGGATTGAAAGGAATGATCATCTCCATGGGACCTCCAGAGCCAGCTAAGTAAATATAAAGTTGTTATTTTTTTCAAAAGCAGGAAATCATTTCGTAATCAGAAAACAAATTCTTTCACAGAACATTTTCTTGAATTATACATTTTGACTGCTTTGAAAATGTTTACATAAATATATCAAATCTCAGAGTATTTCTATAGTATACCTTGAAAACAAGAAATATGCTGATCTCTGAATTTTCTGGGACTATGGAAGAAAGACTCAAATTATAGCACATGCAAAAAAGAACATGTGGGATTCATTTCTTAATCGTTTTAAAAACCAGAGGTTCATAATTGCTGTGTTGAGATGGTTATAAGTAACACACATTAGAAAAGGTGAGTTTATGCAGCAGATTCATGAGAGCCAGGGGTAAATGACATTAAATCTCAATAAAGGCTAGATAAGAGCCATGGACATTACCTCATTTGGGAACATCACTAGCAGGGCTGCTCTGTCTTTTAAGTAGATTTAACCTTCTGTTTTTGTTGCCAAAACTCTTCATGTTGGGGACTTAACATTATTACTAGGTTACTTATCACTCTCAAGAAATCATATTGGAGTTCAGAAAATCTTATATTGAGGAGGAGCTTGGCCACCAATCATGAGGAAGGGTTTATTCTGATTCTTGGGTACTTAACTCACATTTTGGATGATTCATAGGAAAATGTATACCATTTGAAATAAGAGTTTGAATTTCAGTTTTTTCATTTCTTGTCTATTTTGGGTCTTTTGTTGTTGTTGTTGTTATGTATAAATAAAAGGTGATCTGTTGCTCTTAATTTAGCTCTTTTTTTTTTTTTTTTTTTTAAGATGGAGTCTCGCTCTGTCGCCTAGGCTGGAATGCAGTGGCGCCATCTCGGCTCACTGCAACCTCCGTCTCCTGGGTTTAAGCAATTCTCCTGCCTTAGCCTCCCCAGTAGCTTGGATTATAGGTGCCCGCCACCACGCTCAGCCAATTTTTGTATTTTTAGTAGAGACTGGGTTTCACCATGTTGGCCAGGCTGGTCTTGAACTCCTGACCTCAAGTGATCCCCCCACCTTGGCCTCCCAAAGTGTTGGGATTACAGGCGTGAGCCACCGCGCCCGGCTGAGATAACATATTAAACTCTAAAGCCTGTGTTCCTATTTTCTTTAGAATGTGCTGCCTCTGATGTGAATAACAACTTTTTATGGCTAAGGAAAATAAACCAAGGATCCATCTAAAGATATACTTTATCACTCAGTTGCTCTCCTTAAATCTAATTTGGTATGTTATGATACAGTGGAAACAAAGTAAATCTATTCGTGTTATTGAGACAGAAGAAGTCAGTGAAACCCAGGGAAGCTGCGACTTGTAAAAGGTATATTGTACCCTCCCCTCTCCACTCTTCTCTCTGTCATCATTTCTCTTTGGTCTTCCATTTAATGCTACTAAATCTGTATCTGGAAATACAGATCCTCCCTTGGGACCTAGGCTATAGCCAAGTCCGTAGTTGCCCCACCTTCTATCATCCTTAAGGGTTTGACAAAACCTCTCAAACTTGGGTAACCATAGGAGTTATGGATCCTAGATCTAGGAACTGATAGGACCATGAGAAGGTGGTCAAGACTGAATTTAATTCAGCAGACTCTGTAGCTTGCTTACCCTGTCCTAGGCACTGGTGAAAACACAAGGAGTTTGCCTTTGAGGCAAACTTAAAGAGAGCTGTGGATTAGAAGCCAAGTGAGCCCTTGGGAACCAGGGATCATATGAGTAACAGGAATGAAGAGGAGACAGAAGATACAATGCCAGACAGGGCATCAGCCATAAAAGGAGACTGAAACTGAGGCCATTTCTGCTTGAGTCTGGAACACCCCAGTATACTCTACAGTGTTTGCTGTAGAGCCAGAATCTTTACGTGATGGGAACAGTAGTGTTGGGCTGGATGGGACACATGAAGACCGAAATTGGAGTAGACTTTAGCATTACCTTTATGGGAAGACAACCAGGAAACAAAGAAAGAAGTAAAGGCAGGCTAGTTCGGCCAGCTAGTTGTATGAAAGAATCACTATGCAAGAAGCGGGGATGGAACCAACCGTCCTTCACTCTATTCTACAGACAGGAGCAGTGGAAGCAAGTAGAAAATCAGTGATAGAGGTAACCTTAAATGTCAACTCTACTGGAGTTTCTTAAATTAAGGAAGCAAATGAACATTTATAGAAAAGATACGTATATATATTTCTATTAATATTACTGTTACATCAAAACTTGTGATTAAATATAAAAAATTATTTCCATCTTTTAAAAATGTAACCATATGAGTCAATATCTTAGTGCTTTAAGAATTTTAATGTCATTTATATTTCTTAAAACTACAAAATTGTGAAACAAATAAAACGGTCCAGCTGTCCAGAAATGGAACATTTCTTGATAGATTCCATTTGGCGACCTAAGATGTTGGCCATCTCCATTGTTGTTTGTTTTATGCCTCGAAAATATTATTTCAGAATGGAAAATCAAAAACAAAAGCATGAAACTATGCTGATGTTGTAAGTTATAAATGGATTTCTGGTCTGTGTGCTTTTTTTTCTTGATTGAGTCATAATTTAAAGAAAATGCTCACTCTTGTCAGATGGCCAGATTTATTCTTTCTTTTTGAGGACTTGTGTTAGTGTGAAAGGAGAAAAATCTAAGTTGCTAGAAAGGTCCCCAGTCTAAGAAGGGTTAAGGCAGAGTTTCTCCAGTGGCGTGGCTATGGATGCGCCAAGGTATTTATTGATTCCGTCAGCTCTCAGGAGTCTTGAGTGTGGCCTGGCAGGGCTGGAGCTCTAGGCAGTCACCTGCAGCTGGGAGCAGCATCGTCGGTTTTATCCCAGAATGCCAAAGAAAGATTACTTTCTATGTGTGCCTTGATGTGAAAAGGATTGAGAAGCATTGGGCTCTTAAAAAAACACTAAAGAAAGGACTAAACCTTGTTAAATCTTACCTTTTGGCAATATATTCCTTTCTGGATATAAGCCCAAAAAAGTCGTTTTTAATTAAAATGCTACTTTTGAAGATGAATTAATCCCTTCCTTATAAACATCCAAAAGCTTTTATTTGGTGTCTGTTACTTAGGGAGCTTTTTCTGGGTGTTGGAGACAGCTCTTAGCTGCCAGGTTCTGGAGCATTGACTGTACTGCACTGTGTGGTTGTTCCCCAAGCAATGTACTGCTGTTTTGAAGTGCTCAGAACTCAGAGTATCAGTCAGGGGCGTGTGGAACTTAGAGATTTGCCAGTTGATGTGTCCTCAGGTGTTTGTAACTGTTCAGGATCAGAGTAGGGGAATTAATAGCAAAAAGAGGAAAAATATATATTTTTTTTCAGTGAGAGAGAGAGTGTGTGTGTGTGTGTGTGTGTGTGTGATGTATGTGTGTGTGTGTGTGAGGTACCAGTCACTGAGTTCCTACAGAGCCTCTTCTGGAGGATAGGTGTTATTCCCATCCTACTGGTGAGAAAACTGAAAACGAGGGGTTGTGTGATTTCACTAAAATTATGCAAGATTAAATGGTAAAAAGCAAAACTGAGATTCAAGCCTAGGATCGTTTGAAGCTTTTGAGCTTGTGCAGTTAACCACTGTAGTATACTGCTTCTCTGGATGAGGAAAAGGAATATTGTCAGGGGAGAAGGATTCTCTCTGGGGCCTTCGGGTTGTGGGTAAAATGGGACTTGATATCATCTATTTATTCATTCATTTGACAACTGCTAATTGAACACCAGCTACGTGCCAAGCACTGTTCTGGGTGCTTGGACTATATCAGAGAACAGAAGAGACACATCCTTGCCCTCCAAGCTTACTGCTCTCAGTGCACTTATATTCCAGCAGCAGGGAGACAGTAAGAAATGTTCAAGAAATAAACATTCAATAAAACATATCAGAACTTATTATAGTAAATGTAATAGGTAAATTAGATAGTTTGTTAGAAGGTAATCGTTGCTGCAGACAAAAGAACAAGTAGAGTAGGCTAAGGGGAATCAAGAATATATAGGAGAGGAGGGCAGTTGACATGTCAGAATGGTCGTCATTGGAAACATTCGAGCAAGTTGTATAACAAGACATGGGAAAACTTTCTTATTTTTTTAATAAAGGCAAAGAGTAGGCATCTTTTCTTCTGAAACTGTGCTGGCTGCAGACATCTGTAAGCAGGTATACCAACTGCATGTTTGAGACTATCTTTACCCATAGGAAAGTGCCAACAGAGTGGGCAGTAGTGGATAAACAAGGCCAGGAAGGATGCCATTACTTTAGAAACTTAAGAGCTCCCTAAAGGGAGGTGGTCATACTATAGATGCCAGGACTGCTGGGGACTCTGAAGCCCTTTTCTTCTGGAATCACAGTGAATAAGGTCAGTCTGTCATGGTTCTGATGAGCTTAAGCAAAGAACAAAGTATCCATCATATTACTTCCTCTGCTTTCTGGTATGACCTTTACCTTAACCCTCTGGACCTGGGCCTTAGAGATGTAGAATAAATGTGGAGAATGTTTATTCTTTTGCTTAGCAAATATTTATTGAGAAGGTAAATACATACTATGTCACGTACTGTGGAGGATACAAAGAAAATTTATAGCATATTCTCTGCTCTCAAGAAGCTTATGAGCTACCTGGAAAATAAACCATTGACACTGCAGACAATTACACAGAAACACATGGCTACATGTTATGTGCACCAAGCATGTGGCCGAGATCACACATCTGACAGGCAAGACCAGGATGGACTGGAGACATCAGAGAAGGCTTCAGGGGAACGTTGGGCCTTGGGATAAACCTTGAAACCAGCTTTCTGTTTTGGAGGCAAGGGACATGGTATGAGCCCAGGCGTGGAGGAGGGCATCAGAAAGTGTTTGCAGGAGGCAGTGAGCAAACCAGCCTGTTGTGTCAAGGAGAGAGGATGTGTGAATGGCAGGGTGGGTGCAGGTCAGCATGTGAGAGACCACAAATGCCGGGCCAAGCAGTTTGGGCTCTGTAGGCCTGTAGCCTTCAAAGTGGGGTTTGCAAGACAATAATATATGTGGAAGAATACGTTAGTGTGTTATTTCTTTTATCGCATCCTTTTTTATTATTATTATGGTTATTGTTAGAGACTAGGGTATCACTATGGTGCATAGGCTGGCCTTGAACTCCTAGGCTCAAGTGGTCCCCCTGCCTCAGCCTCCAGAGTAGCTGGGACTACAGGTGTACCTGGCTTTTAGCTATTATTTTCGTTTGATATGTAATGTACATAATGTATCAATAGAATAGTATATAATTTCTAAGTTAATAAGTACACAAAAGCTGGGAGCATGTGCTCAGAAAGGTCCTTTCAGGTAGTAGGTAAGAGAGGACTCTGGAGCCAGCTTGTCTCCCTCTAGATCCTAGCTCTGCTGCTTACTAGCTGTGTTATTTTGGGTGAGTTACTTAATTTCTGTGCCTCCACTTCTTCTGTAAATGGGAAAATAAAATGACCTCATAGGGTGGCTGTGAAGATTAAATGAGTTAATATGTGGGAAGTGGGTAGCAAGGTCTCTGGTATATACTAAATGCTCAGTAAATATTTGTTGCTATTATTAATACTTGCTGCTACTGCCACCACCACTGCTACGGGCAGGGGGTGAGGGGGTTATGATTAAAAATGTAAGAATCACTGGTATAGATGGTGAGTAAAAGACCTTGAGCTAAAGAAAAACTGTGTTTAAAAAAATTAATGTTGTACATTGAAATAATACTGTAAAACGTGAGGATTCCTGTTGATGTGTGAGTGCATGAGAGAAATAAGTCCATTTTCAGCAATTTTGACTTTATGTGTTATCATATTTCACAGAGAGGTTCCTCCGGTCAGTCACTGTGTTCTCTGCCTTCCTGTAGATCATGTTAAAGATTATAAGAGCTGAGATTAGCTCAAATTTTTAAGAGCAGAGTTCTTGCCTATCAGGTTGTTATTCCTTGCACCTGTTTTGTTTTGAATTACATCCTCTCCCTCAGACCCCACCAGAAACTTGAGGAATCAGTGTCTCACACTATCTGAGACAAAGGACTCTTTTATCATGGAAAGGGAGAAATTTGAAGTTCATAAAGTGAAAGGAGATACAGAATCCTCCTAGATAGATTAATCTAGCACATTCCAAGTTTTTTTTTTCATCTTGGAAGACACGCTTTCCTTCCCCTCTGAGCCATTCCACTCTTATTGTCTGAGACTTCATATGACTGACGATAATTCTGAATATACTTTAAAAGTTATGCAACACAACAAAACATCTCACCGTGGGTACACTGTCAGACTTTCGTCATTTCCTAGAATCCCTGTAAAATATCTGATGGTATGTGGTCCCATAATGTGAAGGGATTTGTTTGGTGGTTCCCATCCAATAAAAATAGTATTATTTGTTGTTATTTGTTTTTAGTATATGCAAATGGAATAGGCAAAAAGCAATACCTTTGTTTGTATTGGGGTAGCATATTTGAGATTGCACAGTTTATGTACTCGTGCTGTAGCTCTTTGATATATTTATGGCACCCAACGTATTTGAGTTACTAAGGACACAGCTGACCATTTAAAAGCACTGTGGTTGAGTATAGCCAATTTGGCAGCCACCCCAGAGGCCTGAAGTAAAATCGACACACAGGCCTAAAGGAAAGTTTAAATAAGTAATAAAACTCTTTTCCTATTTTAGACCATATCGTTGTTCATGACATTCTTGCATTTCTCTGTATCGCTACCCACTTCACCCTTTGCTTCTGTGGCGGGGCTTCTCAGCCTTGGCACTCTTGACATTCTTTGTTGTGGGTGGGTGCCTTGTGCAGTGTGGTGTGTTTGGTAGCACCCCTCCTTCATTTGTGACAACAACAACCAAAAATGTCTCTAGACATTTCCCTATGTCCGCTGGGGAGGCAGGGGGCGGAGGTGGGGGCAAAATTACCCCTAGTTGGGAACCTTTGTTCCGTGGTACCTATGGATTTTCCCCATCATCCTGTGGGACAAGGCGTGATACAGCTCTTAAATACCAGCAACCACAAAAGAAACCATTCCTGACCCAGGCAGAAGTTGTGGCTCAGCATACTACAGTGAGCTGTGCATAGGCATAAATGAAAAGGTAGGGGATTACAAAACTCAGACTGGAGTCACTAAGGAGGCACTTTCCTTCCTCTTTCTCTCTTTCTACTGGATAAGTGTTGTGAACATATAAGCCAGCTCACTTTTAAAATCTTAGCTTCTTATAGCTTGCTTCATGTCCTTGTTCCAACCTGCCTCTCATCCACTTTCATAATATATAGTTGAAACTGAATTCTGCCCTCCTCAGAGTCAGAGAGCATAACATTCTAGTTTCTGTTTACTAAGGAAGCTTTGGAAAATAACACGTAATTAAAATTTTCTCACTACTTTACTTGAAACACTGATGAATTGCTAGGTACAGTTGCTGTCTATTTCATTGATCCTCTCTTGGGTGGGGGACAAGAGGCTTTGTGAATGAATCTTCTCTAAGAACAGAGGTTCTGCTGAAAACTTAACCCAGAACATAAAAATGTTTTCTTTGAGTTAAGCATAAAGCTTTGTCCAAATTCCCAGATTCAGACCTCAGAAAGGAAACTGGTGGATAAATCTAGTGGATACTGAACATACATGATGGAGATAGTAATTATGCTTTTTTTTTTTTTTTTGAGAGGAAATCTCACTCTGTAGCCCAGGCTAGAGTGCAGTGGTGTGAGCTCGGCTCACAGCAACCTCTGCCTCCCGGGTTCAAGCGAATTCTCCTGCCTCAGCCTCCCGAGTAGCTGGAATTACAGGTGTGCACCACTGGCACCCGGCTAATTTTTTGTATTTTTTAGTAGAGATGGGGTTTCACCATGTTGGCCAGGCTGGTCTTGAACTCCCAACCTCAGGTGATCCACCTGCCTCAGCCTCCTGAAGTGCTAGGATTACAGGCATGAGCCACTGTGCCCAGCGTGTAATTATGTTAATATTATTTTTTTAAAGGACCTTAAATATTATATATGCCTCATATATGTAAATGTCTAGAAAGTCAGTAGTAAATCTGTCACTTGACTCTCAAAGTAGTATGATGCATACAAATAAGACCTTTAAAAGCATATCCTTATTATTGCTTTTAGAAATTGTCAAATAATTCTTAAACATGTTTTTCTTTGTCTATTTGGGGAAAAAAAGGAAAACTACATCTATTATATTAAAATGAAGTCTCTGTTTTGGACAAAGGCATATGTTTGAAAAAAAACATAAGTTAAATCTTACTTGAATTTCTCTTGTTACTGTCAGTAGCATGCACATTTTGTGCCTTCTCTACATCAAGTGAATGGGATTATTAATTGAGGTATGAATTTGTACTTGCAGATGTTCACCTTTTTTGCCAATTGTTGCCTTCCTGCTTCATCCTCCACTTTTTTTTTCCTTAGTAATTAGTGAGTTGTGTGTTATAGTCTTGAACTGGTACCACTCTGAAGCAGTTGTTGAGGTATGTATAGGCATCACATATCAGATGTTTTACTGATGGGCCCATGTTCATATGGAATAGGTATTTAGAATCTTGGTCATTTTTCTATTTGGGATGCCTTAAATTTCTGGTGAGGGGGACATTTTTCATTAGCTTCCTAAGAATCTTATTTCTAAAAAGGTCTAAGATTATTTGTTTGGAGTTGTTTTTTTAAATATCAAATGGATTTAAGAGGTTTTTTTAAAGTTGTGACTTTGAAGAGTTTACAAGTGCCAGCAAATTCTATCACCTTTGTTAATCTTCAAAGAGATCAGTATAATTAACATCTTACATGTGCTATTTGACACTTTTTTTCTTATTAGCTTCTTAAGCCTTTAAAAAAATCTTTAGACAGTAAGATGAGTTTTACATGTAAATTTTAGTCCATTTATAGCAGATAGACTTTATGCTTGCCCTTTCTTCTTTTTTTTTTTTTGAGATGGAATCTCGCTCTGTTGCCCAGGCTGGAGTACAGTGGCATGATCTCCGCTCACTGCAAGCTCCGTCTCCTGGGTTCACGCCATTCTCCTGCCTCAGACTTCTGAGTAACTGGGACTACAGGTGCCCGCCACCACGCCCGGCTATTTTTTTTGTATTTTTAGTAGAGACGGAGTTTCACCGTGTTAGTCAGGATGGTCTCAATCTCCTGACCTCGTGATCCACCCGCCTCGGCCTCCCAAAGTGCTGGGATTACAGGCGTAAGCCACCGTTGCCCGGCTTGCCCTTTCTTCTTAGATTACAGGACGTATAGTCATTTTTATATCTAACTTGTTTCTGAAATGCAGTTTCAGTTTCCTGCTTTATAATTGATTTTTTCAAATACGTGAGACATTTACTTGTCCAATTACCAAATTGTTTTTTGTTTTTTTTGTGGGTTTTTTTGTTTTTGTTTTTCGTGTTTTTTGAGACAGTCTCACTTTGTCGCCCAGGCTAGAGAGCAGTAGTGAGATGCTGGCTCACTGCAAACTCTGCCTCCCAGGTTCAAGCGATTCTCCTGCCTCAACCTCCCAAATAGCAGGGACTACAGGCATGTGCCACCACACCTGGCTAATTTTTGTATTTTTAGTAGAGGTGGCGTTTCACCATGTTAGCCAGGCTTATCTAGAACTCCTGACCTCAGGTGATCTGCCTGTCTTGGGCCTCCCAAAGTGCTGGAATTACAGGCATGAGCCACTGCGCCTGGCTTCCAAATTGTTTTTTAAGTTTGTTTATTTAGTTATTTATTTTAATTTAATTTTTTGTAGAGATGGGGTCACACTATGTTGCCTAGGCTGGTCTTGAACTCTTGGGCTGAAGCAATTCTCCCGCCTCAGCCTCCCAAAGTGCTGGGATTACAGGCATGTTCCACCACATCCATCCCCAAATTTTTCTTATACTGAAAAGAAGTATACATTGATCAGATTGAGAGAAAATTGAAATAGTCATCAGGCCTGATTTTTAGATGTGCATATAGAGAACAGAGATACAAGGCAGTGATTTATTAAAATTCATGATTGAACATACAAATATGTGTGTTCAGTATGTACATTTAGGAAGAAGATGCTAGAAATTTGAGTTGATGTTCTTCAAAGGAAACTCTTAGAGTAAATTACAAATGTAATTACATTCCACACCCACCAACTCAAAGGGGTACTGAGTTGGGTAGGATTCTGAAGAAAATCAATACCAGTGTCCCCTAGCCTGTAATCCCTAAGCAGTGGTAGGCTCTTACTCACACCCCTCGCCCCTCCTCAAGAGCTCAACAGCCTCATTAGAGAAGGAGGACTATATTGTGCAGTAAACATGTCATGAAGATCATCGCTTCTTCTATTCTGGAAAAATGTATGATTTACTTTGTTACTCTCCCCTTGTGCTAGCTTTTCCTACTTTGTTGTTTCTCTAAATTTTTACTTCTCCCTCCCAAATGAGAGCATGAGTAGAGATGCATAATTTTCGGTTGTCTGTCCATTTCGGAAGTTAACTCTATCACTGCATTGATCATAGTAAGTTTGGTCATTTTAAAATTCATATAGAGAAGCTGGGGTAGGGGGGTGGCCTGTGTGTGTATGTTAGAAGTTAGACCAGGAGTGATGTCAGAGGCCTAAAAACACCTAAAATTTCAGTTAAAAAAAGAAACAAAATAACACCAAAAAGTCTGCCCAAGAATTTATGTTCAAGTGAATATGTTTTGGTATTTTTGTTTATATTTAAGAATTGACAACGTTTTTCACTTTTTTTAATGATTGACCTTTCACAGGTGCAATAGGTTGCTGTGGAGTGTTAGTAAGCACTCATTTCCTGAGGTCAGGCACAGTTTAGAGAACCTTGTCGCTCAAAGTGTGGTGCTGGACCACAGAATCGGCATTGCTTAGAACTGGTTAGAAATGCAGAATCTTGGGCCACCTCAACCCTCTTGAATTAGAATCTGCATTTTCACAAGATCCCCAGTTAAACTCCTATGTTCATTATGTTTAAGTACTAATTCAGATAAACCTTTTTCAGGATGCTGTACTGGGGCTCCCAGCTAGTAGCTAGATGGTTGGACCAACTGAATCTAACATTCAGTGATTGGTTATGCCTTTGTTTCCATGACCAACAGGGAGATTGGTGTGATGCTAATTATCTGGTATGTTAGCTTAAAATGCTGATGATAACCCTTAATACCATAAGTCATATATAGCTTTGTGTTCTAGCTGTCACCTAATTCTTTATTTTACCAAGAAGTTGGTGAACTCATGGAGGGCAGGGATGGTGCCTTACTTAGGCTGTGTCCCCAAAACACCTATTACTAAGCATATAGTGAGCCCAGATTGATTGGTTTGATTCACTTTTCCAAGAACCAGTTTTGATACTGTCAGTCATCTCTGTGTGGTTAGATGCGTCTTTTATTAATATTATTTCTTCTTTTTCAAAATGTACATTTAGAGCCATAAATGTTCATTTAATGCCATTTTAGTCCCAGCCCATAAGTGTTCATACATGGTGCTTTCATTGTTGTCCACTTTTAAATATCTGAAAATTTTCATAATTTATTCTTTAACCTATTGATTATTTTTTGAAATTTAAACATTGATATTGAGATTTTATTGTTAAATTTTCTTACAATGTTATTTTGTGGTCAGAGAACATAATCTATAATTATATTCCTTCTTTGAGAATTTTTTGAGGCCATTTTTGTGGTATGGTAAT
This sequence comes from Symphalangus syndactylus, assembly GCF_028878055.3. Lineage (NCBI taxonomy): Eukaryota > Metazoa > Chordata > Mammalia > Primates > Hylobatidae > Symphalangus > Symphalangus syndactylus. The sequence continues at coordinate 97,612,272 of NC_072436.2, forward strand.
GTGGTAGTTCGTAAATTGTGTGCTTGGAAGACTGTGTTGTGTTACTTAAATCTTCTAAACTCTTACTCATTTTTAAAACCTGCTTAATCTGTCACTTTATAAGCAGTGTGTCAAAAGCTCCTATATGTGAATTTGTCTTATTTCTTCCTTAATTCTATACATTTTAGTGCAGCAGTTAGAAGCAGTATCCATGAAGTGGCTAGAATCTTTATGATTGTTATGCTTTTCAGGAGAATTGTTCCTTTTATCATTAAGTATTTTCCTCTTTTATAACTGTTAATGCCTTTTGGCTTATTCTAGTTTTGTCTGGTATTGATAGGGTGATACCAACTCTCTTTTGCTTGGTATTTCTTGAATATCTTTTTTATCTTTTATGTTCATTCTTTGTCTCTCCAAGTTTTAGTTGTCTCTCATAAAGAACATATATCTGATTTTGTTTCAGTATGCAATCTGATAGTCACTGTCTCATTTTAAATAAACTTCTTACTTAAGAATAGTTTTATATATACTGAAAAGTTACTAAGATAGTACAGAAAGTTTCTGTACACCCCTCACCTAGTTTCTCCTATTGTTACTATCTTACGTTAGTATGCAACATTTGTCATGGCTAAGGAAGTAATTGGTACATTACTGTTAACGCCACACGTTTTATTCAGATTTCACGAGTTTTCACCTACTGTCTTTTTTCTGTTCCAGGATCCCATCCAGGTTACCACATTACATTTAGATGTCATATCTTCTTAGACTCTTCTGGTCTGTGACAGTTTCTCATGCTTTTTTTCATATTTTTGATGGTGTTAACAGTTTTGAGAACTACTGGTCAGATATTTTGTAGAAAGTTCCTCAATTTGGGCTTATCTGTTTTTTTTTTTTTTTTTTTTTTTTTTAATGGTTAGACTAGGATTATGGGGTTTTGGGAGAAAGACCACTGAGGTGATTTGCCATTCTCATCATGTCGTATCCAGGGTACATGCTATCACATGCTATCAATATGACTTGTCACTGGCTGGGCGCGGTGGCTCATGTCATAATTCCAGCACTTTGGGAGGCCGAGGCAGGCACATCACTTGAGGTCAGGAGTTTGAGACCAGCATGGCCAACATGGTGAAACCCTGTCTCCACTAAAAATGCAAAAATTAGCTGGGCGTGATGGCGCACACCTGTTATCTCAGCCACTCAGGAGGCTGAGACAGAAGAATTGCTTGAATCCAGGAGGTGGAGGTTCCAGTAAGCCAAGATCATGCCACTGCAATCCAGCCTGGGGGACAGAGTGAGACTCCATCCAAAAAAAAAAAAAAAGACTTACCACTGTTGATGTTAACGTTAATCACATGGCTTAGAAGTCGTGTTTGCCAGGTTTCTCCACTATAGAGCTGCTCTCCTCTTCTGTCTTTTTTCCATTCTCTTTGGAATCAAATCACTAAGTGCACCCCACACTCAGGGGCTTGGGAGAAGAAAGTTGAACTTCACCTCCTGAGGCTTGGTGGGGGGGAGTAATTGACATTACTTATTTTGAATTCTTCTCTGTGGGAAATTGGTCTCTTCTCTCCCATTTATTTATTTGTTCAATCATTTATTTCAATCAGTATGGACTCACAGATATTTATTTTTTACTTTGGGTTATAATCCAGTATTACAGTATTTATTTTGTTGCTCCAGTTGTTTCAGCTTCAGTTTTAGCTATTGGGAGCTCTTTCAAGTTGGCTCCTGGGTGCCTTTGACATGCCTTCATCCTTTCGGTTTGTTTTTCTTCCTTTTTTTTTTTTTTTTTTTTTTTTTTTGACAAAGTCTGGCTTTGTCTCGCCCGGGCTGGAGTGCAGTGGCGTGATCTTGGCTCACTGCAGCCTCTGCCTCCCAGGTTCAAGTGATTCTTCTGTCTTAGCCTCCCGAGTAGCTGGGACTATAGGCGTGCGCCACCATACCCAGCTAATTTTGTATTTTTCGTAGAGATGGGGTTTCAGCATGTTGGCCAAGCTGGTCTCGAACTCCTAACCTCAGGTGATCCACCCGCCTCAGCCTCCCAAAGTGCTGGGATTACAGGCGTGAGCCACCGCACCCAGCCATTTTTCTTCCTTTCTGGCACGAGATGTTCTAGTCTCACTTTGTATGTTCCCTTTTCTAGGTATAGAATTAGTCATTTCTCCAAGGAGACCTGGTTTCTTTTATTGGAGAATGGTATTCGAAACCAAGATTGGGGCACTAGGTATGCTCATGGCTACTGGGGTGTTACCATTTCTAGGCCCTGTCAATGAACAGAGCTAGGAAATACATATATATATACTAACCCATTTATGCACATGTCTATTTCTGTTTCTGTCCTGCAACTGTATTTAAGCTAAACAAGAGTTCATACTGATGTCTTTGACTCTACATCAGTACTATGTGGTTCATTTTAGCTTTCTCCCTTGCATATCTGTAACCTTTGTCCAACAGTGAGAAACCTAGCTCCTGTCATCTACTGCTCATTTATTTATTTCCTCAATCCCAGTATAGTTGCACAGATGTTTCAGAATTTTTAACCCATACTAGTGGGAGAAAAAACCTTGCCTACTAGAATACTGTATATACATTTCTTTTGTCTTTAGTCTTACAGTTTCTAGTCAGTACATCATTTTCCAAAGTTATTTGTAGAGTACAGTTACATTCTTTCACCACAGTTGGGTTCTTTTGTCCTGATCTCCTGTTTGATTTTTTAAAAATTTGCGTACATTAAACTTTAGTCTTTGCACTATAAAGTTCTGTGCATTTTGACCAGTATATAGAATCCTGTACCCACCACTATAATATCATATAGATTAGTTCCACACCCTAAAAAATTTCCTGTGGTTCCCCTAAGTATTCCTATCTCCACAAACCTCTGGCAACCACTGATTTTTCCATCCAGTGGTTTTGCTCTTTCTAGAATGTCATGTGAATGAAATCACAAAATATGTGTAACTTTTTCATTCTGGCTTCTTTCAGTTAGCAAAATACATTTAATATTCATCCATATTGAAGCCACAGCTTCTTTTTATTGCTGAATACTGTTTCATTTTATGGATATACTAAGTTTGTTTACCCTGTTCACCTATTGAAGGACATCTTGATTGCTTCCACTTTGGGGCAGTTATGAACAAAGGTTCTATACATATTTATAAGTTGGTTTTTATGTGAACATAAGTTTTTAAAGCAGTTGGTTAAGTACCTAGCAGATTGCTGGGTCATGTGGTAAGTCTGTGTTTAACGTTATAAGAAACTGGCTATCTTCCAAAATGGCTTTACCATTTTGCATTCCCACCAGCAGTGAATGAGAGTTCTCATTCACTGTCTCAGTCCTCGTCAGCACTTGGAGTCACCAGCTTGTTGGGTTTTAGCTGTTCTAGTAAGTATATAGTATTACAGTAGCTCATTGTGGTTTTTATAGTTCTTGTCTTTTAGTAGGCTATTTTAATCCATTTACATTAATTATGATTCCTGATATTGAACTTTTTTGGTTCTATAATTTCACATTTTCTATTTATCACATTTCTCTTTGCTTCTTGTTTTCTTTCCTTTTACAATTGTATTAGATAGTTGTGTGTTTTTTTAACTCTCTCTTCATTTTTTCCTTATTCTTTTGGAAGTTATAGACTCCATCTCTTTTTAAGAGGTTGTCCATAAAATCTTAAAGATATTATCCTTATTTTCTCCTCTCCAGAAGATATGGACATTAGAATACTGTAACTGAATTTGCTTTTCCTGTCTTCCACGTTATTATTGTCTACTGGACCTACCTTGGTTTTAGTCATTATTTTTATTATTTTACACTCAGTATTTATGCTTGCTAACATATTTAACCAATTTCTCTGTTCATTATTTTTTCTTGCATCCCACTCCTTTCTTCGGTTTTGATTTCTGTCTTATCCTCTAGTTGAGGTTGTCCAGGTTGACACTTATTTCCTTCAACACTTTGAAGATATTATTAGGCTGCTGCGATGGCTCACGTCTGTAATCCCAGCACTTTGAGAGGCCAAGGCAGGTGGATCACCTGTGGTCAGGAGTTTGAGACCAGCCTGGCCAACATGGAGAAACCCCGTCTCTAATAAAAATACAAAAATTAGCCAGGCATGGTGGTGGGTGCCTGTAATCCCAGCTATTCAGGAGGCTGAGGCAGGAGAATCGCTTGAACCCTGGAAGTGGAGGTTGCAGTGAGCCCAGATCATGCCACTGCACTCCAGCCTGGGCAACAAAGCAAGACTCCATCTCAAAAAGAAAAAAGAAGATACTATTATATTGTCTATGACATCTGTTATTATAATGAGACAGCTATCGTCAGTTTGATTGTCATTCCTTTGTAGATTATCTAGTTTTTGTGGCATTTAAGATTTTTCTGTTATTAATGGCTTACAGTTTTATTATGATGTTCCTAGGTGATCATTAGTTATATTAATTATACTCAAGACTTGGTGAAGTCCTTTAATATGAGCTAATATCTTTATTAAATTCCAGAATATTCTTTATCTCCTTCTCTTTGAATATTGCCATTTCACAGTTCTCTCCAATTTTTATCTCTAGGCTTGATTCTTGATTATTTCCTCAGATGTGTTTTCTAGTTCACTGATTCCATTTTCAGTTGCTTCTGTCTAGTGACACAGGTGAAGTAAGTACTTCATTCTGTCATGGAATTTTCTACTTCAATGAAGGTGTCTCTTCCCCATCCCACCCTGAGATCTGCCTCTTATTTTCTCATGGTAATTATGTTTACTTCTGTCTTTTAGTCTTTTCATTATCTCTTTGATTGTTTTCTATTAATTTTTTCTTAAATGCCCAACATCACCTCTGCAATATTTTCTCCAAAATCTATGACCTCAATCTAATCATGTGAAAATACTATACAAACCCAAATTGAGGGACATTCTACAAGGTATCTGTTTACCTTAGTCTTTTTCAAGTTACTGGTTTTCTGTAGTTCCTGGAATGTGAATTCTGCCTTTTGCGGTGTCTGGTGCCTCTCCCAAGAGTTGTAATTGTTTTTTAGCTCATCTTCAGGAACAGTTTTTCCCGGCAGTCCCCTGTGCACTGGATGGTAGAGGCAGTTGTCTCTGGTAGTTTTGTGTTTAACCTTTTAGGGCCCTTTCTATAGATTTCTTAGGTCAAGACCCAGCATTATGTAAATTTCTTGTTCCTATACTGCATATGCCTCTCTCAAACCTGAAATTCTGATTGCTCGTAAGGAACAAATTTTTCACCCCTGGCCCCAAGGTAACTAGATGCTTTGCCATATCCCCTGATCAGATGATGGAGCTTTCTAGTGAGTAGAACAGTTTTTCATCACTGTAAGCTTTGCACAGTGCTCTCAGCTCAGCATCTGATTCCCCTATGGGTCACTGCACCTCATCCATCACCCTGGCTCTAAGTTCCTTCTTTATATCTGGCATTTGGAGATTCCCTTTCTTGCCATTGAGCTTTGTATATTTAACACATTTTTTCCTTAAAAAAAAAAATCTGCGTCTAAAGAGGAGGGGGAAACATCATGTGTCACCTCAGTCAAGCATTGACTGAATTTTCAAATCCCTTGTTGTGAATGAGTTATCAGGTTGATCACCCTTCCAGGCCTGTGGTAATGGCACATATAAGAGCCTATTAATTATTCAAGTAGGAAAGGACCGTTATCTAAACTCTAAACAAATTCTAAACAATTTATAATTTTGCCAAAGGCATTTGCAGACTCCTCCACAGGTAGCTCAGAGGAGATGCTATTGTTTATCCCAACTCCTCACAGCCGCCTTCTCTTTCCAGGATATTGTGCCACTCCCGGGGCTATGTTCTGCCCAAGAATAGGTCGTGTTGAGTCATAGAATTTTAAACCTGTAGGTGGCCTGTGAGCCATGTACTCCATGAATGGAAAACAGACCTGAAGAGGTGACCTGAATTTTTGGAGGCTGAGGACCGTGCCTTACTCACCACTTAAAACTCCCAGTGTCTGGCACTGGCTCCGGCACATAGTAGGGGCTCCTGAAATGTTGGCTGCATGTGAAGTCACACAGTCATTTAGGAGCCAGACCCCATGAATCTTCATTCCCTGGACAAACTCATTCGAGGCCACCGTACTTTCTAGTTGTCTCACATAAAGAAACAGATTTTGTTTGCCTCAGAGTAGTGATGGGTAGAGATAAGTGAGTTGCATGTATCTAAGTTGCCAGAGCCTCTGCGAAGCCCTTCTGAATGTCAGTCATTACTGACATTTGACTTAATTCAAATGTGGTATTTGGGGCTCAGAAACCTAGTAAGAGTCTTTGCTGTTGATTCCAAGCAGGTGTTAAGTATTTTGCTTCTAAGTGAGACAGAAATAGGCTTCATTCATTTAACATGTGGCTTTCAGTAACTGAGACAGAATGTTTAAAATACGGATCTTTATCATTGTCTGAGGGCATCCTAGTAAATCTCTAACACCACATGTAGTTTGGGAAAGGGACATTGCTTCTGTGTATTTTCAGCTATAGAATTAAAGAAAATTTTGAAAATGTCTTAAGCCAAATGGAGACCATTTTTGAAGAGCAGATGGTTCTCTGTTTTAAAAATGTTGGCTCAATTGTCTTAGGTGTTTGTAGAAAACAAATCATCATAAGGAGGGTATTACTTCAGGAGTGCATACAGCAAAGTGTCCTTGTGTCTTGACCATCTGAATGTAGTAAGACAGGGGAAGCCATGTGCATTCTAAACTGTATCTTTATATACACCGAATAAAATAGAAGAGAGCATTACTGATTATGTGTAGAATCCTTGGAGAGGCCAGAGAGGAGGGATGTTCTGTTTTCTACAGGTACAACTTTAACCATGCTGTAAATATTGGCTCTGAGGGTTTCACAATGTTGATCTGGCTTCAGTGGCCCCTTTTAGTCTGAAACGGCTTGCAGTTGGGTGGTGTTTCTTGTGTTGGGTTGTGAACACTGACACTGATTTCACAAAATTCTCTTGCAAAATGCTTTTGCGTGTTTGTGCTTTGTTTTATTCCTTTTCTTGGAGACCTTCCTAGTACAGGCCCCGGGCTGATTTTCCTTTGCTGTGTTAACACTGTCAGCAGTTCTGTAACAAGATTAAAGGGATACCTCAGTTTCCAAAAATAGAAGTTCAAGAGGTTTACTGCCCAGCAGAGGAAAGTCAGAATAACCAGCATTATATTCTTTTGGCCTACAGATTTTTCAGTTTCCTAAAATTGTGACCTTGTATTTAGAAAAAGAAAACAGTTACAAAATTTTCCTCTGTGTAAAATTAGTTTGAAGTGCATGCTAGCTTCACTTTAACGCTAATCTTTTGGAAAGAATTTTGTGTAAGGTGCATTCATCTTAGATGTCATCCAGTAATTGAAAAGCTAAGAAGCTACAATGATAAAGTATAAATCAGACAGGGACCCCAAGCGTACTTATCATTTTAAAATTAAGAATAGAGAGAAAATACTGTATTATATTATACTTACTTCATTCCTACTTGGTATACACAGTTTGTAATCTTGCAGTGTTTATTGCTCCATTGATAGTTTCATTGACAAACTGGATTATGTCGTGGCTAGAGGATGATATAATAGAAAGAAGTTTTGGATCCAGGCAGACCTGAACTTGATATTCTCTTTCCCCATTTTCTAGATACTTGCTAGGGCAAGTCACTTAAACTCTGAACTGAAACTTACCCATCTGCAAAATAATAACACATAATTGGCAAGGATGCTGTAAGGAATAGAGATGTTACATGTACAAATTCCCAGTATAGTGGCTGGCATGATATAGTTTCTTAATAAATGGTAACTATCATTTGCATGGTTTTTCTGTTTTTTTTTTTTTCTTTTTGGTCCACGACCATTTATTAGAAAATAAATCTTACCTCCCCAGACTGAAAACTGTCTTTGTCATATACTGAGTTTCAGTCTGTAGTTGCTCTTATTTTCCAGATTTTTGGTCTTTTCCTTTGAACAATTTGTTTATTCATACACCAGTTGCTCACAGTAGCTTTATAATATGTGTTTTACAATTTAGTGGAGACTAATTCCCTTTCAGTACTATTTTTTCAATATTTTATGAACTTTAAATCAATTTGTATAGTCGCCTACCTTTTATTGTCATTTTTAAAATTAGGATCACACTAAATTAATATGTTAACTTATTAACTGTATATAACATGTTTAATTATGTGTTATTTAATGGTTTATGCCATTCCATTTGTTTGTATCCTTATATGTCATCAACAGCATTACATTTTAAAGATTCCTTCTTATAGAATGCATTTTTAAAATATTTCTTATTGCTGTTATCAGTGGGTACTTTTATTGGTTATATCTTTTGATTGTGCTGTTTTACTTTTGAAAATGATTGACTTCTGTATATTTGCTTTGTAATAATACTATTAGTCATCACTTTTATTGCACTAACTCTGGGTCAAACACTTAGATGCGCTTACATATATTTGCTGATTGAATCCTCATAACGGTTCTAGAAAGTGAATACTATTTTACAGTGAAGAAACTGAGGCTCATATAGGTAGAAAGTGGCAGATCCGGAGTTCAGAACCTGTATTCCTAACTTCAGTACCATACTGTACCTTGTCACCTAACTCTCATTTGCTATATCATTTGTAAAGATCTTTTATTCACTAATATGTTTTCCGTTGATTCTCTTGGGCTTTCCCTAAGAATATTACATGTTTTTGATTGGACTAAATATTATAAAGATGTCAGTTTTCTCCAAACATAGGCTTAATGAATGTCCAATAAAAATTTTAACTTTTTAAACTTTTACTTGATAATGTAATTCCAAAATTCCAAAATTGATGTGCAACAATAAATAGTAAGGATAGATGAAATGTTTTTTGATTGAGATTGTGTTGCATCTGTCAAGCAATTTGGGGAAAATTGACATTGTTAAAGTATAATTTCATAAAGGTAAAATCACTCTCAGGCAAATATAAAATAAACATGCATATAAGATTTTATTTAACTCACTAATTAATAAGGGAACTAGAAAGATTTTATGATCAATACAAAGAACATCTGTTGGTAATATTAGAAATAAGTTTTCCTGGTGTATTCCAATAGAGAGTTTAAATACTTACTAGACTTGGCCAGGCTCAGTGGCTCATGCCTGTAATCCCAGCACTTTGGGAGGCCGAGGTGGACAGATCACATGAGGCGAAGGAGTTCGAGACCAGCCTGGCCGACATGGTGAAACCCCGTCTCTACTAAAAATACAAAAATTAGCCGGGCCTGATGGTGTGCACCTGTAATCCCAGCTACTTGGGAGGCTGAGGTAGGAGAATCGCTTGAACCCGGGAGGTGAAGGTTGTGAAATCGTGCCACTGTACTCCAAGCCTGGGAGACAGAGTGAGACCCTGTCTCAAAAAAAAAAAAAAAAAAAAAAAAAAAAAAAAAAAAAAAAAAAAAAAAAAAGTTAACAACTGAGATTTATTACAAGCCATTAATTCTTTTCCTTAGGAGAACCTAGTCATGTACTAACACAAATTATTTTAGACAGAAAATAGAAATTATTGGATGCCAATAATAACTTGCATCAAGAGAATAAGCAGTTCCAGTAGTCTTTTAAAGTTGACAGTTTTCATAGAGATAGTGAAAATGTTGGGCTTTTGTTTTAATTCTTGAACATCATTTATGATTTAAACTGTGTGTTATATATTGTACTTTAAATAAACATGTAAACTTGTCATTATTTTGTACACTCCCATGACATTTAACCTTAAACATGTTTGTTAAATGAATGAATTAGAGTAATGCTGTTTTTGAGTAATTCAAAGGGTGTGATAGTGGTAGTGTTTTCTTTTCCTTTTTTCCTCTTTGTTTTCCTATTGGTAGTATTAGAAATAAGTTGTTTTTGGGGGGTATTCCAATGGAGAGGTAAATACTTACTAGACTTGGCTGCATAGTGGCTCACGCCTGTAATCCCAGCACTTTGGGCAGATCACTTGAGGCCAGGAGTCCAAGAGCAGCCTGGCTAACATAGTGAAACCTCATCTCTACGAAAGATACAAAAAATTAGCGAAGGTGTGGTGGCGTACACCTGTAACCCCAGCTACTGCGGAGATTTTTTTTTGAGACGGAGTCTTGCTCTGTCGCCCAGGCTGGATTGCAGTGGCGCAATCTCGGCTCACTGCAAGCTCCGCCTCCTGGGTTCACGCCATTCTCCTGCCTCAGCCTCTCCGAGTAGCTGGGACTACAGGCGCCCGCCACCACACCCAGCTAATTTTTTTTTTGTATTTTTAGTAGAGACGGGGTTTCACCGTGGTCTCGATCTCCTGACCTCGTGATCCGCCCGCCTCGGCCTCCCAAAGTGCTGGGATTACAAGCGTGAGCCACTGCACTGTAGCCTAAGCAACAGAGTGAGAATCTGTCTCAAAAAAAAAAATAAATACTTATTAGACTAATGCTCTACATTTGTCACAATGGAGGTCGAGCCACTTTGAAATGCAGTTTATATGGCCTGTTTCCTTTTTAGTGACATGAAACAGGCATGCTGCATAGCAGAACAAGAAAACTCATGTTTTAGAAACCCCCTCTGTTGGCTATGTTGAATGGGTGGGGATTTGAGGACCTTCACACTCTGCAATGCAAAGTTCCCAGAGGGGTTAGAAACTCCTGACCCTAGAACTCCAAGTTTAATGGCCACTTCACCTATCACTTCATCATTAAAAAAGAGTGAGATTTTTCTAGAATAAAGAAGAAATCTCATCAATTTGAATTTCACTATTTTAGGGTTTTGTTTTATTTGTGTAATTCTGACACATGGACTACAAAAATGTACCTTCCTCCGTGATGTTTATTATTAATGTGTCTTCTGAATGTATCGGGTTCAGAACAGAAACAGTACTTGTGTGTTTTAGTTCACGTTACTCATCATATTTAAGTAATAAAACTAGCAGCTCTTTAAAACTTATTTTTTGTTTGAATAGATTTCTCATGTGTTCAGATTAGTCTTTTCCCAGTTAGTTTGTTGTATGCACATTCTTAGACATTTGCCATTGATGTTTAAAAATTGTTTAGCTGACCACATAGTCTTTGGAGACTACTAAGAAAGAAGTTTATATTGTGAGGAGGTGACAACAGGCAGCCCAAAGATGGGAGAATATGTTTGGATGAATGATGACGAAAACTCAACACCCAGGAACGAGTTATCCCAACCATCAGAAATCCAGCATGATGTGAATATCTTGGGGCCTGGGTTTTATAATCCATCACTGACTTGGGGAGTAGATATTTAAAGAGTGGGGAAAGTTAGCACATAAACCTAGCTGCTAAAATGGCAAGTGATTTTTTTTTTTAGTGCACCAGAAAAGGGAAATAGCGGACCCTCTAAGCAATTAAGTGGCCAAATTGCATGTGGAGGTTTGGCAAACAGACAAGTAATTCAGTCCATGGACAGCAAAATAGTTTTAGTTGAAGAAACTATGAAGGAGTTGATGCATTCAGGGGTGAGTTAACAAAAGAATCAAAGAGTTTGAAAATCAAGTCAGTGATCTCTTCCCCTTTGTGAAAAAGAAAAGAATGCATGTTTTGTTTTTTTTCTTTGTCTTTATTTTTATAAGAGCACTTTCTTACTGAATATTGTTTAACATAAAGAGACAATTTACTTGTGGAAGTTCATTCCCCTCTCAACAAAAACTGAGCATTGCTCTTTCTTACGTTATGAAAAATCAGTATCTACTATTAACATTCTCATCAGTGTAGAAATTCTACCATTTAACCACCATTGCAAAAGAATGTTATAATATATAATTAGACATATGTAAAAACTCACCAAGCTATACATTTCAGATTTGGAACTTCAAGTTGTATTGCTACATTTAAAAAATTGCATTAGGAGTGGTGGTCAGAGTTTAAGAATTATATTTGATAATTTAAGGAATTATATACTTTATAGTACTATGAAGAGGATATTCTTTATCTAAAAAGGTTCCCCAAGGGCTGAAGCTTATGATTAATTAAAAATAGAGTAAATATAAAAATCTACCTTAAAGTTACTATGTTAATTATTTGGCACAATTCAAACTCTAGAGGCTGAAAAAGAAAATGTTGTGGGCATGTTTTTCAGTGTTCACTTCAAAGCAGAAATGTAGTATTCATTAATCTTGTTCTTTGATTGTGATGTTAGCTCTTTTGTTACTGTGGAGTTTACCTTGGCCTGAGTGCTGGCAATTAAATAGCACAGTGAAGATTACTGGGAAACATTAACTTGTTATTGTTAGTTGACATCTTGCTGAGGTTGATGGGAAGTAGAGTTTATAAATAGCCTTGCCCCTGTGCATTGATTTTGAAATCTACTGAGTTTCAGGGATGAATCTCATTATTCAGACCATTCATTACTTACATTTGAAGCTTTTTATTTCACAGAGAGTAGTTTCATCCTTTAGAAAAATGTAATATTGAACATAACTGTGATACACCCTTGTTGAAACTTTTGTGTTCAGTATTAACTTCTTGAGTAAATTAGCTTCCTATCATTTGCTTAACTTTATTTTTTGGATATTATGTAAGTGATGATCTTTCACTGTTTTAGAAAGGGGCCTATATTCCGTTCTGTTTTATATAATTTATATCTTAATCTAGAATGATCTTCATATTTCGAATGTTTTCAAATAAGCCTCCTTGAACATTTGCTGTGTTCAACATGAAACTTCTGTTTGTTTGTGAGAAGGGTGTTGTTGTATGTCCTTTCCTGAAAGTGGCCTGCCACTTGAATTTTTATGGTGCACTATCAGATGCAAATCATTAACTCTGAGATCTCTCCAGCATGATGGTGGAAAGAACACAGGGTCAAAGCAGTAATCCATGAGGGATGAAAGGAAGTTGACTCTATTATGAGAAATCTAGGCAGTCAAAGTATAACAAAAGTTTCTAGAAATCTGGCCAAATTGCCAAATAATTGCTTTCCTCTTTCAGGCCAAGAGGCAAACCCTAAGTTTGCATTCTCATTCTCCTATTAACTGATAGTGTGGGAAGGATTCAGTGCTATTCAGGTAGGCTTTAAGACATGGAGTTTTTTTTAACTGAGTGGTGGCTTTACTGATTAATCAGTAAGGTTTTAATTGAGTTTCAGTTAAATGCTCAGTACTGTGCTAATTAAGCACTGAATGGATGTAAAGCAGTATAAATTCTTCACTGGGATCTTACAGCATGGTTGGGGAGACACAACCAACAAATCTGAAATAGCAACATTGGAGTACAAGAACCACATAATGTTAATTTTAAGTCCAAATTAATTTTCAGTCCATACTCACAGCATGGCTGGAGGATGTAGAAATTTCATGACTAAATTCTAAAGAGTGAAGTCATTTGGCTAAATGTCTTCAGATCTCTGGTTGTTAGGACACTGACAAAAACAGGAAGATTTTATAGGCTGTCAGTGTTTCCCGACTTTACCTGACATGAGAGTTACTTGGGGCACTGATGAGGATACGGATTCCCAAGTGCCTGTCCTGGAGATTTTGGTCATGAAGGCCTGAGGTAGGACCCCAGAATCTGCCTTCTTAATGAGCAACCTAGCTGATTCTTGTGATCAGACAAACTTGGATGTAATGTACAAAACCTAGTTAATATAAGAGATAAGTTATTGTTTTCAGATCTAAAGGATAAGAAGGTGTATCCCCCAAGTGATAGATATTATATGTCACAAAGTAGTCTGCTTTTGAGATTAAAGGACCATGAAGAGCACTAAGAAAACCCTGGAATTTCTAAGCTCAAATATTTAACGGACAAAAAGTGTTCTGGATTTCATTTTATCACTTGTTCCACTCTAGGAAGGGTGCTCCTGGTCATTCATATGGAGAAGTGGGCAGGAAGACATGAGTAAGGAGGACACATTTGAAATAGCTCATGGTATTAGCTTGGCAGACACAACGGGAGACTCTTCCAAGTTTAAAGGGCAGCTGGCAAGACTGCTTAAAGGCAGGACTGAAGGAAGCAGGAGACTGAGCAATTTAGTAACACAATGTTTGGTGGTCAAGATCAAGGGGCATGAAGTAAGAGTTGTGGGAAACGAGGGCAGAGATAACAATAATAATTGTAATTGCACATGATACATCTTATGAATATCAAGTAGGTCAGCAGTACGTGTAAACTCTTGGGCCTCATGACATCCTTATCCTAAAAGATAGGGGCAGGGTGGTGGTACTACTTCAGTTTTACAGCTTGAAAGCTAGTGTTAGGAGAGGTGTCATTGCTATAGACAATGAACTAGAGAAAAAAGTCAGAGAATTTGAGCCAGTAGATTTTCTAATTTGTGATGTTAGGTTGGATAGATATTGGGGGACTGGAGAAGAGAAAAAAAGAACTATGTTGAGTTGAGGTGGTGAGTCTAATTGTTAAATTTTAAATGGGTTTCAGTATAGGTAAATTAAGAGGAAGTTATCAACAGATTTAAAAAGTGCTGTGGGCCGAGCACAGTGATTCATGCCTTTAACCCCAGCAGCACTTTGGGAGCCTGAGACAAGAGGATCACTTGAGGCCAGGAGTTCCAGACCAACCTGGGAAACATAGTGGGACCCTGTCTCTACAAAAAAAAAAAAAAAAAAATTAGCCAGGCATGGTGGCTGGCACACACCTGCAGTTCCAGCTACTGGGGAGGCTGAGGTGGGAGGATCACTTGAGTCCAGGAGATCAAGGCTGCAGTGAGCTGTGATCACACCACTGCACTCCATCCCAGGTGACAGAGCAAGACCCTCTTTCAAAAAAAAAAAAAAAGTGGTATGGAGTGGAGATGATGAAGATAAGGGGCTAACAATGTTGAGAGGGCTTTTAGCTTTGAGCAAAGAGAAACTAGATTTGTATGGCAAGTAAAGTTGATGGTTCAGCACAAGTATATTATATAAAATGAACTTTTGTACCTCCTTGAGATGACTGATAGATGACACACTGATAATTATTATCCACATCTTAACCATATCTTTTCTGGTAAGCCTACTTTTTAAAGTAGTCTGCAATGGAGAAAGGTTTTTTTGTTTGTTGTTTGTTTTTGTGAGACAGAATTTTGCTCTTTTTGCCCAGGCTGGAGTACAATGGCACAATCTCGGCTCACTGCAACCTCCGCGTCCTGGGTTCAAGTGATTCTCCTGCCTCAGACTCCCAAGTAGCTGGGATTACAGGTGCTTGCCACCACGCCTGGCTAATTTTTTTGGATTTTTAGTAGAGACAGGATTTCACCATATTGGCCAGGATGGTCTCAATCTCTTGACCTCGTGATCCACCCGCCTCGGCCTCCCAAAGTGCTGGGATTACAGACGTGAGCCACCGCACCTGGCCAGAAAGTTTTTTAAAAATTAAACTTTGCCTAGGATTTTGGTCTATGGGCTTTTTTTCTCTCCAACATAATAGTAGAGAGACTAGAAAAGCAGTGAACTTTAGAAAAGTGGTAAAGTGGGTCTTTACCATCCCATTGTTGCAGCGTCACTCAATAATTGTTCCTCTCCCCACAGTTACTACAATCTTGTAGCTTGCCTCTAATGATAGACTTTGGTATTTCAAATCAGCACCTGTTGCTAGATTTTTGTTTTTTGTTTTGATAAAGGATTAAAAGAAGTCAAAGTGAATTTCTCAGAACATTTAATTAATGCAGGCTCACAATACCAGTTGGTAATGTTAGGTAAATGTGTAGTTCACCCACAAGGCTTTTTAATAGATGAAGAATCCTGTAGTCAGAAAATTCAAAACATGACCCAAAAATATTACTGAATACAGTATATAATATTGAATAATACTGACTTGAGTGTAGGGAATTTTTTAATTAAAAATTTTAAAATTGTGATAAAAGGCACATAACATAAAATTTACTATCTTAACCATTTTTAAGTGCACAGTTTAGTAATGTTGTGTGGTCACATTGTTGTGCAGCCAGTCTCCAGAACATTTTCATCTTGCAGAACTGAAACTCCATACCCATTAAACAACAGCGCCCTATTTCTCCTTTCCCTCAGCCCCTAGCAACTACCATTCTATTTTCTTGTATCTATGAGTTTGACTACTTTGGTACCTCATATAAGGGAAATCATACAGTATTTATCTTTTTGTGACTAGCTTCACTTTGCATTATGTCTCAAGGTTCATCTGTGTTTTGACATGTGTCAGAATTTTCTTTTTAATGCTGAATAATATTCCTTTGCATGATATACCATATTTTGTTTATTCATCTGTCAATGAACTTTTGGTTTACGTCCACCTTTGGCTATTGTGAATAATGCTGCTGTGAACATGGCTGTACAGATATCTCTTTGAGACCCTCCTTTCAATTCTTTGGGATATATCCCTAGATGTAGTATTGCAAGGTTACTTGGTAATCAATTTTTAATGTTCTGAGGAGCTACCATACTGTTTTCCATAAAAATGTAGGGAGTCTTGATTTTTTGTTTTACTTAGATGGTAACTTCATTGGGAACCTTGCTGATTTGCTTGTTGGCCTCGGTTTCCTCCAATATTAAGAAATATTGTACATAAGCTTTTGCTTTCCTATTTATATTCCTCCACTGTGTTTTGGCTGCCTCCTCCTCTCTTCCCCATCTTCATATCTCAATCCTTTTGAAGCAGTTAAATCCTCTACTTTTTTCACTAAATTGTTTTTAAGATCTGAGAAATTGGAGATTGGAGATCCAGGTGATCATAGATCACTCTGATCTCTTTATCTGTGACCTCTTCCTGTGAAAACTCCACATTCTTCAGACAATGAGCTTTTTCTTCTTCACTCCACCTTACTTAGATCTTTAATTGACTGAATCCCTATGCATCTGTGTACAGTTTATTAGACAGTAATTTTTATTGGTCGGTATTTTACTTTTTAAGTGAAATTAATTTCATTGCATTGCATAGAACCCACTTAACTTGCTAAATATGTATGTGCCAAGTTAAGAAATAGAGAGAAACGATTAGCAATTCAAATGTTGCCTTTTTCTCGGTAAGCACCTGCCCTGCAGTGAACAGTGAAATGGTGTCCCACTGTTTAGTGGTGACACAAAGATACTGTCTCTTTAGTATCTCTGTGCTCAACATAATTCAAGGGTCATTTTTACTGTACACAATATTCACCTTAGTCACTTGCTTTAGACCCTACTCCCACATATTATACTTATATGTTATTGCCTCAAATAAATCATAAACTTCTAGGAAGTTGAGATTATCTCCCTTGCACCGCTTATTAGATTGGGAGACGGTGTCTTCCCATCTGAGCAATTGTAAACTCTTAATTTTACCCCCTGGCCTATCCACAGTCCTGGCCTTTCCATCTTCAGCAAATGAGACTACCATTCACCCAGTTTCTCAAGAGGAACCTGGGGATCAAGGAACCCACCTTTTTTTTAACTTGCTTTCTAATCTACTGGTGTCATCTGCTTCTGTACCCCTTATTCTCTACACTGCTATCCTTGTGCAAGCCAGCCTCATCTTTTGCTTGGACAACTGCATTTGCCTCATATCTGGCCTGTCTGCCGTGTGTGTGTGTGTGTGTGTGTGTGTGTGTGTGTGTGTGTGTTTATGTCAGAGTCTCGCTCTGTCACCTGGGCTGGAGTGCAGTGGCATGATCTCAGCTCGCTGCAGCCTCCACCTCCCAGGTTTGAGCAATTCTCCTGCCTCAGCCTCCTGAGTAGCTGGGACTACAGGCGCCTGCCAACACCCCCAGCTAATTTTTGTATTTTTAGTGGAGATGGGATTTCACTGTATTGGCCACGCTGGTCTCAAACTCGTGGCCTCAAGTGATCTGCCTGCCTCAGCCTCCCAAAGTGCAGGGATTATAGGTGTGAGCCACCGAGTCTGCATATTTTCTTGCTCCCTTCAATCTATACTCTATATAGGGAGAAGGATCTTTTAAAAACACAGATGAGGCCTGGTGCAGTGGCTCACACCTGTAATCCCACCACTGTGGGAGGCCAAGGCGGGTGGATCACCTGAGGTCAGGAGTTCGAAACCAGCCTGGCCAACATGGTGAAACCCCGTCTCTACTAAAAATACAAAATTAGCCAGGCGTAGTGGTGCATGCCTGTAATCCCAGCTACTCGGGAGGCGGAGGTTGCGGTGAGCAGAGATCATGCCACTGCACTCCAGCCTGGGCAACAAGAGCGAAATTCCATCTCAAAAAAAACACACACACAAATGAGGTTCACTTAATTCTCTACTTAAAACCCATTAGTCATTTACCATCACAATTACAATAATCTAAATCTCTTACAGTTGCTTATAAACACCAAAATGACCTGACCCAGCCTACCTCTCCAACCTCATCTCATGCTGCTTTCCCCCTTTCATTCATCTCTAACTCCATGGACCTTCCTCTAATAACCAGGCCTTGTCCTGCCCTAGGGCCTTGATATGTGCTGTTCATTCTACTTGGAAGGCACATAAGCAGATGTCAACAAACATTTGCTGAGTGAATAAACAAGTCAGGTGCATCATAAGGACATAGACTATACTAAGTGTCATCTCCCAAAAGTAAATACAGTACATGGTGTCAGTATATATAATAGAATGCCTAGTGCAGTAATTCTCCATTTTGAGCCATTTTTCTCCATGGGGGCATTGGCAATGTCTGAAGATACCATTGGTTGTCACTACTGGTGGTGTGCTGTCAGCATAAGATGGATAGAGGCTAAGGGCTAGGAAACATCCTGTAGCATGCAGGACAACCCCCACAACAAAGAATTACCTGACAACAAAGAACTAACATTTGGGGAATGTTAGTAGTGCTGGGGTTGAAAAATTGTTTTAGAGTAATACATTTGAGTTAGGAGAAGTCAATTTTAATAGCAGTGCTGGCCCTTCCAGTGTATCATATTACATAAACAGCTTTAAAAATTTTTTTATTTTCTATTTTATTTTCTTTTATTTTTGAGACAAGGTCTGGTCCTGTTGCACAGGCTGGAGTGCAGTAGCAGATCTCGGCTCACTGCATCCTTTGCCTCCCCAGCTCAAGCCGTCCTCCCTCCTCAGCCTCCCTGGTAGCTGGAACTACAGGTGCACACCATCACACCCATATGATTTTTTGTAATTTTGGTAGATAACAGGGTTTCACCATGTTGCCCAGGCTGGTCTCAAACTTGTGAGCTCAAGCAATCTACCTGCCTTGGCCTCCCAAAGTCCTGGGATTACAGATGTGAGCCACCACACCTGGCTTAATTTTTTTATTTTTATAGAGAGAAGATCTTGCTCTATGAGGCTTGAGTGCAGTGGTGCCATCATGGCTCATTGCAGCTTTGAACTCCTGGGTACAAGTGATCCTCCCACCTCGGCCTCCTGAGTGGCTGACTTATTTAAATACTAGAATGAATCCTCGTGTTTGGAGACTACTTTCTCATCCTCAGGAACTGTGTGTTATTTCCATAAGGGTAAATGCCACTGCTCCACAGACTTATGAACTACTCCTGTTTGTGGGTATCTTGCTCACTTCCTCATAATGCTAAGCTGAACTCAGTCTTTCCATTTGTTTTTCCAATAATAAAAATGACCAGTGATAACCAAAGTTGAAGACATCCCTCTGGATCAGATGAGAAATCTCCCTCTTTCTCTTCTGCCACTTCAAAGGCTTTTGAATAAACAAAGTTTTCATGTTAGCCAGGAAACTGCCTGTTATGGAGATATGATTCATTCTACATAGAGTTCACCATTAATTTCAAGAAGATTGGGATTAACTACAGTCATGCATCACATAACAGCATTTCAGTCAACCACAGACTGCATATGTGACAGTGGTCCCATAAGATTATAATGGAGCTAAAAAATTTTTATTGCCTAATGATGTAGCACAATGCATTACTCGTGTGTTTGTAGTGATGCTGGTGTAAACAAACCTGTTCTGCTGCCAGTCAAATAAAAGTATAGCACATATAATTATATACAACACATAATACTCGATAGTGACAACAAATGACTATGTTACTGGTTTATGTATTTACTATGCTTTTTATTGTTACTTTAGAGTATATTCGTGCTTTAGGCATTATTATCATAGGAGGTGACTACCTAAAAAATTGTTAACTGTAAAACAGTCTCAGGCATTGTGATTATATACGGTGACTGCTCCATGCGTGTTATTGCCTCTGAAGACTTTCCAGTGGACCAAGATGTGGAAGTGGAAGATGGTGATTTTGATGATCCTGACCCTGTGTAGTCCTGGGCTAATGTGTGTGTTTGTGTCTTAGTTTTTAGCCAAAAAGTTAAAAAAGTAAAAACATAAAATTTAAAATAGAAAAAAATAGGAAAAAGCTTATAAAATAAGGATATAAAGAAATTATTTTTTATAGCTGCACAAGTGTTTGCATTTTAAGCTGTGTTATTACAAAACAAACAGTTTTTAAAAATTTAAAGTTGATAAGGTAAAAATGTTAGAGCAAACTAAGGTTAATGTATTATTGAAGAAAATTTTTTAAATACATTTAGTGTAGCCTAAGTATACAGTATTTGTAAAGTCTACAGTGGTGTACAATGATGTCCTAGGCCTTCACATTCACTCACCACTCACTAACTGACTCACCCAGAGCAACTTCTAGTCCTGCAAGCTCCAGTCATGATGAGTGCTCTATACAGGTGCACTATTTGAAATCTTTTATATTAATAGCATATTTTTACCATACCTTTTCTATGTTTAGATACACAAATACTTAACCATTGTATTACAGTTGTCTACAGTATTCAGTACAGTAACATGATGAAATCGCCTAACAACACATTTCTCAGAATGTATGCCCGTCATTAAATAGTATGTGACTGTTATATTGCCTTTTATTGTAAATCAAAAATTATGGAATTTTAAACATATGCACACATAATTCTTACCCTTTGAAGTAGGACTACAAATGTAAGATCATAATGCCTCATGATATAAACATCCAGATATCTATTTTGTGAGACTAATACACACAGGAAAGAAACTTTGCTTCCTTTGAATCAGGTAAAAGCAAACTGGCCAGATTCACCCAGGAAATGACCTACGTTGGGAGCTAAAGTATTTTTTCAAGTGTTACCTGATTTGGGTCATTTGGGAAATACTAAAGAAAATAAGAATGTGCTTTCTTAGCCTATTTTAAAGAGTTTTCCTCTCCAGAGCAGTCCAAAAGGGCTAGAAATTATACCTCTGGATATGTGAATTTATGGAGCAGTCTCAGTTGGAAAGAATATCAAGAATAAACCTCTTGAGGGTCATAACTAATAGAGTTAATACCTTCAAGGGTCACCAGATTATTTTTTTCTAAGACACTGAGTGGTACAACTTATTTTTAGATGTACATCACAAATGCAGAAAATTTAACTTATGATAAAAAGGGCAACCTTGATAACAAATACTGTATTTCTTAAAGCACCTGAGGGATAATCATAATTTAACCTTGCCATACATTTGTAATTGTGATGAGCTGTAGTAAGATGATTTGTCAGAAAGCACAGTTTCTGAGACAATCACCACAGACCACTAAGAAAAATACTGCTAAGGAACAATACTGCCAAAGGCAGAAGTCCAGTGGTCAAGTCAAAACACCTGCCCAAAAAGAACATAAGCAGGCAGCACAGAGGAGTCAAGAAAGCTACTGATAATGCAGAGCTAGGAGAACAGGAGAACCAGTTGGCTGGAGAGGAGTGAGGTGAGTCTCCTTTTCACACCAGCACCGAGAGATGCCATCAGTTGCACCACAGAATTGAAACAACATGTAGGCTATGCCATTCATTAACAAGAGTGACTAATTTTTTAAGGAGAAATTACAAAGCACTTTGTACATGAGTTATCTTTTAGACTTCATGGCAGCCTCATGGGATATGAGAGGAGTTGTATTATTAGCTTTATTTTATAGATGAGGAACTTAGGGCTCAAAGAGATTAAATAATTTTCTAAGGCTACCAGCTATGTCTTGACTACAAAGCCTGTGATATGATAGTAGGCCAGGATTTCTCAGCCTCAGCACAACTGACATTTTGGGCTGGATTCTTGGTTGTAAGAAGTTGTCTTGTGCCTTGTAGGATGTTTAACAGCATCCCTGGCCTCTGTCTACTGGTAGCACCCCCTTTCAGTTGTGGTAGATGCTGGTAGCACCCCCTTTCATTTGTGACAACTAAAAATGTTGTAGATATTGTCAGATGTCTCCTGGGGATGAACTCAGTCCACGTTTAGAACTCCTAGCCTGAGGATTAAAGTATCAGTCTAGTATCAGTATGAGTCTAGTGGGCACCAAGAGAAATATCCTGTTGTCCCACTGTCCTCAGTCCCAATAATTGGCTAAAAGGACTTCTTTATGTGGAAAATCCATAACAACTTCTCTTCGAACTTTCCCAAACAATCCTCATGGCCTTCCAGCAGTATAGTGAAAGGGAAAGGCCAAAATGGTTTATGGACAGATGGGTGGGTGACTGGTTGCTTAGAGAGAGTCATTGTTTCATTCAGCTATTGACTCAACAAATAAACTTAACAGTTCCTGGGAATGGTTTCATAGTGGCATCAGTGTTTGAGCTGAAGTAGGTTTAGAGGAAGATTATTCGTTTCCTCAAGATGAGCTTGGGGAAAGATGAACATGTAAATAACCTGACATGTCAGTAGGCTAGGACTTAAAATGCTGGTGGCCCATGACACAAACATATTCCAGTCTTGAGGACTTGTAGTCGTTGGTCATCTTACTTTGTATGCCAAACCGTTTGCAAGTAGTCTTGCTGTTTACTTTCACTGTTGAGTTAACTATTGCCTTACAAGTACTGTTTATCTCAGCCCACATGGTAATTGTCTTAAATTTAAAATCAAATCAACAAACGTTTTGCACTCCAGCAAGGCTCTATAGGAGATAAAACGACATGGTTTACATAAAAAGATACATAGTAATTAAGATAACATATCCTAGGTGCCAAATGAGTGGTTCAGATAAGTGCTATGGCATGACAGGATGGAACGATTGCCATGACCTGGAATTGTCAGAGAGAACTTTGCAAAGGGAATTGGTGAGCTGAGCCTGAATGGATGAGTAGAAATAATATGAAATATTTGTAATAGACTGAGAATTGCACTTAATTGATTAATTTTCCCAGCACACCATGTTAGAAGATACCTTTTAGGTTGATTATTTTAATACCACCTACATCTCATTATCTTGGAATACATCTAATAATAGAAAAAAAAAAAAGCCTGTTAGAGCTGGGGGCAGTAGCACATACCTATAGTCCCAACTACTTGGGAAGCTGAGGAAGGAGGATCCCTTCAGCCTAGGAGTTTGAGTCCAGCCTGGGCAACACAGGGAGATGCCATCTCCTAAAAAGAAAAAAAAAAAAAATCCAGTTAGCAGCTTATCCATGATGATTGTCTAGAGTTTATTGTCAGATCAGCCAAGAAAACGCCTAAGAGTAAAAGAGGTTTTTTGTTTGGTTTTGTTTGTTTGTTTGTTTGTTTGTTTTTAGTCTCGCTTTGTCACCTAGGCTGGAGTGCAGTGGCACAATCTTGGCTCACTGCAACCCCCGCCTCCCAGGTTCAAGCAATTCTTCTGCCTCAGCCTCTCAAGAAGCTGGGATTACAGGCGCCCGCCAGCACGCCTGGCTAGTTTTTGTATTTTTAGTAGAGACGGGGTTTCACCATGTTGACCAGGCTGGTCTCGAACTCCTGACCTCAAATGATCTGCCCACCTCAGCCTCCCAAAGTCCTGGGATTACCGGCATGAGCCACCACACCCAGCCATGAAAAGGTTTTTTGATGACTCTCAGGGATCCGAGGAGGCTCATAAGGACTGATATCACGGGCCCCTTGGTTCTGTTAGATCTCACAGAATCACCATTCTCTGAACAAAGGTGCCCTCTTAGGAAACGGGACTCAAGATTTGGAGAGGCCTTACTGCATCCTTTCTCTATGACTTTGGATATTACACATAATTGCAGGACTGTGGGAGGCATAGTTATCCATAAGGGCTACAGAGGCTTTTGCTTAAGACACTGCCTGGTTTATTCCACAAACCCCAGCTGTCTAGTAGACTTTAATAATTATGCATAAAATGGATGCAACAGATGTTCCTGGACCTCACTGCTGGAGGTTTTGAGTGGCAAATGAACAAACAAACTAGATGGAGGGGGAAGGGCAACCACCCAAATCTCCATTCCTAGGGGCTTAGAGGAATCATTTTTTCCCTTCCTCCATGTGAAATTATAAACAGCCACTTTGTAAACAGTTGTCACTTTTTGACTTTTAAAGATTCACAGTCTTTTCCTTTTGTTTACTTTGATGACCTTTGAAATAAGCTGCAACCGAAAGAGGGGAAAAAATTCCATCTTTATTTTTCTAAAAGAAGAGTCTGTCTGTTCCCACAGTGCATTGGAAGCCAGCAAACTCCTGAGGCTGGCTCAGGCCCACTCAGGTTTTGGGGCCTTTAGGTACAGTTAAGTCCAGTTGCCTCACACCCCTTCACTGGGCAGCTCAGAGTAACATGCATTACCAGTTTTCTGTAAGCCAATCTCTCTTTACAAGGCAAATTTTATAGCCTCTCTAAAATCTGGAAAATGCAAATTAATATAACTTTACATTTCCTTTGGCCTCATTTGGGGAAGAGGCAACATTGGAGATACAGTTGTGGCTCTTAAGAAGGCTGCCACCTATCTCCCCCATGAACAGCCTTCTCTGCCCCCAGTGGGTTTCTCTTCTGACCTGCTCTTCAGCCACATTGGGCACAGAACTGAAAAGTCAAAGGAGGAGACCAGAGAGGAAGAGCCTTGGGAATGTCAAAGCTTCTTTTCTTTGATTTCTCTCTCGGTGAAAATACCACACAGCTACCTGTCCCAATAATTAGTATGTGAATTTTCATATTGAGTAGGGAGTTAGAGAACATATGACAAAAAAAGAATATATTTTAGCTTTTATTGTTTCTGACTCTAAAAGTAATGTACTTTGTGGTGATAGGACAGTCCTGTATCTTGATTGTGGTAGTCATTATACAAATTCATACATGGGATAAAATGGCACTGTCCTCCCCCACCAAATGGACGCATGTAGAAAATGGTGACAGCTGAATCAGGTATGCAGTCTGGTTAATAGTAATGTACCTATGTCAGTTTTCTGGTTCTGACATAGAACTATAGTTACATAAGGTATCACCATTGGAGGAAGCTGAGTGAAAGGTACACTGACTCTGCTGTTGTTGCAATTTGCTATGAGTCTACAATTTCAAAACTTGAAAAAAATTGAAAAGTAATGCATTTCTACTGTAAAACTTTCTAAATTACAGAAGTATACAACATTGAATATAAAAATCCCACTCCCCCAATTGTTAACAACTTGGCATTAATAAAAATGGGATCATAGTATTTTTGCAGCTTCCTTTTTCACTTTGCAGTATGACTTGGAGATCTTTCTAGTTGAGTCTATATAAATCTACAACTTCTTTATAATGACTGTACAGTTTGGCTGTACATGACAGGATATATGTAGGACTATCCCTTACTCTTTTCAACTGGTCCCGTATTGGTCGTTTCTAAACTTTCCTATTCCATACAACCAGTGCTGCTGAAGATGATCCTTGAGCATCTATACCTTTGCTCATATCTGTTTGTCTGTAAAATAAACTCCTAGAAGTGGGCATAGCAAAATTAAAGAAAGTGCATGTCTTCCATTTTGATAGCAAATGCCAGACTTTCAAGTCGTGGCTTTGCCCAACTCCACTGGGTACCATTTGTGTAGAATATGTTATGTATACAACATGACTCTGCTGATTACCCTCCAAAAACGTTGTGACAATTTATACTTCCACCAGTGATGACTGAGAGTGTCTTATTTTCTTGTCCATCTATCAGTTGGGTCTTACTCTTTTTTTAAAAAAAAAGTATGTGCCAAATCCATAGGTTAAAAAAAAACCCTCATTGTTGTATTACACTTCTTTAAACACTGATGAAATTAAACATTTTCTGATACATTTATTGGCTATTGGGATTTCATCTGTGAATGTTTATGTTCTTTGCTAAATACTTGCAGTTCCCAAAGTATGTGGCAAAGCATGGGATATTTTCAGTTTTAGGGAGAAACACAGTGACACTTGCCATCTGTCAGACATTATGTGAATTACTAGCACAAAGTAATTTGTAGTTTTTAACATTAGCTCATACTGCATTCCTTTTGATGATGCTGTATCTTTGCAAAGTTGAGCATTTGGTAGTTGCTGTGATAAAAAAGCAAGTGCCCTGAGAAAATCAATGTGGAACAGGAATGAGTGGTAGAGTCCAAAGCTGGTGAAGCCATGAAGTATCCAATAGGCACATACATCCCATTAGTGAGTAATTGTGGTTATTTAAGAATGAAAGGAAAATATTTTTTCTTTCAACTTATGTTTATTTTTTCACACAGCCACTAAGTTATTAAGGCATAAATACTTATTGGATTGTTTGGACCTAACTACTTAATAAATGGAACTCTTAGCTATTTCCTTTGGCCTTAGGGCACCCTGAAAAAATTAGTGAGGTACTAAAGGTGCTTTGAATTTAGAAAGTTTGAGAATTCCTGCCATATTTCTTTCAGTTACTTTCATTTTTGTTATTGATTTGCAAATTTTGTTCCTTAGGGGAATTAGCAGATATTTTACCCCTGGTTTCCCTTTACTTTTGAATCTTCATAGTAGTTTTTGCTATATAAAAGTTTTCAGTTTTTATGTTGACATTTATATATCTTATTTCCCCCTATTTGTGGCTTTTTGTTTATTCTTTTAAAAAACATTTTTACCTGATGATCATAAAACATGATATAAAACATATTTCATTCCCTTCTAGCATTTTTATAGTTTCTTTTTTACATTTGATTCTTTCCTCCATCTGGAATTTATCTTAGTTTAAGGCTTTAGATAGGAATCCAACTATATCATTTCCCAAAGGACTGGTTGATTGTCTTAATACTGTTTACTGAATGAATCAATCTTTTCACTACTGTTCAAATGTCACTTTTATCATCTACTTAATTTCCATGTGCAGAATTTCTAATGAGTTTATTTCTAGGCCTTCTGTTCTCTATTTCTCTTATAGCACTTAACTGTTTTCTGCCTTAAATTTCAGTATGTACATCTTACTTTCTGCACTACATCATAAGCTCTTCCTATATTGGTTATTTTTGTGTCCTTATACACTAAGCTATTTTATCTTTCCCTTCTTCCCTCCTTCACTAAATCTTTTTCACATTTTTATATTATAGAAATTTTTAGATATACACAAATAATATAATGAGTCTTCATGTATCCGTCACTCAGCTTCAAACATTATCAATCGATGGCTAATTTTGTTTCATTTATGCCACTATCAGTTCCCCTTCTCCTTTATTGCCTTAAAATTAACTGTGTCTGCAATGGGGAAGGGATAGTTTTTTCAGTAAATGGTGCTGGGAAAACTGGATTTCCACATGCAAAAGAATGATATTGGACCCTTATGCCTTACACAAAAGTCAGCTCAAAATAGATAAAAGATGTAAACGTAAGACCTAAGATATAAAACTCTAAGAAGAAAACACGGGAAACCTTGACGTTGACCTTGGCAGTGATTTCTTGGCTGTCACACCAGAAGGTCAGGCTGCAAAAGCAAATATGGATAAAAGGACGATATCAAACTGAAAAGCTTCTGCAAGCAAAGGAAACAATAAACAAGATGAAAAGGCAGCCTATTTATCTTACCTCAGTTAAAATGATTTTTAACCAAGAGACAAGTAATAATGAATGCTGGCAAAGATACGGAGAAAGGGGAAACTTTGTACACTGTTGGTGGGAATGTAAATTAGTACAATCACTGTGGAGAACAGTTTGGAGGTTCCTCAAAAAGCAAAACTAGAATACCATATGATCCAGCAATCCCACTACTAGGTATAAACTCAAAAGGAAGGAAATCAGTATATCAAAGAGATATCTGCACTCTCTTGTTTATTACAGCACTGTTCATATTAGCCAAGATTTAGAATCAACCTAAGGCCTAAGTGTCCATCAGCAGATGAATGGTGTATTAGTTTGTTCTCACGCCGCTAATAAAGACATACCCATGACTGGGTAATTTTAAAGGAAAGAGGTTTAACTGACTCACACTTCAGCACGGCTGAGGAGACCTCAGGAAACTTAACAATCATGGTGGAAAAGGAAGCAAACACATCCTTCTTTACGTGGTAGCAGCAAGGAGAAGTGCCGAGCAAAAGGGGGAAAAACCCGTTATAAAACCATCAGGTCTCGTGAGAACTCACTCTCTATCATGAGAACAGCATGAGGATAACCACCCCCATGATTCAATTATCTCCCTCTGGGTCCCTCCCTCAATACATGAGTTTATGGGAACTACAAGATGAGATTTGGGTAGGGACACAGCCAAACCATATCAAATGGTAAAGAAAATGTAGTCCATATACACAATGCAGTACTGTTCAGCCATAAAAAAGAATGAGATCCTGACATTTGCAAAAATATAAATAGAACTAGAGGTTCCATGTTAAGTGAAATAAGCCAGGCACAGAAAGACAAATTTCACGTTTTCACTCATTTGTAGGAGCCAAAAATTAAAACAATTGAACTCATGGAGATAGAGAGTAAAATGATAGTTACCGGAGGCTGGGGAGGAAAGGAAAGGGGGATAGTCAATGGGTACAAAAATATAGTTAATTAGATAGAATGAATAATATCTAGTATTTGATAGCACAATAGGGTAACTACAGTCCACAATAATTTATTGTACATTTAAAAATAGCTAAAAGAATATAATTGGAATGTTCATAACACAAATGATAAATGGTTAGTACACATCGTATGCCTATATAAAAATATCTTATGTACCCTATAAATATATACACCTACCATATACCCATAAAAAATAAAATGTGGCCAGGCATGGTGGCTCATGCCTGTAATCCTAGCACTTTAGGAGGCCGAGGCTAGCGGATCACTTGAGGTCAGGAGTTCAAGACCAGCCTGGTCAACATGGCAAAACCCTGTCTCTACTAAAAATACAAAAATTGGCCAGGCGCAGTGGCTCACTCACGCCTGTAATCCCAGCACTTTGGTAGGCTGAGGCGGGCAGATCACGAGGTCAGGAGATTGAGACCAGCCTGGCTAACACGGTGAAACCCCATCTCTACTAAAAATACAAAAAAATTAGCCGGGCATGGTGGCAAGCACCTGTAGTCCTAGCTACTTGGGAGGCTGAGGCAGGAGAATGGCGTGAACCTGGGAGGCGGAGCTTGCAGTGAGCTGAGAATGCACCACTGCATTCCAGCCTGGGCAACAGAGTGAGACTCCATCTCAAAAAAAAAAAAAAAAAAAAAAAAAAAAAGCCAGTCTTGGTGGCCCGTGCCTGTAGTCCCAGCTACTTGGGAGGCTGAGGCAGTAGAATCACTTGAACCTGGGAGGCAGAGGTTGCGGTGAGCCAAGATTGTGCCACCACACTCCAGCATGGGCGACAGAGCAAGACTCCATCTCAATAAATAAGTAAAATAAAATGTGAAAAAAGGCAACCTACAGATTGGGAAAAAGTATTTGCAAGCCATATATCAGATAAGGGGTTATTATCTAAGATTTATGAATAACTCATACAACTCATTAGCAGGAAAATATGTAACCCAATTTAAAAATGGGCAACGAACTTGAATACCCATCTCTTTTGTATCTCAAAAAAGATGAAAATGTCCAACAGGTATATAAATAGTGCTGAACATCACTAATCATTTTATTTGCATTCAAATGAAATCAAAACCATTATGTGATGCCACCTCACTCCTCTTAGGATAGCTGTTATCAAAAAACAAGAGATAAGTGTTGGTAAGGGTGTGCAGAAAAGAGAACCCTTGTACCCTGTTAATGGGCATGCAGATTGATGCCTCCATAATGGAAAACAGTATGAAGATTCCTAAAGAAATTACAAATAGAACCATCATAAGACCCAGCAATCCTTCTTCTGGGTATGTATCCAGAGAAAGTGAAATAACCTGGGTATCCATAAATGGATGAATGAATAAAGAAACAGAAAGATAGATTATGTGCAGTAGAATATTATTCAGCCTTTAAAAAGGAGGAGATCTTGCCATTTGCTACAACATGAATGGACCAGGAAGACACTTTGCTGAGAGAAATAAGCCAGACACGGAAAAGTATTGCATGATCTTAATTATATGTGGAATCTTTAAAAAAATAATAAAAGTCAAATATATAGAACTGGAGAATAAACTCATGGTTAGTGGTTACCAGGGTTGGAGTATAGGATAGGAAATCATGTGTAGGTCAAAGGATACAAAGTAGCAATTACGTAGGATGAACAAGTTGAAAGATCTAACTGCAGTATTAGGACTATAGTTAATAACCCACTCTTGCCCTGGAAGGTGGTGGTAGGGATGCTGGTTACTATGTGAAATAATGAATATGCTAATTTGTTTCACTATAGTAACTCTAACTCTCTCTCTGTCTCTCTGTCTCTCTCTCTCTCTCCCTCTCCCTCTCCTCATAACACGCTCTATACCTTAAATATACACAATAAAATTTATTTTAAAAAATTGACTTTGTCTGGACTGAACAAATCATCTACATTTTTTATTATTATTATTATTTTTAGTCTCACTCTGTCACCCAGGTTGGAGTGCAGTGGCGCGATCTCTGCTCACCGCAACCTCCACCTCCCAGGTTCAAGTGATTCTCCTGCCCCAGTCTCCCAAGTAGCTGAGATAACAGGCACAAGCCACCACACCCGGCTAATTTTTGTATTTTTAGTAGAGACGGGGTTTCACCATATTGGCCAGGCTGGTCTCGAACTCCTGACATCAGGTGATCCGCTTGCCTCAGCCTCCCAAAGTGCTGAGATTACAGGCATGAGCCACTGCCCCATGTATTATTTTTCATTAGTGAGTTTTACTACATTAAGAGTTTCTTATTGATCTCAATACTCTCTCTTTCAGAAAACTCAGTAGTTGAAGATCCAGATATATAAGCAAGATAAATTATCAAATATAATACAGCTCTTCCTAAAGAATTTAAACAGATTTATTTTACAAATAATTTTATAACTAGATTTTCAGAAATGTATCTGTGTTCTAAAATTAGGAACTTTTTAGTTAGAGCAGGTATTATGTGAGTGTTTAATTAATTTTAAATTCTTCATATGCAGGCCTTCATTTGTATGTTGGGTTAAGGTTGACTATCTGACATCACTTTCCAAACCTCGCCCTTACCAACAGCTTGGGGGCCCTTGTTGGGGGCCCTTGACAAGTCTCCCCTGTGAAGGAACTCATAATTACTTTATAGAATTTAGAACAACAGGTGAGAGATGATCCAAGACAAATGTATACTTTCTCTCTTGTCAATGCTATTTCCCCCAACACCTTGGTGTGACCAGAGTTTACAGAGGCGGCTTTTAGCACCCCAGCTGCTGCTGCAAATGCAGCTTCTGTTCTGCCATCCCTAGCAAGACCATGGTAGAATTCTGAATCAATGAATCCTCTGTTTTCAGCCCCTCTCCCTGCCAGATAAAGAGCTCTATACTCTAGAAAAGGGTAGTATAGGTTGATAACCATGATGATGGGATTAAACAGTTTTTTAAAATCGTCAAATTAAAGGAGATGTTGGGGCACTGAAGAGAAAAACAGTGAGTTTTAGGGTGGGAGTGGGAGTAGTTGAGGAAAGCTGGGGAGAGTTTTATGGGGAAGATGATGTTTAAGCTGGGCCTTACTTTATTAATGGAATTTCAGTAGGCGGAGTTGGAGAAGGTGGGGAGACAAATGATGAAACGTCCTGGCCAAGAAAGCATTTGTAAGTTGTTAGGAATAGGAAATTGTTCTTTGTGGCCACAGAATAGGTTCATAAAGTGGAAGAAACAGAAATTAAATCTAGAAAGGTAGATTGAGCCTTTAGTGCCAGCACATTCTTTAGGAGGTTGAAAGTCATTGATGGATTTTGAACTTGAGAGTGATGTCCTCAGAGCTTGGCTTTAGGAATATTTCTTTGCTGGCCATGTGTAAAATAAGTGCTGGAGACAGAGAGCAGGCAATTAAGTTGTTTTTATCATCTAGGTGCAAAGTCTTCTTGCTCCTGAACTAGAATAGTGGGAGTGTTAATAGAAAGGAGGGGATGGATTTGAGGCCCAAAGTGAATTTCCAGTCCCCAGCAGGCTTTGTGTTTTTGTACACTGTAATCCTTAAAGATATTCACAGCGTGTTTCCTGTGATTCTCTCCCCAAACCAGAATCAGCTAGGAAGTAATTACACTTTGTAATTAGCATCCTTTCCTGGCAGCAACACACAATACAGTAAGGTGTCATGTTTTGGGGACTTAGCAAGACCATCCTAAGGATGTATTCTTACCCAATAAACAGGCTGAAGTTTAGGGGAGCAACCACATGAAATGCTTCCTGGCTGGCCCTCTAGCAGATTGGTGGATTAATGTGGACAGCAAGTGCCCACCAAGCCCTTTCTTCTGGGGAGTGACCAGGTTGAGGAGTTCAGGTATCCCAAGGTTCTGGCTCTAGCCAGTTGGGCTGTGAATAAAAAACAACATGTTGAGCTCTGTACAGATGATATAAGTAGGTACTTATACCCAATAAGCACGGCACCCTGCATTGTGGAAGTCAGAGGCAAGAGGGATGCTCCTGAGAGGCCTACGGCCTAGTTGGGGTTCCAGTTAATATGCCTGAAGCGGAAAACAAATCCTAGCCCACATTGGAATGATTGCAAATGACATACTGTATTGTTAGAGACCTTTCTGTCTCTTGCCTTCCCACCCTGCCCTCCATCACATACAAACACAGTCTGCGTTTTGAATAATTTTTGCTGTATCTGTTTACCAGCAGTGATGTGATTGGGCTTGTTTCTGTGAATTAGAAAGTTTAGATTCCTCCCTCAGTCATCTCCCTTTTACCCTTTTACCCCCTTTCAATCTGACCTAGAGCCATAAAATACTTCTGCCTGCCTGCCTGCAGTTCTGTTTGTATGAATTAAGTCGACAGGATAAATATTCACATTCCCAACTACAGGCTGAAACAATGTTTGACTGTTCTGCCCAGTGAGTCGAGAAAAAAGGGGGGCCTGACATCACCCTATACTGTACATTCCCGGCATAGATCATTTATTTAAGTCCCTGAAAAAATACAGATGTTTTACCAGTCGAAATAAAATCCTGTGTAAACACTAAGGAAAATGTGGCACTGACTTAGCTTTGGGGGTTGAAGCAATGCGGGGAGAAAACTAGGCAAAATGGCAAATACAGAAATTTTATACTTGGCTGAAAGTGATAGGGTCAAAAATATTCACCTGTAGTCTGCATGCAGCAAGGAAAAACATAGCATTTACTTTTAAGAAAATACAGTTGCAAAAGTGGACAGGTTTTTTTATCTTCAGAATTTGAGGTTTTTAATGATTACGATACATTTACCCCATTTATATCTGACCTTTGAAATGAGCATCTCTTTTCTTATTGGAGTTGTCTTTTTCATAGCCTGTCTAACCTTGTCCTGTTATTGATGGATCCTGCTGGTTTCTGGAGCTCAGCTGCTGTTGATTTTATAAGGGGGAAAATTGCCTGGAAGCCATGCTTGGTGAAGAGAAAAACCCATCTCAGCGTTGCATTCCCAAACAACCATATATCATCTTGATCTTGTCTAACACAAGTTGCTATTTTAGTCCAGCAGCATAAACTAGGCATATTTTACTGGTGCAGTGTAAGTTTTTTCAGGGAACTGCCTCATGACTCTTTTTAGGCCCGTGGCATTTATTCAAAGAGCATTTCAAAGCTGCCAAAATGGACCCCATGCTTTGCACAGATGCTCAGGGCTCCCCTGAGTCTCTCTGTGTTTAGAGTGGAGGGGTGAGGGACAGAGGGTAACTGCTTCCAGGTTCTCCAGACTTCTCAGTTCCCCTCAAACTTTCATTAAGGCTTGCATCTCAGGGGCAAGAAATCAGCCTACTCACTGACACTCTCCTGCGGTGCATTCCCTGCTCCCTCCCAGCTGCTTCCATGACCACCCCCTCCTCAGGGCAGGGCTGACAGTCCCATCTCTTGGCAGCTCCATGCCCATGATAGTCATGGATGATGCTGTTGGCTTGTACTTGTTTGTTTCATAATGTGGTTTCCGTTTTTTTCTGATTGGGTCGTAACTATCTTAGGGCAACAAAGCTTTCTCCTGATTCTTGTGCTGATGACATGTATGTCCACCTCTAACCCTTCTCCAAGGGACCTATTACAGCTAGGGGTAAGCATCTGTCCTCTGCTTTTCACAGTGTGATTATTAATAGAGCTCCCTTTTGTCCCTGAAGAATTCTTTTTTGCGACATAAATTACCCTAAGTGAAGCAGTCATCACACGGATATTCCCAAGCAAACTCATTAATTCCCCTCCCTCATTCTCAAGCCTGCTGTAGATTCTCTTATGATCTCCATCTTGAAAGATGCCCCTTGTTCACCAGCTGCCCAAGTTAAGAGGCTCTTTCCTGCGGCTTAACTCCATGTCTAAAGCAGTTGCCAAGCCCTGCCTCTGCAGCCCGCAGAAGCTCTCTCAAATGTATCCTTTCCTCTCCTTCCATTGCTGTTTTAGTTTAGATTGGGGTGGAGTAGAGATGTCACAAAATCAGAATCCTACCCGTGCCAGGCAGGTAAGTGAACCAAAGCAGGGGATGAGTATAAACACAGGGGCTCTCTGCCCATTCTTTGTTTTCAAACTTTTAGTAGAGATTTGGGTTCAGTAAGTATTTTATTTTTTTCTTGATTCTCCAAAAGTTTAAAACAAACAGAAAAGCCTAAGAGCTTTGATAAATGGCATTGACCCTCTGTCTTAGTGATTAGAGTAACAGGCAATAGTAATAGTGGTGACAGTGGTGGTCTAGCGAGTACAGTTCTCATCTCTGGGGCCAGCTCCTGCTGCTCAGCTCCGGCCAGGTGACTGTTTGCCCTACAGGAAGGTGGGCCGCTATAGCCAGATCTAATTTTTCAAAATGGAAATCAGGATGACTTCAATGTGAAATCTCCCAATTCATAAAGGTTGATTTAAAAGTACTGCGTGGGCTAAATAAAACATCTGCAGCCACTTTTGGCCCATAGGCTATTGGTTTTGAGCCGCTGGTTTTAACCCTCACCTCCTCTTGTCTAGACTACTGCAGTAGTCCTGGGCATTCCACCCCTTCTGCTGTGACCTCCACACTGCCCCTGGCTTTTCTCTCCAAATTACAGATCTCATCACCCAACAGCACTCTCTGAAGAAATCTTTGCCGTCCGCAGAATAAAGTACACATTCCATGACGTTGCCTTTAAGGTCTTTCTCTGACTAGACCCGACTCTTTTCTCCAGCTGTGTCTCCCACCACCCTGTGCACACCCTGGCTGTGCTCTGCGCACACAGGACTACTTGCTGTCCCCTGAATAGTACCAATATTTTTAAAAATTAAGAGACTATTTTTAGAACCATTAGATTTATGGAAAAATTGAACTGGTAATACAGAAGGTTCCCAAATATTTTTCTCCTCCCCACCTCCTTCCCCCAACTTTCTCCCACTATGAATGTCTTGCATTTATGTGGTACATTTGTTACAATTAATGAAGCAGTATTTACACATTGTTATTAACTGAAGTCCATAGTTTAAGATTCACTCTTTTTGTTGGCATACCAATATTTTAATACCCTTAAAATGTGTTTTAATTGTTTTCACTGCTTGCATACCCTTCCCTCGATTCTGGCAAGACTGTTTTTAAGGCCACATACGCATATCACTCTTTCTGCAAAGTCTTCTCTGACTGTTTATTTTTGGAATGGGGCTGGAAGGGAGGGAGCAGACAGAATGTGGAAAAGAATCAACATTGTTATCACTTCCCTAGTGCATGCCTAGTAGTATATATATTCTTTTAAATCTCTCTACAGTCCTACAAGTTAGATATTATAGGCCATTTACCATGGAGAAACAGAGATTAAGTTGCCCAAAGCCGCAAAACTGATAATTGGTTTACACCTATCTCTGCCCGGCTCCAAAATCCACGCTTTTCCACTTTCCCATGAGGCTGGATTCTTAGCGCTAATCTAGCCTTCCTGCCTCCAGCATCAGATGAGGCATCCACTGGGGTGAGGAGTACAGCGTGATTCAGCTCTCCGTTCCACTCCAGACACAGAAGTCGGCACTACAATAGCTCACCAAACCCAAGGGAATGTGTCCTAAAGGAGTGAATATAGGAAGAAGCACCAAATACCAACATCGTTTTTATTTGGCAAATGCTTGTTGAATTCCTACAGTGCATCAGACTTATTGGAGGGGGAGGTCAAGCATAAAACCAAAAGTGATGACGATGCTGCCATGCAGGTTGTAAATCATGACCAGGCAGAGTCAGGAAAGCTATTGATTTTTCATGTCTCCGTGACTAGAATGTAAGCTACAGGAAAGCAAGGAACTATCTAGTCTCTGCTGCAGCCCATTGGACAGTGCCTGGTAATAAGAGTTGTTTAATAAATATTTGTTGACAATGTTTGGATTCAGTTGCCAATTTAGGACACATCAAATGACACTGAAATTCTGAGTTCTCGTGTGTGTTCAATTAATCATCCTCCTTGGTTCTGGCAGCTTTGGTTTCTCTGTGCTTCGTTCAGCACAGGCCTGGGCCTGACTACTTTCTTAGCCTCAGAATTCTTTGGGACCAGAACTTTAGGAAAGTGAGGAAGAAAGAGTTGCCTTGCTGCTTGCCATCCTTTAAGAGCTGATGGACAAACTGCCCTTCTTGGGAGCTGCTGGAGCTCCTGAGTCTGACCTTGATCAAATCCTAGTTTCAAAGGGCCTGGCCTTATACCTGGACCTCATGCCAAAGGATGGTCTCATTTTTCTTGAACCCAACACACTAAATGTCTATGAGGTTAGTTGTGTATTCAAATATTTTTATTTTCTTAAAGAAAAATATCTCAAAAACACTAACCTGTTTCATACAATTGCTTATAAAACTTTCTTTCCTTTCTCCTTCCCCTGTCTTCTCTTCTCCCTCTCCTTCCCTGCCCAATTTTTTTCCTTGACTTCTCTGACCCTGGCCCTTTGACATGCTTATTTCCACCACAGTTCTTTTCAGCGTACCTGTCTCTCTTTTGTCTCGTGTAAATAGATCGCTCTCCATTCCTGGTGAATAACCAGGATCACAATTGTCTGGTTTGTACCCAATGTGACAGAATTGTAGGCTGATTTTCATAAACCAGAGCTACCAAGCGTTTCAAAAACAGTCTTGTTTTTGCCAAGTAAGGTGAGCAAATATAGGACTAAGTTTAAACATCCATCAGGAGTTATTTTTGAAGTGATTGCTTCTAAATGAGAAGCATTTGAAAATCTCACAGATTTCTTTACAAGTAAATTCCAAAGTCATGTATTTTGCTGGTGTCTGCTGATTAATTGCGATCCTGTGACACCATGAAAAGCCCTGGTGGTTGGTTTTGTGCAGCTGTAGAGAAAAGTAAAGCAAAGCCCAGTGACTTTGCCAGCTCTTTCAGGACAGTGGGGATTCAGGCTGAGGGAGGTATTTTTTCCCTCTGGCAGTCACCACATAAGAACAGAAGCTCCAGCCAGACCCATTGCTCCAGACTCCACGACGGGTGGTTTGGGTCCCTGCGGGGGTGTGGTGAAGGCATGACATTTGATCTGTTGCTTCTGAAATAACAGATCCATTATTAGAGAAAGCATTTTCAGTCTCCACATTGGGACTTGTGTGCACTCTCCTGTACAGTTACTTCTGTTTAGAAGAAATTTATTTTGATTCTCTAAACAGAAGGTGCTTGGCATGTATTTGTTGTTGGTGATTGCAGACGTCTGACCCAGTAAAACCTGCCAGCTTACCCATTTAGGGTCTGATGACTCTGGATTGATTTTATCTGGCCTTTTCTGTTTCTCATTACTCCCTTCCATATCTAACTCTCAGTTATTTCACTATTGTCAGCCCCTTGTTGATAGGAGAGAAAGAGAGGAAAACGTTGAATCTGGTTACACAGAAAGAGTCATTCACAGCTCTAGAGAAGGATATAATAGGGAAAGAAAACAGATGTTATTAAAATAGACTTTCAGAGTTCTTAGTGTGTTTATCCATGCTTACTTTGCTGCACCCGTCTCTTCCTCTCGATTTAGATAAGGAGGCTGGAGACTGAAGGATTTCTCTTGACATGCATTTTTCTCCTTGGCACTAGCCAAGGTCAAAAGATCTCATTTATGCTCTTGTCCTTATTCTTTGTCTGCTATAGATTTGTACTCCTCACAGAGGCCTTGCGGATTTCATTGCTGAATCCAGTACATACATACATGCATACGTGCATATACATGAGTATCCTTGTGTAAATGGGGCACGTCTTCATTGCCGCATTCACTCCTAATATCGAAGGGATGATCTGCTAAAAAAAAAAAAACCCTAAATAGTTACAAACATCACTGCCCAGTATTTGCTAAGGCAAGAATTAGTTTGACCTACTTCTTTAGCCAAGACTGTTCTAATGAACTCAGACATGTAAACCAGTTTAGACTCTCAATGTATTTTTCTTTAAATTTAAGACTTTGACTTTAAAAGGCACATTTTATTTTCATGTGTTACAGCCAACATAAAGATGTTTGCATTTCTTTGCTGAAATCAGTGTATAGGTTGTTTGTAACTAATAACCTCTTGTGGCAGATGATTGTTGGGCCACAGTCATCAGTTTTGGGGATTGTGTGAGAAACCTATAACAAGGTATGGATTAGGGACTTGGGTTTCTCGCCACTGCTACATCCTCCGAAACCAACATGCCTTTCTGCAAAGAGACCGAGCTACATTCTGCAGGTGTCTGTTTTCTTTGAGGGGAACATTTTAAGGAAACTTAAAAGGGAGGAACTGAGCGTTTAGGAAAAATATATTTTCACAGCAGGATTTTTTTTTCTTTTTTGGTTTAGGTTTTTCATTTGTTGCAAGCCTACTCAGACTCCAAACACAGAACGAATTCAGACTTCCAGCACGAGCTGACTGACATCACTGTTTGTACCAAAGCCAAACTCTGGCTGGCCAAGAGGTATGTTAAAATCCCACATGAGCAAGGAGTTATCAGGGGTTAGAAATACATTTGAGAATTGCTGTTTCTAGTTGTGGGGAGTTTTAAAAGTCATTGGCATGAGTTTTCTAAACTTATTGGAGTATTTATCCTTTTAGAACTTTGGGTTGTGGTAAAGAAAGAAAAATATTTTCTGGACGATTTTTCTAAAACTGCTAAGTGACTGAGGGGCATGTAATATGGCTTTTTATCTGCCCACCAATCAGCTTGTTTTTGTTGAAACCTGCTGTGTGCCCAGTCCTGTGTTAGATATTATAACAATGAAAGTCAGTAATTGACTAAATCATGTGGTACAGACTCTTAGGTGCCATGGCAACTCAGAGATTAGAGATTGCTGTAGGCTTGAGCAGGCACTGAGGGACAGATAGAGTGTGAATAGCAAGAGGGGATGGAAGTTGCCTTTCTTAGGTGGGTAGTAAGGTAGCTTGAATAAGCAAGGCAAAAAAAGAATAGAAACATATTTTTCATCCTTGCCATTGTTAGTTTATCCTGGAACTTAGAACATTTACTGTGTGAAAGATGAAGGAGTAAAAGGAATTTCTCATATAATATACAGGGAGTCCTCTCTGTAACGCCATGTTCAAAATCTGTGTTGCAGGACTCTAGTGGTGGTAGAATAGTGTTAACTGCAAAGGTCCCCGGAGGTCCTCTGTAAGTTCCACCAGAGTAGCTCCAGAAGAGGCACATGTGTTAGTGTTACCACCTTTCCTGCCATAGTACACGTATTTAATTAAGAGTCAGTTTATTGGCCGAGTGTGGTGGTTCATGTCTGTAATCCCAGCACTTTGGGAGGCTAAGGCAGGAGGATTGAGCCCAGGAGTTCAAGAACAGCCTGGACAACATAACAAGACCCCATCTCTACGAAACAATGACAACGACAAAAATTAGCTAGGTATGGTGGTGCATGCCTATAGTCCCAACTACTTGGGAGGCTAAGGCAGGAGGATGGTTTGGGCCCAGGAGTTTAAGGCTCTAGTGAGCTATGATTGCACCACTGCACTCCAGACTGGGTGACAGAGTGAGACCTTGTTTCAAAAATAAATAAATTTCTGATGCTTAGAGTTTGAGAAACAAACAAGTGAAAAAAAAAGTATATTGGCTGTCTAAGGTAGAAGCCTCTCTTTTTTATTTTTCAAAAAGTATGCTTTTGGCCACTTTTGTTGGGCTCTCTACCTTCTATGACAAGTCAAGTAATGGGCTGTGTGAGGCTCTTAAATCAGTTTAATTCAACAAAGCATTATTGAGCGCAGGCTATGTGCTAGCCTTTGTGTTAGGAGATGTAGGAATACAAAAATATAAAAGAGCTAGTCCTGGCTCCAGGGACTTCCAGGAAGTGAGAAAGATGTGTATAAGTAATTTTCATCTGGTGTATATTAAGTATTATAACAAATGTCTGTAGTAGGTACAGCAGTACCCCAGAAGAGGGGTGAGAGAGGGCTGACATCAAACTGGCCATCAAGAGTGAGCCAGAATTTTACCAAGTGGCTAAGACAGGTAGGGGAATTCCAGGCTTAGATAATAGCATAGGCAGAGACACAGCAATATGAAACGGCACTGTAGGTTTGAAGAACCATAAGGAAGTTAGCCCTCTGCAACCTAAAGTGTAAGGCACAAGTGGCAGAGAATGGGGCTCAGGAAATATGCCCAGGCCACACAGTGAAAGCTCCTGTAAGAAACCTTTTGGTGAAGGAGCCAGTGGTGGATTTCCCAATGTGTGAATGTGTGTGTTTCAATTATTGTCTCAACATTAATAACTTTGGACAGGGATATTGATGGAGAAATTATCTTGTGTCTGAAATGCCAGTAAAGTTATTGGGAGCCTCTCATTTTTAGTCTGTTAGTCTATTCTCCCTTTTTTTTAGACAGGGTCATGCTCTGTCACCCAGGTTGGAGTGCAGTGGCGCTACCACAGCTCACTGTAGCCTTGACCTCCTGGGGCTCAGGTGATCCTTCGGCCTCAGTCCCCTGAGCAGCTGGGACTACAGCCACACGCCACTATGCCCGGCTAATTTTTGTGGGGTTTTTTGGTGGAGAAGGAGTTTCAACAGGTTGCCCAGGCTGGTCTCCAACTCCTGGGCTCAGGTGATCCACCTGCCTCGGCCTCCCAAAGTATTGGGATTACAGGTGTGTGAGCCACTGCACCCAATCTGTTTTCTCCATTTTATTTAGAGAGTAGGAGTTGCTTACCCATAAAGTGTTTACCCAAGCCTAGTACCATTTGCCTTCTGTGTGGCTCTTAGCATCCCAAAGATACATATCACATCAGTACCCTCAGCTGTTTGCCAGGTAATAGGCCACTTCTTCCTACCTGTTATTTCTGGGGAGCAAGAAGTCAGGGGAGCAAGAAGTCAGAGGTTTTATCCTCTGAAACCTGCTTCTAGCCAGGACTGTCCCAAGTATCCTAACACTCTAGTTCTTAAAGTGCTGTAAGGAAGGAGTTTGTGTCCCCTTAGCTTGCTACTCCTTCATGCATCTCATAGAAAGTCATTATCCACTGGCTTCCTGAGTCCATTACCTCTTGTTGGATGAGATGGAGGAGATGGAGCAGCAGGCCAGCCATT
This sequence comes from Symphalangus syndactylus, assembly GCF_028878055.3. Lineage (NCBI taxonomy): Eukaryota > Metazoa > Chordata > Mammalia > Primates > Hylobatidae > Symphalangus > Symphalangus syndactylus. The sequence goes on from NC_072436.2 coordinate 97,653,769, forward strand.
GAGTGGACCTTCATGTTGTGCAGTGCCTGGAGATGGCTGACAAAGCTGTCATCAGCTTCCTCTGCAGCTAAGAGGAAGAGAAGTTCTCCTGGCCTTTTCAAACCTGTCCTGTGGTCCCTATTGCTGTTTTCTAATTGGGCTTTCCATTCTCCTTCCTTCTGCTCCCCACCCCACTTCTGATTTTTCTCCGTGATTTTCCAGCTCTAGAAGACAAAGGAATGAATCACTGCAATTTACTGGGTTTCCACCTTCCTTGCCCAGAATCTAGGAAAGCCACTTTTCTGTTTCCAGTACAGTCAACTCTCTATTATCCAAGTGTGAACTTTCCGCTTTGTGGGTGGTCTGTAAATGGTTCCTAACACCAGGCTTCCTTTTGCTCCCCAGCACACTTTTACAAGTGTTAATCAGGATGTGTTCAGAGCCTGAAATAGAGTTTAGAAGGAAAACATACTGCCAGACAGCACAATGCATTCCAAAGCTATGTATCAGTTTTTCTATATTATCCACATCATTGACAGGATAACTTTGAGGTTCCTAAATAGCAAATTATAGAACTGGGTATAAGTGATGAAGCCTCGGTGTCACATGCCTGCCCTGTCCCTGAGGTCCTCTTGTTCCGGGAGTTGTCTGTCTATACTAGTTAACTCCATGCTCAGACGAACCCCCTCTCGTCCTAGCGGTCCCTTCTCAGAACATACCCCTGTCTTTACTTTCTCACCTGCCTTTCCCATGAAGATATTACAGTGCAGAGTATTCCAAATTCAACTACTGAAGAGGCTTTTTTATGTCCCTGGTAATTTACACATGAAAGAAGAATAAATGTTCCTTTGAGTCTACTAAGGATTTTCTGTATCTTTTGAATATAAGCTATGAAAAATTAATGTTTTTGCAAAGAAAAAAATGTTGCCTTAAATTTTAACACCGACACCCTTTTCCTTCCATAATTTATTTGATCATTAGCCTGAGTTTGTTCAGTCCCATAAGTACAGAAATGCTAGTGGATATGTATTTGTCCTTTTGTTCTCAAAGAAAGTTTTTAAAAAATTGATTGGCTCTATTGGATAACCAATTCAGTCTTTAAATTTTGACTCTGAAATTGAGGGAACATAAAATGAAGACTTTTGTCCTATATTTGTGTTTTGACTTTGCAAGATTAATAGGGATTTATATGAGGTGATTAAGCAATAGCCATGGAGTTGTTGGGGAATTTTTGGTGATGAATGGTCAGCTGGCAACGTGGCTTCAGGAAAGGACTGGGCTTCTGCTCTTACAAGCTGCTTTTCATTCCAAGATGTCAAAGCCTTAATGGAAATCAGCTCATTAATCCTTCAAGTCCTTTCCTTCCTCTTTTCCTCCACCCCTCCCTTCTTGATCCAGTTTACCGTCTGTCTCATAGGTCTAAAGCAGTTCACTAATTACCGAAAGAAAACTAAACTGACCTAGACCAGAAATGAAATGAGAGTAGCCATCTAGTAGGGGTCTGCTGCTGGCCTGGAAAGGATGGCAGTGGGCATCATGAGAGAGGAATCACCCAGTCTGATGACACTCATGCTAATTACAAAAACTTTTTTTTTTCAAGTTTTTTTTTTTCTTTTTCTTTTTATTGATGAGGTCTGTGCTGGACTTGAACTCCTGGGCTCAAGCAGTCCTCCCACCAGAGTCTTCCAAGTAAGCCAGGATTACAGACATGAGCCCCATGCCCTGCCACCCTTGGTATTTGCAGATTCCAGCTCTGCTGTCCCAGCTAGATCGCTTATTTACTTTGGCTGAGAGTTGTAATTAGTATTATATTAGGCTTAAATTTTTCAGAAGTGAATTTGGCTATCTTGTTTCTCCTTCTTTGGTTATAAAAGAAAAAAAATAAGTGTGTATGTGTATGTTTGTATATTGCATGTGTGTTTCTTTTAGTAAACTTAGTGAACTAAATGGACTAGTCAGGGCTGGGTGTGGTGGGTCATGCCTATAACCCTAGCACTTTGGGAGGCCAAGGTGGGTGGATCACATAAGGCCAGGAGTTTGAGACCAGCCTGGCCAACATGGTGAAACCCAGTCTCTACTAAAAATACAAAAAATTAGCTGAGTGGTGGCACACGCCTGTAGTCCCAACTACTTGGGAGGCTGAGGCATGAGAATCGCTTGAACCTGTGAGGCGGAGGTTTCAGTGAGCTGAGATCACGCCACTGCATTCCAACCTGCGCAACAGAGAAAGACTCTGTCTCAAGAAAATGAATGAATGCATGCATGCATGCAGTGGATGTGATAACCAGAAATAAATATGTGCCCTACTAAAATTTTTTCACCGTTTTTCCCTTCGTTGTTGTATCCTATATGCTTATCATAGAAAATTAGTCAAGTACAAAATTTGGAAGAGAGTAAAAGTCTATTCTTACCACAATCTGTAAATCACTATTATTGGTTAAGAGTTGTATGTAATTCCTTCATCTTTTTTCCTATGCTTTTTTTTTAACTTTGTCAAGGCTATACTGTATATGTAAATTATAGCTTCCTTCCTTTTTCACTCGACAGTATCATGAGAGCATTTGTTATTATTTCAAACTCTTTATGATACAGCTACTTTGGAAAACAGTATATTTCCTCAAAAAATTAAAAATAGAATTACTATGTTAATCCAACAATTCCAGTTTTGAATACATACCCAACAGACTTGAGAGTGGAGTCTCAAAGAGGTTTCCGTAGCAGCATTATGCACAATAGCTAAAACATGGAAACAGTTCAGGTGTCCATTAATGAATGATGAATGGATAAACAAAATGTGGTGTATACATACACCAGAATATTACTTAGCTTGAAAAAGGAAGGAAATTCCAATATATGCCACAACATAGATGAACCTTGAAGAAATTATGCTAAGAGAAATAAGCCAATCACAAAAAGACAAATACTATATGATTCTACTAATACAAAGTACATAGAGCAGTCAAGACCTAGAGATAGAAAGTAGAATAGTGGTTGCCAGGGGCTACGGAGAGGAGGGAATAGGACATTGTTTAATGGATATAGTGTTTTAATTTTACAGGATGAAAAGGGTTCTGGAGGCTGGGTACAGTGGCTTAGAGCTGTAATCGCAGCACTTTGGGAGGCCAAGGTGGGCAGATCACTTGAGGCCAGGAGTTCAAGACCAGCCTGGCCAACATGGTGAAACCCATCTCTACTAAAAATACAAAAAATTAGCCAGATGTGGTTGCGCACACCTGTAGTCCCAGCTAGTTGGGAGGCTGAAGCAGGAGATTCGCCTGAACCTGGGAGATGGAAGTTGCAATGAGCCGCGATCGTGCTACTGCACTCCAGCCTGGGCAACAGAGGGAGACTCTGTCTCAAAAAAAAAAAAAAAAAAGTTCTGGTGATTGGTTACACAACAATATGGATGTGCTTAACACTAGCAAACTGTACACTCAAAAATGGGTAAGATGGTAAAGTTTATATTATGTATATTTCACCACAATTTAAAACATTTTAATGGAAATTATTTAAAAGAAAATATACCCCATCACTCATCTGAAGTTATCATTGTCTTGACATTTTATGATAATTATTTCTTTGCTTTTCTTCCTAGTTTTACCACCTGTGCATCTCTAAAAATAAAATACTTTTGCCTATTTTTGAATTAAGAAAAAAAAAACTTTGAAAACATAATTTTTGAAGGTAGCATATTTTTGTCACCTGAATAATTACTCATTAAATTTACCTAACCATTGCTGGCATTCAGTTTGTTTCCCATTTTTTTAGTGTCATAGATGATGTTTCAGAAAAATCTTTGTACATGAGTGTGTGTGATTGTGGGTTATTGCCTTAGGTTTGATTTCCAGAAGTGGAATAAATTGGTCAAGGAGAAATGGAAAAAGTCTTGGTATACATTGCCAGATTGTTTTCTAAAAAAGTCCATCTGCCTACCAACAGTGCGTGAGAGACCTCCACCAAAATTTTAATTAAGATATAAAAAATTCAGTTAAAGAAACTTACGTTTTGATTGCTTGCTCTGTGCCAAGCTTCGTATGAGGAGATTTGTAAATATTCTTTCATTAACTCTTCTCAAAACTGCCTTAATAAAAAAAAATTTTCTACAGTGAAAACAACTGGGGAGACACACCACATGTCTGACAGCCATTGTAGTTAACATTTCAGCTTGGCATGAGTTAACAGATAAGTCAAACGGGTACAGATTGTTCTTCAGTTTTTACTTTCTATATTACCACACAGAAATGGCCCTGTATTAGCATTTTGTTTTATCTTCTTTAGAAGGAGTCTTCCCCTGGACCCTCCCTGGGGTGCTGCTCAGGCCTAGGCCTGCTGTGCACTGTCAGCCAGAGGGCTCAAACTGACAGTGCATTCGGGTCAGATTGGCCATAGTTGTGTTTTGTTTGACTTGTGGAGGATTTACATTTCTTTTTTTAAATGATTTGCTGACATTTTAAACTGAGGAAATTTCATAGTAAATCAAGATCTACAGCTTCTTTTGAAAAACTGGAAGATCTGGCACCAGCAGGCTCAAATTCCCACGTGGCCACAATGGGCCAGAGCTAAGTCCCAGCCTTCCTTCCTTGATGAGTGTACTCTGTGCTTCTGCACAGCCCCCGCCCAGCCACGTCTCTCATTAGGTTACCTGAGCACCCATGGAAACAGGAGTTTGTATCCCTTGCTATTGGCATTTATTAAGTAGCAGATTGGCTGATGCTAGTTCTTAATGTTCATGGCCGCGTTTTTAGAATCATCTGGAGAAGTTTTAAAACCTGTGATGCCAGGCCCCACCCTCAGAGTTTCTGATTCAGATATTTTAAGTTATCTCACTGGCCCTCAGAAGTACCATTTAAACCTGATACTGTGGTGTGGTTAATGGTTGATTGTTGTGGAGGCTTATGGCACTTTAAAAAAAAAATTGGGGACGGGTGTGGTGGCTCATACTTGTTACCCCAGCACTTTGGGAGGCTGAGGCAGGTGGATCACCTGAGGTCAGGAGTTCAAGACTAGCCTGGCCAGCATGGCGAAACCCCATCTCTACTAAAAATACAAAAATTAGCCAGGCATGGTGGCATGCACCTGTAGTCCCAGCTACTCGGGAGGCTGAGGCAGGAGAATCACTTGAACCCGGCAGGCGGAGGTTGCAGTGAGCCGAGATCACGCCACTGCACTCCAGCCTGAGCAACAGAGTGAGACTCTGTCTCAAAAACAAACAAAAAATCGTTTTTTTGAGAGACAGGGTTTCATTCTGTCACCCAGCCTGGAATGCAGTGGCATGGTCATAGCTCACTGCAGCCTTGAACTCCTGGGCTCAAGTTATCCTCTCACCTCAGCTCCCAAGTAACTGAGACTATAGGCGTGTGCCACCGGACCTGGCTAACTTTTTTTTTTTTTTTTTTTTTGAGATGGAGTCTCACTCTGTCACCCAGGCTGGAGTGTAGTGGCGTGATCTCGGCTCACTGCAGGCTCCACCTCTGGGGTTCAGAGGTTAAGTGATCCTCCTGCCTTGGCCTCCCAAAGTGCTGGCATTACAGACATGAGCCACCACACTCAGCCCAGTTTTATTAAGTTGAAGCTTAAATAGAATAACTATCCCTGTATTACTTCATTCAACAAATACCTATTGAGCCCTGCTGTATGCCAGGCCATATCAAATACTACAACTGTATATTAAAAGCACTACTTCAGTGTAAAGAGAGCAACAGAACAGTCTTATCAAATAGAATCATTGACCTAGAATTTTAGAACTGGAAGGAATCTCATGAAGTTTATTGTATTAAGAGTCTACTCTCACCCCTGTGCATGTGGAGTACTACAGCCCACAGAGGTTGGAGGATTTATCCGTTTTCACACAGTTCACCAGAATTAACATCCTACCTGACAACTACTAACATTTGTTGAGGGCTTAGCTCCCAGCACCTTATTGGGCTCTTTGTACTTGACCACACTGCCTCTATATATCCAGTGTTTTTATGTGAGGGTTTTGAATGGCAGTAATTTAAGCCTTCTCTAGAACAGTGATTCTCAGAAAGAAAATGTACACGTGAATCACCTGGGAATCTTATTAAAATGAAGACTCTCATTCACTAGGTCTGGGTGGAGCCTGAGATCCTCCATTTTGACCAGCTCCCAGGGGACAGAGTACATACCTTGAAGAGCCAGGGTCAGAGTGCCAGGCTCTATGATCTTCCAAATCTCCCATTTGAAATACTCCCATCCCCATTCCCTCATTCTCAAGGGCTTGTGACTGAGCTTGGAGCTACAGGAGAGGGCTGAGGCTACTGAAGGGATCAGCCCAAGATTCTCTCCCTACCCACCTGGGATGACCTGTGTTGAGGGGCTTCATGGCCCCAGGGCTCTCTATGGGAAGTCCATACTCTGTTGTCTGGGCAGCCATCCCAGTGGCCTAGTGCCCTGTGTGGGACCAGTGCTTTGTTGGCATGCAGTGTGTTTATCATTTTGAAGAATAACAGTCTGATATTCTGGTGAGAAAAACAGGCTCTCAGAAATACAAGACCAGGTTCCAAGGTTACAAGGAAAGCAACCTTGGGAATAAATTTTTTGCATGAAACAGTGCTGATGAGGGGAAGAGATGGTAGAGGGAGCTAATGTTTGTTGAAAGCCTGCTCAATGTACCAGACCTAATGACTTGCTACCCCAAGTTAATTCTAATAATCCATCCACTTCCCTGTCCAGCTTCCCTGTAAGTGTCCCTCACACTCCCATGCAGTCCTCCATGTGCCCTTTCATGTGTACCTCGTCTGCTTCTCCATCCCCCTCATCCATACTTCAGTCACTTTCCTGTCTCCTCCCCTGTAACCCCCTATCCATACTCCCATCTGTTCTTCTTTTTCTGTCTTACTTACTGGACCCCACTGAGCTGAGTGGTGTGCTCTTGGAGGGCCTGTGGATTTAAATGTATAAGGAAAATAATGCTTATAGACACAAAGCTGAGGCTTTTGTGTAGCAATCCCAGTTCTTCCCTAGGGGGTCTGTGGCCAGCTGCAGAAGTTCTGGTTTAGGATTCTGTTTTGCTTTACAACAGCTGAAAACAGCATTTATTTTCTAACCACTAAATTTATTCACACAAGAGACTACACTTCCCAGGCAGAAATACTGGGTTTTAGGTCTGCTTCCATTTTCCCACTGTCCTTTAGCTCCTTCCCAAATCCCTCATGGATTGGTCCCCTCCCAAAGAAAGAGATCCTTCTTTCGCAATGACTTGAAATAAAAAGAGGCCATAGCCTTTTGCCACAGCTGCAAGTTGCTGTTTCACTTCCGTGCCGTTGAAATGAATCCAGTCCAGGATGATTGTTAAAATATTCAGATGATCATGTGGCATTTTAAGGCTATCATTTGTGGTCCATGCCAAAATTTTAAGGGAAGCAAGTCTTAACAGGGATCGCTAGCCACACAGCAAGTTTCCAGGCATTGCTAGGGGTTATGTTTTGCCTTTTGGTTTGTTTCTTTTCTTTCTCTCATTTTTTCTTTTCTTTCTTTCCTTCTTTTTTTCTTTCAAAAAAAATGGATCCTCCTTTTTTTAATTTTAGAAAAAGTTATTTTTTTTTTTTTTTAGGAAAAAAATGGAAGAGGTAGTAACTGCTTTTCAATTCCTAGATTTTACTGGAAGAGAGAGGTTCTCATTGGGACCCCTCTTTAATCCTCCAGCACAGCCTGTTCAAAGTCACATGAGTCTCATGCAGATTTGAATGACGAGAGAAATGAAGTTGGTGTATTTTAAACCCAAGCATGCTGACATATGTTCACTTCCCTTTCAGACGTCTCAGGAGTGTCTAAGGTCATGGTATCTCCGGATGAGATCCTGTTTGCGTTTTTTAAATACAAAAGGAAACATTATCACATTTCAACCCAAGCCAGTGGGACAAGGTGCAAAACATTTTCTTCATTAAATATCCCTTTTACAAATACAGCCTCAAGTTTTAAAGGAATAAGCTGTTTGAGGAAAAGTGAAGTTTGAAAATATATGAAGTATTTCTTGTTGACAGACTGAGCTTATGGAAACTAGTCTGGGTAAAAGCAGTCAGAAGTGATCAATATATTACACTGGGCCTTTGAGCAAGTCGTCCAAGATCAAAGCTTCTTTATACTGCAGCGAGAAATAAAAATAGGCCTTTTACGCAACTGCACACACACCAAGAATTCAACCCCCAACTGCTGATGCTTTCTACTTTTTAAATATAGAAATCTGCAAACCTAACCTGGAGATGGCAGTTAGTTCAATAGAGGGCTCAGAAATCTCTGTCTTGTTCCACTTGTAGCTGTTGGCTTATTGGGGTGTTGCTGTTGGAAGATTTGGACAATGTTGTCATTGCTCAGCTTGCAAGGGAGTGCAGGCTTTAAGTGTCTTCAGCACATTCTCATAATATTATGTAAAGCCCTAATGTAGTGGGTTATTTTTTTTCCTTTAGCATGTAACATCTTCCATCTTTTGGATAAATTAACACCTTTGTTACCTTCATTGAGCCATTCTCAGTCAATTAAAGCCAATTCAGAGTCACAAATATTACAAGACAATGGTAGTAGGCACAGTGGGAAATATATGAATGAACGATAATTATCTCTGTTTCAGAAACCCCACAGGTAAGACAAGTATGGATTTAAATAACTATAAACAAGATTGTGTCAATGCTAGAATGAGTCAAAGTGTGTTGCAGAAGCAGAGAAGGGAGAAATAAATGCCAGCCTGTCAGGGTAGGGATGTCAAGGAAGTCTTCAGGAAGAGGGAGAAGTCTTTAAAGGATAGGTGAGTTTAATTATTAGATAAGGTTAATTTTTTAGCATGGTGGCATGGGCCTGTAATCCCAGCTTCTTGGGAGGCTGAGGCACAAGAATTGTTTGAACCTGGGAGTTGGAGGTTGCAGTGAGCCAAGATCGTGCCACTGCACTCCAGCCTTGGTGACAGAGCAAGATTCTGTCTCAAAAAAAAAAAAAAAGATAAGCTTAATTGTCTCAGATTGGAGACTGAGTAAAGTTATACTTGTATAGTACCTTTGTTGCCAAGTAAGTTGTGAAGGTCTCATTGCCCAAGTACACAAAAGGAATCTTAGTACAACGCCCAGCATTGTGGGAACCTAATTTTGTGTGTGTGTGTGTGTGTGTGTGTGTGTTAGATATATATAATGGAGTCTCTGTTGTCAGAGTTCAGTTACGGTTGAATCTAAATGAAAATTTAGACGGTGAAGCACATAGAAGTACATACAGTAAGTACAAGAGTTCAGAAAAGAATGTGGACTAAGATAGTCAAGGAAGGCCTTCTCAGAGGAGTTAGATATTTGAGATGGGCAGAAGAGCAGGGTGTGATTTGGAAACACCAAAAAGTGATAGGAAAAGAGCATATCAAGATGGTGGACCAAATGTGTAGTGGGATACTGGGGGGAGTGCATGTGATATATCATGGGCCAGTGGGGAGATCAAGCTGAAGGAAAGCTACTGTGCTTTAGAGAGCAGTGCAAGATTTGATAAGAGACCAGTTGTGGAAACCCTCAGATGTCAGCCAGAGGAATATGGACCTGATCCAGGAGTTAAGAGGAAGTTAGTGAGCTCTGGCTGACACTGGTAAGTAGGCTGCTGTCTGTATGCACATGAAATACACTAAATGCTTCACATCTTTCCAGCCTCGCTCAGTGGTCATCAGAGTTCTAGTCTCTCTTAAGGATTAACAAAAATCTCTCTAGTAGCAGTCCTTGTCACCTGGAAGCCCCTGTTGCCTGCCTGGGCAGCTAGTAATGGGAATAGAAATATTTGTATGCACTTGAGACCACATGGCTTTTGTCTTTCCAACATTGCTAAGAGTACCACAGAACCACAGAATTTACAACAGTAAAGGGAATTTGGAGATCGTCTAATCCAGTGGAATTCATTCTTCAAACAAGCTTATGTGGAAATTCAAGATATTGAAGATAGTAGAGATGGTTTCAATATGGTCTAAACTGGGGTGGGGGCCCGGAGACCCACCTGCATGCCTTCCCTCCTATTGGTAGCCCCAGAAGGGACTAAGAGAAGCACCCTAACTCCCTATTTCAAAACAGTGATCTAATCTAAGCTGATATTTGTAGAAGAGGTAATAGACACGGGGGCAGGCAACTTCTTCCTACTTGAAAGATATGGCTGTCTCAGAAGATGGCTCAAGTTAGGGATGTAAATAGCAAGTTTGTTTTTTGCCTCTTGACCTGCTTTCTTCCTCTCCCAAGGCATGATCATCCTTGTGGAAAATTCTATAACTCCATGTCCTTGGGCTGCCAGGGCCCTCTCTCAGGAGCTGCCTTCCATGGATACGGCTTCATGCTCCAGACCTTCTTGCCATCAAAACTTAACTATTCTATATCCCTTTTCCTCACTCTCAGCTGGCTGGCTGTCCTTAAATTTTAATATGTAAATAAGTTTGTTCTCCCGGGTCACACAGCTGTTTTCCAGTAGTGACCTGGTAGAGACAGCACCTTTAACTGAAGTCAGTAACTGACGCAGGCTTTACAGCAGTGCACTGGCCTGGCAGAAGCACGTCTGCTGTCATATTAAGCTGCTCAGCCCTGATACATTTGTCCCGTGTGGCTGGGGTTTCGGCCACCTCCAAGAGGGCTGTGGGCAGCATGAGCTGGTCTTACATGAATGAGCCAAGGGAGCATCTTGGAGAGAGGCCCTCCTAAGTCTCACTATCCTTTCCTTCCCCTCAGCTGCCAGTGATGATCAGGCTTCCTCAGCAATTAGACTGGACTGGGGGCCTCTAGGAATAACACCTTCCCACGCAAGTTCAGGGGCTCACTCTAGGACTCCCTAAGCCAGACGGGTTCTCACCAGTCCGCAGGCTCTGCGTTCCTGGGTAACCATAAGGACAGTCACATCTAGAGGCACTTGGTGAATGGAAAGCCTCTAGCCAGAAAACACGGTGCGCTGCCATTGAGGAGAGGCAGAGAATACTCAAGGTTAGCAAGTCAAAGGTCTGGCCCCTGCTGGACTACTGCCCAGCAAGGTGTTGCCTGTAATTTCCTTAGGCCTGAGTTTCCATCTGTAAAGTGGGAAGCTCTAAAATGAAGGTGTGAAATAGAAGAGAGCAGGGGAGGGCATAGTGATAATGGAAGTGTAAACATAAAAGTGCTAAGAAGATATGGGAACTGTCTATTGTCAAATAAGGAAGTCTCTATCAACATAATCGCCACGTTGAAAATGTGCCTTTATGCTGGTCCTCACAGAAACAGCTGCACTTGGAGCCTTGCTTTTCACCAGACTGGCTACCAGGATATAACACCAGTCTACGTAATTTCTAATTGCTTGACCCAATGTCTCACTTTTCACCTGATTGTGTTTGGGACACATGGATATAATTTGTTTTGTAGAAAACCTTGATTCTATTCTTGGTTTCTGCCCTTATCTTGGCTAGGTCACTTGAGCTACTTTGTTGATTTGTAAAAATGGGAATAATAATTTCTATTTCTCTTCCTTCTTAAGAATTTTATAAAGATAAAATAAAATAAGGATACTTTTTAAAGAGAAAACTTTTAATATAATAAGACTTTGATATTGTTATTATCATTACTACTATTTTTACCAAGGCTAATTTCCAAGTGTGTACCTTGCCAAATTCACGTGACCATGGTCCTGTTGACGGTGCTGTTAGAAATTCTCCCCTTGTGATTTACATAGCTCAGACAGCATCCAGAAGATTTCATCCACCTCACCTATTTATCCTTTTTTATGCTTTTAGGGAGAAAGTAAGGTTTGAAAAGAAAGGGGACTTCTGTTAACATTCTATATGATTTGAAGGTATATGTCTTCCAAGCCCCAAACTGTACAATAAAAGTTTTCTTGGATACTACTTTTCTCCCATAATTCCTAGCACATAACTTATTAAGTTATTAACCAGCAATTACTCTGGCAGCATATTAAACTTTACTTTTAAACAAGTCACAGAGGGAGGGAAACACGCATCTCTCATAAAAGGAATAAAAAACATACACCCTCTAAAACAGTTTCCCCAGGCTTTGAACAAATCCCAAGCCCCACACCAAGGTCTCTTTTTCATCATTCTCTGCACATAGCTTGAGTGTTAGTACAGTAATGAGAACAAGATGCCTAATAGAAAGATGGAAAAATATGAGGATTCTGGAGGCTCCCTGGGGGCTCTCTGGAAAGGCAGGTGATTAATATTACGAGGGAAAGGCAAAGGCGTGGCATTGAAGCTGTGGGCTTCCTCAAGCAGCAGCAATCCTAAGGGAAATAGAGGAGGCTGTGGCTTTGGCCCTAACCTAAAAAGGGGACCCCAGTACCTTTTCCAGACTGCTAGGGCCTTGCTGAATGCCTACCCAGAACCCTGGTAGGAGTGGGTAAGGCCCTCTGCTTTCACAGATTACATTCCTCACGATCAAAACCTGCTCTTCCAGGGAAAGCCCACTGTGCTCTGCAATGCATAGCTGGACCTTCAGTCACTTTCTGGACAGACTAACAGCCCACGGTCTCTCACTTTGTGCATGGTGGCTCAGTAAGAATTCCGTATAAGTTGGTCCACCACCGGAGCAGGGCATGGAGGATGGCTTCACTTTAAAAGGAAAATCCAAGTAGGAGGGCTGTGGGGCAGCGTCTACATATGGTTGTGAGTATAAACACTCACAAAGCTCCAGACCAAGAAAGGCAGGATGGATGTTGGGGCATACCATAAAAATGCAGCTCTGCCGTCACACCTCCCCCAGGGAGGGCAAGGTAAACGAGCAGTCCTGGTAGCCAGCCAGGCCCTGCAAGCTGCTGCCAGCTGGCCCTGCATGCACAGCTAAACTCTCCATGTTACAGTGGGGGAAGTAACTTCTTTAAATGCATATATTCTGCAGTTCATCACCATTTTGCATTTTGGTTTAAACAAATCCCCTATTGTTTGTCTAAGAGTGCCATATGATGGTTATTGGCTGGGGGCCATGGTAAAAATTGGAGATCGGAATGGCAGAAGTGGGTTCTTTTTATTTAATTTATACTTCCACATTTACATGGCTTAATGTGGCCTCCATCAAAGAAGTACCTCCTAACTCCTATCCACAGGATATAGCCAAATATAAGGAGAGGCAGTATCTGGTCCATGGACAACTGTTACAATGATGTGAAGTGCTGAAGACTACAAAGATGGCCAGTGGGATCTCTGGGAGAAGGGGAAGCTCAACAAAATATCCTGGGTTGAGACAGCCATTCAGTGTATCCTTAGAGCTAGTTTTCTGGATAATTAGAAAAGTAATCCTCTAGAGATAGAGGAGGGGCTTTGAAGTGAGTTGGTTTTTAGGGGGGTTTGTTGTTGTTATTGCTGTTTGAGATAGGATCTCACTATGTTGCCCAGGCTGGTCTTGAACTCCTGATCTCAAGCAATCCTTCCATGTCAGCCTCCAGAGTAGCTGGGATTATAGGTGCCTGTGCCACCTACACCCAGCTTGAAGTGAATTTTAAATAAAGGGCAGGAGGTGGGTAGACATGTGTCAAGTGGAGGGATCATAACGGGATGTGGAAACATGTTGTAGATTAATTTCCCCTTTTTCAACCATTTTCCCTCTCCCATTCTTCTAACCACCCTCCCTCTTTCCTTTTCCCCCCACTCCCCTTCTCACCTGCCTTCTCTCCCTTTGCCTCCCACCCACTTTTCCTCTTAACCTGGTTTCCTTCTTTCCAGCCCGTTATGGGCCTGCTGGTGGTCCCTAGGATATTGCTTCATTAACTCCAGTGCTGGCTCCATGGCAAGAAGCTTCTAGTACTTCTTGCTTATTGTGGTTGAGAACAGAAGTGATCTGAGCTGCTTATATAGGAGCTAAGATAAGAGAACTACCCCAGATGGGCTGGGATGAGCCTGCCAGCTGCACCTGTTTGATTTTTTGGAATTCCTTCTCTTTCACCAGCTCAAACCCCTCCAATGCCTCTAGAGCCTTCCTGCATGACAGTCATGACAATCAAATCAATCCTCTGTTTTTATGTGTATTTTTTTCTCCACATATACCCCTCTCCCAACAAGATCATAAGCTCTGCAAAGCCAGAACCTTTTCCTCTCCCTCCCCTTCCCACCCCATGTAAGATATCCCCCATACTGCTCAGCAAATGTTTCTGTATTAATAAAGTTAAGCCATGTGTCTTAGAGACCTTAATAGACACTAGCAACCTAAAGCCAGAACAGCAGTTTCCAGCCTTCTGAAGATGGCAGTGAATTCTGGTAGAGCTTGGTAAGTCCAAAGTGAATTCCCTCTCTCTTCCAGGGAGCCCACCAAGGCTTCACAATATTGAGTGGGAACCCCAGCTGTCCAGTGTGACTTGAGCTGATGGGGTCCCACTGGGGTCTTCATTCTTTGGAACTTTTAGAGTTCTGAAAGACTACTTCTGTTTCGGGCCCCTGTTGACTCATCCCATGTCATTTCCTGCTAATCCCACTGGCCGTCTTTGTAGTCTTGGCAGTTCACATCATTGTAACAGCTGTCCGTGGACCAGACACTGCCTCTCCTTATATTTGGTTATATCCTGTGGATAGGAGTTAGGAGGTACTTCTTTGATGGAGGCCACATTAAGCCAAGTAAATGTGGAAGCATAAATTAAATAAAAATAAACCCTCTGTGCCATTCCAATTCCCACCCCCCATACCATTGTCCCTTTAGCACTTGTTATTCTCTAAACATGTCATGTCCCCAAGTCTTTGGACATGCTGCTTCCTCTGTTGGGGTCACTTTGCCCAGGTCTACCTCCTCCCCATTCTCCAACTCTCTGCCAAGGCCCTTCCTGACTCACCCAGACAAACAGTTACTCTGTTAATCCCTCCTTTTGGGGCACCCATCATACTCTAGCATGACTGGTTGTGTGTTTTCCCAACTACACTAGTGGCTTTCAAGTGTTTTTTTTTGTTTGTTTTTGTTTTTTTTGACAGACATTGACAACAAGAAACAGCTTTTACATATGACCTAATGCATATGTTTATGTGTATATACTGTGCACACACACATGAAATCATGCACAGTCTGAAATTTTAGTAGCTGTGTAAGATATAAATTGCCAAAAATGCAACAGAGAGGGAATTTGCTCAAGATAGAGCATATTTAATTTCAGGAATGTTTGCTTTCAACATATCCACTGTCATTTTGGATACAAAGCATAACCCTATTGATGCCATTCAGTATAATGTAGGATAGCTTATTACCTGGAAAAGAAAAAGAAAAAAGCTAGACCAGTCAATTATTTTACTTAAACTTGTTGCATTTTAATGGTTATTTACATCTTAAAGATAACTTATTAAAAATCATTCTTAGCAAGGACTTAATGGAAAGCTGATATATAACAAAAACCTTAGTGAAACAATCCCTTGGGAAATCTCTGAACTTCTTTAAATCTCCTGCCTTCTGTCCTTACTACACTACTTTGATACACTCTGATTATATTCTCTTCCTTTCTCCCTCTGTCTTCCTCCTAGCTCCTTCTCTCCCTTCTTCCTCTGCCCACATCTCTCTCCTCTTCCCTTCCTCCCTCCTTCCCTTCCTTCCTTTCTTCTTCCTTCTTTCTTTCCTTCCTTTATTGCTGGTCACTACCCACTAGTTGATTTCATAACCAACTAAATGAATCATAATGTACTTTTGAAAAACACTATTCAGGACTCTAAGTTCCTTGAGGGCAGTGACTGTGTCACTGAATCACTTCATCTTCATATTTCCAAACCCACCACTATTCCTGGCTCTCAGTAGCCTCTTTATAAATGTTTTCTGAATGAATAGACCTCAGTTTAAAAAAAAAAAAAAAAAAAAAAAAAAAAAAAAACCTGCAGCCACTGGGATTCCGGAAGGGACAGGAAAAGTGAATAATTTTTCACAGACTTCCCCAAGACTTCTTCTGTCCTCTAGACACTGGGGCTTTTGTGCACGTGTCTGGGAAGTCCTGCTCTCTGCCTGCCTTCTGCCTCTCCCAACTTCCAGGAGAGAGGGCAGGAGATTTAAAGAAGTTCAGAGATTTCCCAAGGCAAGAACATATTAATCAAGTTCTTAAGTGGATATTTATAAAGGACAAATGGTAAAAAAGAGTGGAAGAAAACAGGATTCTTAACAGGGCTTTCATTTCATCTTCTGTATGTCAACTTCGTCTGCATAGTGCTGGATTCCTTCTCCTCCTTCGAAAGCCACTATTAGTGCTGCTTTTCAGTGCATCTGCTAGATGCTGATTACTTCTGATTTTTTTTGAGCACTATAAATCTTCATTATGCTGTGCTCCATGCCAGGATTTTTCCATTTGGGGGTAGAAAAAATCCCCAAGCCCACCAAAACCCTGTGGCTTAGTTTCCTGTCCAGCTGGCGTGCTGCTCTTCGGGATTTTGTTCCCATCATCAAAGTGGCTTGACAGACTGAGAACAAACCTCTGGCTCACCCTGAACTTACAGTGCACCATTTCCAAGTCAGAACAAACACCAAGTAATAGCAAGAGAAAAAGAATGAAAAAAATTATTTTCCTGACTTAGAAGCCAGTTCAGAGTGAAGCCCAACTCTGTGACTCCAGACAGGGATGTTACAAGGCCTTGGCTGTCCTCAAGGGTGGAGTCATGAACAGTGGGCTCCGGGCCGGAATTTCACTCAGAGTCATCTCAAAGGAGAAGCCATGGATGGACTCCTTTGTGGCCCCAAATCTTCTGTTTCCTGGAATCCAAAGCAGCAGCATTTGAGGGAGCCTCCCATGATCTCGTTGACTACATCACACTTGGCCCCAAGCCTCACAGTTGTGGGAGCAGTCAGTGATTCCTGAAGTGTCCCAGGAGGCCGGTAAGGTCACCAGCCTGTACTGGGTCTAGGGAAGATGCAAAACACTTCAGCCTGGCAGAAGGCTCTAAAGATCGTCAACCTTTCCTCCGTTCATTTTGAAATTTTAAAAAATATGCTAACTTAGCTGAAAATCTCATGGAAACCAGGCTCCTCATCAGACTTGAAAGTCAAACCGATTTCTCAACAACTTCTCTTTATGGTTCTGTATGGCTCCACAGAAAACCAGAAAAACATTTGGGGCAAGAAGCTATGACTGAGGCCACATGGGAGCAGGCAGTCAATTATTACACTAAGGAACACCCAGTTAGCATGAAGTATCCCATCACTTAAAAGCCTGACCAGCCTTCCTCTTGTTTCCACCTTCTCAACGCATTCTCTAATCTTCCCAGGCTGCCGCTCCTCGGGACTGGAGAAGCCAAATGAATTCCCTCTCACATCTCTTAC
Source organism: Symphalangus syndactylus (assembly GCF_028878055.3). Taxonomy (NCBI): domain Eukaryota; kingdom Metazoa; phylum Chordata; class Mammalia; order Primates; family Hylobatidae; genus Symphalangus; species Symphalangus syndactylus. The sequence goes on from NC_072436.2 coordinate 97,670,949, forward strand.
CCTCTTTCCAAATGCCCTTCCTTATCAACTTTGTCTCTAAATTCTTCCCATCTTACATGGCCCAGTTGGAAGTATAACTTCATTTCTCCAGTCCACCCTGGTGGGTGGGTGGGTTGGTTGGTTGGTTGGTTGGTTGGTTGGTTGGTTGGTTTTTTGGCTTAACTCCTTACATCCTGTTCTAAAGTTTGTCTTTGTTTTTGTCTCCAAAACTAGTCAAAATTCTCAGATCAGAAGCCATCTCCTGTGCATGTCCTCCCTGCACCTAGCTCAAGGCTGGATGCACAGGAGACATCCTATCTGCTTTCTCAGGCCACTGGCTTTCCTCCCTGAGTGGCTCTTGCTTTAGCAGGGGGCAGTCCCAACTAGTAGAAATTTTACCATTGGGAATGATATCATTAAACTTTTCATAGACTGTGGGCTTTCCATAGTGGATGGAAGAGTAACAGCAGGATGTTATGATTGAGAGTCCCAGGGTAAAGTAGAAACAAAAGATAGGGGCAGGGTTAAAAAGTAGAACCCCAGGCTGGACAATATAGCAAGACCCCATCTCTACAAAAATAATTTTAAAAATTAGCTGGATGTGGTGGCATGCACCTGTAGTCCCAGGTATTTGGGAGGCTGAGGTGGGAGGATGACTTGAGCCCAGGAGGTTGAGGCTACAGTGAGCCATGGTCATGCCACTGCACTTCAGCCTGGGCAACAGAGAAAGGCCCTGTCTCAAAACAAAACAAAACAAAAAAGAAAGAAAAGAAAATGAGGCAGATCTCTATGTTCTTAACAGAATGGTATCCAAAATATATTAGTGAAAAGGAGTGATGATCAGAACCTAGTATATAGTAAGCCACCATTTATATAAACAAGTGGGTAGCAGATAGATGCTTATAGAAGAATAGAGCCTGGCATGGTGGCTCACGCCTGTAATCCCAGCACTTTGGGAGGCTGAGGCGGGCGGATCACGAGGTCAGGAGATCGAAACTATCCTGGCTAACATGGTGAAACCCCGTCTGTAATAAAAAACACAAAAAATTAGCCTGGCGTGGTGGCGGGCACCTGTAGTCCCAGCTACTCCGGAGGCTGAGGCAGGAGAATGGCATGAACCCGGCAGGCGGGGCTTGCAGTGAGCCAAGATCGCGCCACTGCGCTCCAGCCTGGGTGACAGGGCGAGACTCCATCTCAAAAAAAAAAAAAAAAAAAAAAAAGAATAGAATGTGCTTGGGAGGATATGCTAGAAAGTAGTAATAGCGGTTGCCTTGGGAACAGTATATGGGCAGGGGGTAGGGTTGTGGAAAAGGGATTTCATTTTCATTGCATGTCCTCTTGTGCTTTTTCAGTTATTTTTGCATGTGTTACCTATTTGTTTATTTTTGAGACAGAGTCTCACTCTGTCACCCAGGCTGGCGTGCAGTGGCATGATCTCAGCTCACTGCAACCTCTGCCTTCCAGGTTCAAGTGATTTTCCTGCCTCAGCTTCCTGAGTAGCTGGGACTACAGGTGCCCGCCACCATGCCCGGCTCGTTTTTGTATTTTTAGTAGAGATGGGGTTTCACCATGTTGGCCACGCTGATCTTGAACTCCTGACCTCAGGTGATCCACCTTCCCAAAGTGCTGGGATTACAGGTGTGAGCCACCATGACTGGGCCACCAGCACACTCTTAACCAGCCTCTTGTTTTTCAGTCTTACCCCCTGTAATCCCAGCTACTTGGGAGGCTGAGGCAGGATAATCGCTTTAACTCAGGAGGTGGAGGTTGCAGTAAGCCAAGATCGTACCACTGCACTCCAGCCTAGGGGGCAGAGCGAGACTCTGTCTCAAAAAAAAAGTATCTGATACATATTTTTCATGTTAGACATACACCAGTTCCAGATATAGGCAATTCAGGATAGAGGTGTGAATAAACTTTAGGGAAATTGTAAAACTGTTAATTTATAGGAAATGAAAAGGATGGATTTCAAGATTAAGCCACATGGAAACTCACTAGCCAGAACACTTGTGCCAATTTCAATGCCATCCCCTAATCCCATGTTGGAAGTAGAGAAGGGCAAGGAATGGACAGTTCTGGAATATCTGCCATGGCCAGGCACTGAGGTGGGCATTTTAAGTTTACTGTGCCACATTGAACATTCACAGTGACTCACAGTAAGCCGGTCATAGTCCATTTTCTATCGCTGTAACAGAATGTATGTATTGTAACAGATGGCACTGGCATCTGGTGAGGGTCATCCCATGGTGGAAGCCTGAAGGCAGAAAAGAGCACGCAAGACAGAGAGGAAATCAAGCCAAACTCATCTTTATAACAAACCCAGTCTCCAAATGACTAGCCCAATCCCAAGATAACAACATTAATTGATTCACGAGGACAGTACCCTCATGACCCAAGCACCTCTTAAAGGCTCTGCCTCTTAACAGTGTTACAATAGCATTACATTTCAACATGAATTTTAGCAGGGTCAGTCAAACCATAGCAGAGGTGATAATATAGTTCCCATTTTACAGGTCAGGAATCTGATTCAGGTCACAGAAATTATAAGTGGGAAAGCCAGGACTCAATTGTAGGTCTGTCCCTACTGTCTCTACTACTCACATTGTATTATTAGTACACCAAAGATGTTTTGGCCTTTTCATGGCCAAAGACACTCAAGAGTCAAGGCCCTTCAGTGCTGTTCTTAAAAAGAAAGTCTTTCTTCTTCCTTTTATATATAGATCTCCAAATCTGAGCCCACTTACTATTTCTACTATGTGGTTCAAAGAGCTGCTCTGTATATTGAATGAAGGAAAAAAATCCATTTATTGGGGAAAATGTCATCTCCAGTGTTTGTTAATCTTGCCATGTGTCTATTGTTCAGCTGGTTATTTCAAGTACACAGATACAGTTTTTCATATGTGAGTGTAATTTTCCTTCTCCACAATACTAAATCTGATTTTCATGACTGATTTTTTTTCCCCAAATTCCTACACTTAAGAATGTAGAATAATAGAATACCATCTCCCCACCCCTTCTGTCCCGTCTTATTTTCAACTAACTAGGGTAGGATCTTGGTGTTTGTTTTCATTTTATTTTATTTGAAGCCAGAGCATAGAGTTTTTATCTATTTTGTCTACACATAGCCTTGGCCTCCATCATATGGTCAAGGATTTCATTTTATCACATCAGTTGCTTATTTTCTTGCCATCAATGATTGTACATCATTTCTTAATATTTGCCATAGCTGCTTAAGCCCCATCATATACCATAGAAAATACCCAGGTTCTCCTTCCTGAGACCCAGACCTAAGGGAGAGAAAATCTCAATTTATATTCTGTTCTTTACCTTTGTAGGCAAAATCCATGTTTGGTGACCAGAGCTGTATATACTGATGTTCTCTTCTTGTTGAGTTGCTGCCTCAACAAATCTGCAAAGGACAACCAGCCAGGTATGATTCATAGTTATACTATATTTTGGAATGGTTACACATCTTTGAAATGTAGGTGGGGTATTGAGTGGCTCTGCCACACACTGCTGCACCTTCTACTTTTGTAAGACTAACCATACAACAACATTAAACAGTGTCATATAGTTCCCTCATACAAGTTTGTCGGGGAACTTGTTGTTATTTATTTGGAAGTTTGCCATTTATTTTCTAGTTGGTCATTCAGGGAAGAGTGAACTCTACTCAGATACCCTCTCTGCATCTGTGACCCTGGCTTTTTTCTATTTTGTGTATTTTCTTTGAAAGGTCATTATTTTGAATAGCTGTGAGTTCATTCTGTTCCATTCTGTGGAGATAACTGAGCTGGGCTCATTTGATGCTGGGTATTTGAGACTCTCTTCTCAAATCGACCCCTACACCAATGCAGTTATGAGTTGCTGCCTCAGGCTCTGACTTTCCACATGTTTCTTGGTCATGTATGTTTCTAGGGATGGACCCCAGATCCACATACAGTTGCTCTATTTAATCATGATTTGCAAAGTGGTTTTTCTTTTTTAAGGGAAAACGTTAACTCCAAATAAAATTTTTTTGATGTGTTTATATAAGAGGCTACAGGAAGTGCTGTACATGAATTCCAGGCCACGGACTGAAACTGATTTTCATCAACACAAACTGGAATGCAGGGTAATGAGCCTGCAACTGGTTAAAATCAGCCTCTTCTAATTGATTAGGCCTGTCTAAAGGAGGCTACAATTACAAAGTCAGATTCTGAGTGCAAGCAGACCAGCCCTTTCCTCTGTTACATTTAGTCTGTCAATGATTTGTTGTCTTTGGTAAATGCATTCAGGCTGTCAATGTCCAGCTCTGTTCATATGGAACCCTGTTCTCAAATTCAAACCAATTTAAAATGCTTTGCAGGAGGGAGGTGGGGGAGGTGGGAGCATGCAAAACCGTCTCACCCGGATCGATGTGTATTAGTCCACAAAACCCCTGTGGCCATGCAGAGGTAATAAGAACATGCCAGACTCTCATCAACTCCACATCCCTGGATAGGAGTAGCTGTTGTATCCTCTTTGTAGTGTAAAATCATATGGTTTTATAGCTATAAAGCAATCCCAGTGTATGCCTCTTATCCCAGCATAATTATGAATAGTGCCCCCTTTTACTCTTGAAAGTGACCAGGTTTGCATAATAAATTACTGGTCGCCCTGGCTGTAAGGGACCCCAGAGTTGCATCTACTTCAGCTTACCCTTAAGTTAACTGGAGTCCAAAGTTTAAAAAGAGACTATGAATCCAATGTTACCAAGTATATTGCTTTAGATTTCCACCATTTCTGTATTTCAGTTCCAAATTCCATATAGCTTTGTAATACTTCCTTGCCTATGTATCTAAAGGGCTTTGGCCATAAGAGATTTGTTCATCGCTTGCAAATCTACTCACGGATTCTGACCGTTTATGGTTGTCTATAATCATTAGTTTATTTGAATGAGTTTTTCTTGGCTCAGTGCCATTATTCTTTGTCTAGAATGGTTAATCCTTATATGTTGTAAAATACCTTCTTTCTTCCCCAACTACTCATCCTTTACTGATGAGCTAGGTTCCTTGAAGATGACTTTAGCTTTTTTCAACCATCCATTTCTCCAAGCTGTTAACATTATTTAGAGTTTATACCCTAATTAAACAGATCACAGCTTGTTTTCACAAGCTGTGTTTAATAACTTAACAGTATTTCACTTGCATCTATATATTACTCTTAAAGATGTTACTCTGCAGAGTAAGATGTGAGGACAGGATGCTTTTATTCTAGTATGACAACCATAGCTCTAAATATTTTGTCCTGCACTATACAGTACTGCAGCCACTAGTCATATGTGGATCTTGAGCACTTGAGATGTGGTTGGTCCAAAATGAGATGTTCTGTTAGTGTAAAATACATACTAGATTTCAAAGACTTAGTATGAGTTAAAAATAAAATTTCTCAATAATTCTGTATTAATTATGTATGTGTTGGAATGATGTTTTTGACATAGTAGATTAAATTTAAAATGTATTATCAAAATTAATTTTACCTGTTTCTTTTACTTTTCAAAATGTGGCAACTAAGGTCAGATGTGGTGGCTCAAGCCTATAATTCCAGCACTTCAGGAGGTTGAGGCAGGAGGATTGCTTGAGGCCAGAAGTTTGAGACCAGCCTGGCAGCATAGTGAGGCCCCATCTCTAAAAAAAAAAAATTTAGTTAGCCACATGTGGTGGCACACATCTGTAGGCCTAGGTACTTGGGAGGCTGAGGCAGGAGGATTACTTCAACCCAGGAGTTCGAGGCTGCAGTGAGCTATGATCATGCCATTGCTTTCCATCCTGGGCGACAGAGTGATACCCTGTCTCAAAAAAAATAAAGATAAAATAAAATGTGGCAATTAGAATGGGAAAAATAACAAAGAAAAAGTAAAACTGTCATTGAAATATGTGTATTTAACTTTGTCAAATGGAGAGATAGGAAGAATTGTAAATGACATCATAACCCAAAAGGTACATTAAAGTAACATTATTAATGATGAAAAATGTGGCTGTTTACATTTTAAATTACATATATATGACTCATTTTTGTCAGACAGCACAAATTTTATTCAGTCCTCAGGGAATTGCCCTCATAAAATCGCTAGATGTGTTTGTATTTATGTATATGTATGAATGTCCATGTTCATATAATACATCCACACAAACGGTGGGAACATATTTTCTTTCTCTGAGGATAGAATAGATTTTTAGAAATAACCAAATACCAAATAAAATGGCAATTAAGATGGAAAGCACTGTTTGGGATAAAAATAAACTGTGCTTAATGTAGTGAAATCTATTCTTGTGTGTTTTATAAGTCGTTCCCCAAAACAGGTTGAGCAATAGGTAAATATATCACCAAATAAGGCAATCACTTATTTGGATGTGTAGATTTCAATATGCTTTCAAAATAATGTGATGATATTATAGTTTTAGCATATAAGCTCCTTGAAAGAATGGACCATGTCTTAGATTCTTTGTTGTCTAAGCACATAGTAGGCCCTCAGTAAATGGATTTATTAACTGTTAGATTGAAATGCAGTTTTCCTCAGTTTTTAGAATAGTAACAGCTGTTATGAAAATACAGATTTTATTTAAACTCATGTATCAAATAGATGTGAATTCATTTTCTGAATTCAAGCAAGGTGTTTATGTGTGTATGTAAATATATATCTGCCTCCATTATTAGCTCACAAAGCCCGGAGTGGGAAGTATACCACATAGACTGATGCCAAACCTCTGGGTTTGAATCCTAGATCTGCCATTTACTAACTTTGTGACCTTAGGCAAGTTATTTAGCTGCTTTGAGACACATTGTTTCCATTGTAAAAGGGGACAATAAGATCCATATCTTAGAGTGGTTGTCAGCTTATACATGTGAAGCTCTCTGTGAAGAATGTGCTTTGCATGACACAGAATAAATGCTCAATAATATTAACTATTATTAATTTTTTTTGTTGACATGGAGTTTCACTCTTGTTGCGCAAGCTGGAGTGCAATGGCACAATCTCAGCTTACCGAAAACTCCGCCTCCCGGGTTCAAGCAACTCTCCTGCCTCAGCCTCCCAAGTAGCTGGGATTACAGGCATGCACCACCACGCCTGGCTAATTTTGTATTTTTAGTGGAGACAGGGTTTCTCCTTGTTGGTCAGGCTGGTCTCGAACTCCCAACCTCAGGTGATCCACCCACCTCGGCCTCCCAAAGTGCTGGAATTACAGACGTGAGCCACCGCGCCCTGCCTATTGTCATTATTATTCACTGGAAGCTATGCATCTAATCTAGTCTCCTCCAACCGGGCAGCATTGTGTTCACCTCCTCACCTTCACTGTTCTCGTATTTTGAAACATCTTCAGGAAAGAAGAAATGCCTGCTTTCCTAGGAAAACACTGCAGTATAACATACCTGGCTTAGAATGCCAGGAGTCCACTTGATTAGGGTTGCCCCTGTCCCTCTGACTGATCCAGAAAAAGATCATTTTTTTTCTTGTTTATTTATTTTTCATTCATCAGACCTGCTAGCCTCAGAGATATATTGAGCACTTGTATCTGGAGATAGAGATGAATATGCCTTGGTCTTATAAGTAGGTGCAATTAAGGATTTTTCAGATGCTGTATTAAAGGAAGTATGTATGGGACACATTTGAGGCACTAAGGAAAGATCATTTCTACTTGAGAGGACAGGAAAGACTTCCTTGAAGAGGAAGTGGTTGAACAGAGTTTTGATAGTGGGCAGGGATTCACCAGGATGGGCAAGGTGGAGGTGGGTATTACAGACAGAGGTAGGAGCATGGCCAAAGCTGTAAGGGCACAAATCAGCACAGCCTTCAGAGCACTAGCGACATGGCGACTGGGGTGTTGGGTTCAAGGCCGGGCAGGTGTGACTGGTGAGCCTGGGGAGGCAGAAACTCAGTCATGGAAGGCCTCATTCATAGGCCAAAGTCCAAGGAGCATGAATTTGACCCTGTAGACAAAGGAGTTCATTGGACGATCTAAGACAGAGAGTAGGACTGTGTGGTTTTTAAGACAATGTGACATTTCTTTCTCTGCCCTCATCCTTACAGGATTTTTAGGACCCTTATGGAACCAAGTTCCTAGTGTCACTCCAAAATAATGTAACTGGCTGGATGCAGTGGCTCACGCCTGTAATCCCAGCACTTTGGGAGGACAAAGCAGGAGGATTGCCTGAGGCCAGGAGTTCAAGATAAGCCTGGGCAACATAGCAAGACTCCATCTCTACAGAATTTTTTTTTTAATTAGCTGGACCTGGTGTTATGTGCTTGTAGAGTCCCAGCTACTCAGGATGCTGAGGCAGGAGGATCCCTTCAACCCAGGAGTTCAAGGCTGCAGTGATCTGTGATCACACCATTGCAGTCCAACCTGGGTGACAGAAAAAGATCCTGTCTCTTAAAAAAGAAAAAAAAAAAAAAGGAATGTAACTGGAGATTCATTCACTTTGCCTTTGCCCAGCCATTTTGATAATCAATATTAGGGGTTTGGGAGGTAGGAAGTGGGGAATGGAGGACCAGACTAGAATGAAAGGCAGCTCTATGGTAAAAGGAATTATTTTAGAATGGTGGGATTACAGGGGAGATTCCTTCTCTTATTTTCTATTTTACTAATTTTATGAAACAATTCTGTTTCATTATGTGTATATACATGTTTAAATTAAATGTATTTAAATATGAATCTTGAAAGGGATTGATTATTCCAAAGGAAATGAAGTAATAACAATTTCAGGGAAACTTTTTTGGATGGAGGAGCATCTGCTCATCCCCTCTCCAGTCCTATTTTGTAAATGACCTTGGAAGGCTGTTCCTACCTCTGACATGTCTTAGAACCATGTTGAAGGGCTAGGGGCATAAACAAGGAGAAAAACAGGGAAGGAGAAAGGCAGAGAAGATGATTAGAAAAGCTTAAGATAATGATGTGTTTTGTGTAATTCAAACTTTTATCTTAGTGCTTCCCAATCATTTGAGGTTTCCTCAGCCATTAACTAGGTTTTAAAATTTTCAAATCTGGGGGTTTTGAGTTTTAAACCCACAAGGACTCTCTGTCCCCTGTGTTCTTTTTCCTCTTCTGAATCCAGCTGTCATCGTTAGTATATATCAGTTTCCTGCTGGAATGGAAAGAAAATTATAGTGTCCAGTTGTAGTTGAGGGAACAAGGAAGAAAAAGCCGAACTGCCACGAGGACTCAGAGGGCTGAGTTTCAGGCTGGGCAGCGACATGGAGACGAGAGCTTTAATTCTTATATTAAACCCATCTTAAATTATTTGCTCTCAGGTTGGAAATTTTCCATGGAAATTTCTGTTTATAGAAATACTATCTAAGACTTGACTAAATATTTACCCCTTTTACTCTGAGATGGACTTTCTGTTTCTCTTATGCCCACACCCCTTAAAATTGTATCTGTCACAGCTATTGAATTGAACATTTTCTTTTACCAAGTATTTAAATGAATACCTACCTGCACTTTCAGACTTTCATTTTAAGCTCTCTTGGTGGGTTTTATGAGTGGGTTTTTCCTTTCCTAGTCTCCATTTTATAAATTTTATGCAACTTGGTTCTTTTATAATTACATGTATGTATAATATATTGAAATATGACTCATGAAGAGGATTAATTAATCCTAAAGAAATGACATAGCAATCATAGATAGAAATATTTTAGGTTGATAAGGATTTGTCCATCCATACCCTTCATATAAGTGATCTCAGAAGGCTGTTTTCCTGCCCCGGAAATGTGGATAGGATGCCCATTATACTCTCATTTTTCGGAAACATTGTTTTCAATCTCATCCTCCTTGTTTGGTTATAATAATAGTGGCCAACATTATTGAGCATCTATCTCTATGCCAAGCACTGCCAAGCATTTTATGTGCATTAATGAAGAAAGTACTGATGTTCCTTCATTAGACCACAGAAACTGAGGCATAGCGAGAAGTGCCCAACATCCCATGCGTGCTAAGGTGGCAGATCCTGAGCTCTCCAGCTGCCATCACTGTGGCCCCATGGCACAACCAGGGCCAGAGTCAGGAAACATCAGTCACTTGCTTAGGGAAGGGAGTCCAAGAACCCTCTTCGTGGACTCAACTTCCCAGGCTTCTGTCCCTGCTGCAGAACACCCAGGCCTCAGAGAAGGGATCCCCTTTTCAGGAGCTTCCACGTCACAGGCTTTTGTGGGGCCTTTCTTGCTTGTGTTTCTGTTTCCCATCCTGAGGGTGTGTGGAATAATACGAGAGCCTACCCAGGACTGGAGCGTGTTATTAGAAAGAGCACGCTTGACTGCTCCCGGGCAGCCACCTGCCCTTTTTCCCTTGGAAAGTGGACCTATGGCCACTGCACAAAACACTTCCTAATACCAGGCTGCTGGTGACTACATTTTGTGGTTTCTTTGTTAGTTGATATTTATAGTTCAGATCTCATCACTCTGCCAAGTACAATAAACATTTTGTTTTAACTGGAATATAACTTTTATTATTGTTATTATTTTTCTTTTAAATGTCTTAAAAGTGGCCAGCTTGTGCAAGTGGAGTCAGAAACCCTAAATAGTCTAAATGCCAAGTCAGTGTGCTCTGTAGATCGGTGTACGATTAGAAGACAGGCTCTCATTTATTACTGCTTGTATTTATATAATGGAAGTTAGGTAACATAAGCCCCTCTACAGGCCAGCTTAGATGTTGGTGATGCTTAAATGGTAAAATCTGTGAGAAATGTTCAACAATGCCCTGTATTTGTACTGCCTAAAACATGAATAATACATATATGACATGAATAAATAGGTCAGTGATTTTTATGACATATTAATTTCCTTTACCTAAGTTCCTGGGAAATATAGCTGAACAGTTACAGAGAATGAAAACAAACATTGGCATCTTACAAACACCTGCTTTGATTATTTAGTCTAATTAGGTTAAATTTAACTATTTCCATTTGAACAAATTGAAAACAATTCTTATCTGTTCCTCGGTCATGCACTTTATCAGTGTTGGATGCAGATGTGTTTAATATGACACAGTTGGTGCTATTCTCTCAGCTCTGGGTGGGAAATAAAAAGGAATTGAGAACATATTTTTGGAGTCTTCTGGGGACTTTGTATTTCTGGGCATATAGCTATGAAATTTTGAGGAGAAAAAGAAAAAAAAACAGGCTTTGTTGTCAATAAATTAGTTGGTTTTCTCCAAAACACTGGAACTGTCATCTGAACTGCTGCTTGTGCCAAAATTATCTTTCCCAGGGAACAGAGAGCTTCTAAAATAAGCAGATGATTCCTAGCTGTCTTTCAGAAGTCAGAATAATATAGGGTATGCTATTAGATTGCTAGGTTAACGTGGTGTTTACTCTGTTAATTCCAAACCTTGTGCTGAGTACAGAGGCCCACAATTCTTTAGAAATTTAGTTTAGAGATCATAGCAATTTAAGTGACTTACCCAAGTTACACACCTGGTTAGTGAAAAGGTTGAGCTTTCCTGACTCCTTATTCACCGTCCATTTCTGTGACCAAAGTTAAAGGCCTCTTATAATGTGAGAGTTGTATCTGTGGCAGAACCGTGTCATGAAACCTTCTACCCACATTTTCATTCCAGGAGTGAAATACTGTTCTAGTCAACAATGAGGGTCTCAGAACGTCTGTGATTTCTTATTTTTTATTTTATTTTTGTTTGTTTGTTTGCAGCTTTGTCACCCAGGCTGGAGTGCAGTAGCACAGTCATGGCTCACTGCAGCCTCAACCTCATGGGCCCAAGCGATCCTCCTGCCTCAGCCTCCTCAGTAGCTGAGACCACAGGCGCATGCCACTATGCCAACCTAGTGGTTTTTTTGTTTTTGTTTTTAATTTTTTATTTTGTAGAGAGAGGTCTCCCTTTGTTGCCTAGGCTAGTCTCAAACTTCTGGGCTTAAGCAGCCCTCCTGCCTCGGCCTCCCAAAGTGCTGGGATTACAGGCATGAGCCACCATGACTGGCCATATCTGTGGTTTCAATGTTCTCTGTTCCTGCCTTTCCCAGCTCCAGCCGCTCATCACAGATAATCTGAAAGTAGTTGCCCATGTCAGTTAAATTTTTATGCAAGTAGTTTTTGAAAGCCTGTTTAAGATATTTCGTGTAAATGGAGTCATACCTTTGTGGCCTTTCATGTGTGGATTCTTTCACTTAACATGTTTTCAAGGTTCATCCATGTTGGTCATTTTGTTCTTTTTATGGCTGAATAATATTCCAGTATATAGATATCACATTTTGTTTATCCATTCATCAGTTTGATGGACATTTGGGTTGTTTTCACTTTTGGGTTGTTATGAATAATGCTGCTATGAGCATTCATGGGCAAATTTTTGCTGGGACCCATGTTTTCAATTCTCTTGGTTATTTACCTAGAAGTGGAATGTCTGGGCCATATGCCAACTCTAAGTTTAACTTTTTGAAGAATTGCTAAATTGTTTCCAAAGAGTCTGCAACCATCTTACATTTTTACCAGCAGTGTATGAAGTTTCCAGTTTCTCAGTATCCTTACCAACTCTTACTGTCCATCTGTTTTATTAATAGCCATCCTAGTGCTGGGATCTAATTGTGCTTTTGATTTGCATTTCCCTAATGACTAATGAGCTTGAGCATCTTTTCTAGTGCTAGTTGGCCATTTGTATATCTTCAAAGAAAGGTCTCTTCAGATCCTTGCGCATTTTTAAGTGAGTTGTCTTTTTTTTTTTTTTGAGATGGAATTTCGCTCTTGTTGCCCAGGCTGGTGTGCAATGGCACGATCTCGGTTCACTGCAACCTCCGCCTCGTGGGTTCAAGCGATTCTCCTGCCTCAGCCTCCCAAAGTGCTGGGATTATAGGCGTGAGCCACCGCGCCCAGCCGAGTTATTTGTCTTTTTATTCTCAAGTTGTAAGGGTTCTTTTTATGTCCAAGATATTAATCCCTTATAAGACACACAGTTTGCAAATATTTTCTCCCTTTCTGTGGATTTTTACTTTCTTCATAATGTCCTTTGATGGACAAAAGTTTTTCGTTTTGAAGTCCATTGTATCTATTTTTTTCTTTTATTGCTTGTGCATTTGATTTCATGTCTAAAATAATTGCCTAATCCAAAGTCACAAAGATTTGCACCCATGCTTTCCTCTGGAAGTTTTATAGTTTTAGTTCATAAGTTTATGATCCATGTTGAGTTAATTTTTATATCTGGTATGAGGTACAGATTCAGCCTCATTCCTTTGGCATAGGTGACTATCCATTTGTCCTAGCACCGTATTTCAAAAAGACTGTCCTTTCCCCATTGAATTGTCATGGCACCCTTGTCAAAAAGTCAGTTGACGATAAATTAGGGGTTTGTTTCTCGATTCTTAATTGTATTCCATTGATCGATGTATCTATCCTTATGCCAGGAGCACATTGTCTTGATTATTATTACTTCATAGTAACTTGAAATCAGGATGTGTGAGTCCTCTTTCTTCATTTTTCGACATTGCTTTGCCTATTCTGGGTTCCTTGCATTTTCATACGAATTTTAGGATCAGCTTGTTTGGGGGAAAAAGAGGGAGGGAGGGAGGGAGGAAAGAAAAAGCCAGCTGGAGTCTTGATAGGGATTGCGTTAAATCTGTAGATCAATTTGGAGAGTACTGTCATCATAACAATATGATGTCTTTAAATCCACAAACACTGGATGTCTTTCCATTTATTTAGGTCTCTTTAATTTATTTCAGTGGGTGTTTTATAGTTTTCAGTGCACATATACGCCATGCACATCTTTCATTAAATAATTTGTTCCTATTCTTTTTGATGCTGCTATAAATAGAATTATTTTCTTAATTTTATTTTTGGATTGTTCATTGCTACTGTATAGAACTACAATTGATATTTGTATATTGATCTTTTATCCTGCAACATTACTGAACTAACTTATTAGCTCTAATAGGTTCTATTGTGGACTCCTTTTTTCTTGACTAATTGCGCTGGCTAGAACCTCCAATACAGTGTTGAATAGAAGTGGCAAGAGCAGACATCTTGTCTCATTCCTGATCCTAGGGGATCTTAAAGCATTCACTCTTTTACCATTAAGTATGATGTTAGCTGTGGGTTTTTTATAGGTGCCCTTTGTCAGGTTGAAGAAGTTTTTTTCCATTTCTAGTTTGTTGAGTGCTTTTATCACAAAAGAATGTTGAATTTTGGCAAATGACCTTGCTGTGCCTGTTGAGATGATGTTGTAATTTTATCCTTCATTCTGTCAATATGGTGTGAGTTGTGACATTTTATTGCTGAGTAGCATTCCATTGTGTGTATGGCTTGTTTATAATAATTTACTAGTTGATGGTCATTAGGGTCGTTTCCACTTTTTGGAGATTGTGAATAATGCTGCTCTGAACATTCAGATAGGATATGAACATTCAGTCATATGTTTTCATTTCTCTTGGATAAAAACCTAGGAAAGGGGTTACTGGATCATATGATAAGGATTGTTTAATGTTACAAGAAACTACCAAAATGTTTACCACTTTGCATTCCCACTTTGCATTCATGAGAAGCATGGCTGATAATGTTGAGCATCTTTTCATGTGTCATGTTTGACTCTGTATGTCTCTTTTGGTAGAGTGCCTATTCACATCTTTTATACATTGCTTTTTAAATTCGAGTTGTTTGTCTTACTGCGTTGTAAGAGTTTTTTCTAAATACAAGTCCTTTATACAGGTAAATGTTTTGCGCATAGTTTTTACCTAGCTGTGGCTTGCCTTTTCATTTTCTTAACAGTGTCTTTTGAAGAGCAGACATTTTTAATTTTGATAAGGTCAAATTTATCCATTTTTGTGTGTGTTTTAGACTTTTTATGCCCTAGTTAAGAAATCCTTGCCTATTCCAAGGTCACAAAGATGCTCCCTCATTTTTCTTCTAAAGTTTTGTAGTTTTGCATTTAATATTTAGATCTGTAGTCTATCTCACGTTAATTTTCATGTGTATCATGAGATATGGTTGGCATTCTTTTTTTATTTTTTTGTTACGGCTATCCAGTGTTTCAGCACCGTTTTTTGTTTGTTTGTTTCTTCGTTTCTAGAGACAGGGTCTTGCACTGTCTCCCATGCTGGAGTGCAGTGGCGCGATCATGGCTCGATGCAGCCTCAAACTCCTGGGCTTCGGAAATCCACTAACCCCAGCCTCCTGAGTAACTGGGACTACAGGCACATGCCACCATGCCCTAATTCTTAAATTTCTTGTAAAGACAAGGTCTCGCTGTGTTGCCCAGGTTGGTTTTGAATTCCAGGGCTCAAACACTCCTCCTACCTTGGCCTCCCAAAGTGTTGGGATTACAGACGTGAGCCACCATGCCCAGCCCCCAACACCATTATTGCTTTAAATATTTCCTCCA
Source organism: Symphalangus syndactylus (assembly GCF_028878055.3). Lineage (NCBI taxonomy): Eukaryota > Metazoa > Chordata > Mammalia > Primates > Hylobatidae > Symphalangus > Symphalangus syndactylus. The sequence goes on from NC_072436.2 coordinate 97,686,260, forward strand.
TCTCTTGCCCTTTTTCCTTTCTTTCTGTGATTCCATTCAAATGTAAATTAAGTCACTTGAAGTTGTCCCATACATCGCTGATGCTCATTCTTTTTTTTAATCTGTTTTACTTTTGATAGCTTCAACTTTTGTGACTCTAAATTCACAAACTTTTTCTTTTGCAGTGTGTAACCTGCCACTATTCTCTTTTTAAAAAAATGATACAGGGTCTCACTATGTTGCCCAGGTGGCCTTGAACTCCTAGGCTTAAGCAATCCTCCTCCCTTGGCCTCCCAAAGTGCTGGAATTACAGATGTGAGCCACTATGCCCAGCCTCTGCTATTATTTTCATCTCGTGAACTTTTTTTAATTTTAGATATTGTATTGTTCATCTCTAGAAGTTTCATTTGTGTCCTTTTTATATCTTCTATATCTCCCTTTATCATGTTCAGTCTTCCTCTAGATTCTTGACCATATGTAGCAGGTGTACGTACATGTTCTTGTTTCTAATTTCATTATTGCTGTCATTTTAGGATATTTTTAAATTATTTTTTTCTCCTGGTTATGGGTTATATTTTCCCACTTCTTTGCGTGCTTATAATTTTTTATTAGATGCCAGACAATGTTAATTTTATGTTGTCAGGTGTTGGATTTTGTTTTATTCTTTAAAGTGTTGGACTTTGTTTTAGCACACTGTTGAGTTACTTAGGATTGGTTGGATTCTTCCAAGACTTGCTTTTAAGCTTAGTTCTGATGGGTTCAATCCAAAGAGGAGCCTTTAGTTTAGGGCAAATGTAGCTGCTCTAACAGGATCCTTCTGAGGTCCTACATGATGTCCCATGTGTTACAAGGTCTCTACTCTGGGTGAGAGAACACAAAACTATTGTGAGCCTACATGAGTTCCAGAAATTGTCCAGCTCACTGCTTTCTTGCAGTTCTGCAGTTCTTTTTCTAGCCTTTTAGAGTTTCACCCCATGCATGTGCAAATCAGTATTCAGCTGAAAGATTCACAGGGTCCCTTGGTCTACAGATCTCCAGAGCTCTCTCACTATACAGATTTGTTCTCTCCGGTATTGTGCCCCACAAATTCCAGCTGCCTGAGTCTTCCCAAACTCTGATATCTCATCTTTTCAACTGAGCCAAGACCTCTGGGCTCTGGGTTCCTCCTCTCTGTACTGGGGCTTAGAAATTGCCTCTTGGCAGTAAGCTCAGGCAATTGTAATGCTTACTTATTGCCTTCTTGTTGAGTCTTGCTTGCTCATATCCAGTGATTAAAAACAATAATTTCGTACATTTTGTTCAGTTTTCTAATTGTTTATGGTGGAAGAACAGTTCCTGCAATGGTTAATCTTTCATAGGCAGAAGCAAAAATCACTTCCATCACCTTGTCGTGAAGCCTCTTGGTTCTTCAGCTGTAAAGTGGGCATAATACCCTGAGAGGATTGGGATAAATGTCATAAAAATTGTGAATAGTCACATTACAAGAAAAAGCCAACATTGGGAGAACAGCAGCTATCAAGACATAAAACTGATAGCAAGAACAAAGAAATGAATGGCCATCACATCCAGGGTGGAAGCAGCTGGATCCTGACTCCCAGGCTCATTTCCATTGATTACCTGGCAGAATTAACCTAACTCCTCTCTCCGTGTTGGGGCTGGACTTCACATTAAAATAGGAGCACTCCTAGTACAACCAGATTTTGTTGGATTTTGCTAGCAGCTCTATACTGCACCTTGCAACATCACTGATGATTTGGTCTACAATTCACTGGTGCCAGGAACCTCATCAGTCTTAGACTCTACAGACCCTCAACCCCAGGGCCATTCCCAGAACTAAATTGTAGCACTAGCAAGGGACTGAGATGGGTGATCCTAGTCTCTCTTATTACAGGTGAGGCAACAGAAGTAAGCTCATTATGTAAAGGAACCTTCCCAGTTAGCAGTTGACTCCCAAGTTGGTTTTGCAGTATCCCATGGTGGAAGAGAAGCCCCAGGTCCTTTGTGAGTTAGAGTTTAAATTAAACAGGGTCATGGTGGACAAATTTCTGATTCCTAATCCTGTTCTTGGGACCAATTCACCGAAAGAACCAGAAGTAGGCCGGGCGCAGTGCCTCACACCTGTAGTACCAACACTTTGGGAGGCCAAAGCAGGTAAATTGCTTGAGCCCAGGAGTTCAAGACCAGCCTGAGCAACATGGCAAAACCCCATCTCTACAGAAAATACAAAAAATTAGCCAGGCATGAGGGCTCGTGCCTGTAGTCCCAGCTCCCTGGGACTGAGGCTGAGTTGGGAGAATCACCTCCCAGACTCATTTCCATTGCTTCCTGAGCCCGGGAAGGCTGCAGTGAGCTGCGATCATACCACTGCACTCTGGCGTGGTAACAAGAGTAAGACCCTGTCTCAAAAAAAGGACAGATTGAGAGAGAGAGGAGGGAGGGATGGACAGGAAAGGAAAGGAAAGGGGAAAGGAGAAGGGAAAGGGGAAAGGAAACCAGAAGTAGTGTATGCTTAGAAATAACTATGTTTGTGTCTTTGGGTTGTCATGTGTTTATCCACAGTAGTTCTGGACTTCCTCCCTGTGTTGGGCAAAGGCTGAGATGGGATGGTGGATGGAGGCAATAGTAAAAGCTGTGGGTCCCACCCAGGGCCTGGTGAGCTCATCTTTAGCCTACCCAGATCCTTTGAGCTCTTCGGGCTCTGCTGTCTCCCAAGCCAGAGAGGCTGTGTTTTGATTTTATGGGCTGCCAGGATAGTCTTTAGAGTATCCTCGGAAGCACATCCTCCTTCCTCAGCAGCCGATCGGGAATCCTACACTTGAAAAATACATGCCTTTGAGAATATGCTGGAACAAGGAAAAGTAGGAATGTTTTCCAAGGGGTGTGTGTGATGGGGGCCACACCTGTGTAAGCAGAGATGATGGGGTTCAGAGAACCAGAAACAAACCAAGGCAAGAAATAAACAACCAGTACTAGTTCAGGGTGAGACAAAGTTAGTTTCCAAATCCCTCCACCAGGTCATTCAACATGTTTGTAACTGGAGGGGCCCCTGGGGTCAGGATTACAGTTTACTGGGAGGGTCAAGGATTAAATAGAAGAATGGAATTTCCCTTTGATAAGGAGAAGCCAAGATTTATTAAGTCAGTTTATTTTGTTGTTGTTGTTGTTCCTATGGTTTCCTTTTCTCTACAAATATAATTTTTTTTAACTGAGAAATTGCATAACAGGACATTGACGTTAACAGTGTACAAATTATCATCTGTGATTATTTTTAGAACCAGTTTATCCACCATTTCAGATAAAAACTTTTGTTGGATCTGATTACAGAGCTCTGACCAGTGCTACAATTCTTTGAAATAGAAAAAGCAGGCTGTCTCCCTATGCATTGAAAGTGAAGTCTAGGCCAGGCACAGTGGCTCATGCCTATAATCCCAGCACTTTGGGAGGCTGAAGCGGGTGGATCACCTGAGGTCAGGAGTTCAAGACCAGCCTGGCCAACATGGCGAAACCCTGTCTCTACTAAAAATACAAAAATTAGCCAGGCTTGATGGCTGGCGCCTGTAATCCCAGCTACTTGGGAGGCTGAGGCAGCAGAATCACTTGAACCCGAAAGGCTGAGGTTGCAATAAGCCAAGATTGCGCCACTGCACTCCAGCTTGGGCAGCAGAGTGAGACTCTATCTCAAAAAAAAAAAAAAAAAAAGTCTGCTCTGTATTTTTTCGTCTCCTACTTTTTTAAGGAGGTTGGAGATACTGGGAGAGAAAGGGGAGGATAGAGAAAACTTTAGAACAGTTATGTCTGCAAAGGAGAAATTCACTCATTTGTTCATTCATTCATTCCTTTGAGGCAGAGGGAACAACATGTGCAAGTTCAGACAGAATGAGGAATCTTCTGAGACTCAGTGGCAGATGACCTTCCACGGTGGCACGACCAGTATCACTGCCATTTGCACAGTATCCTTATAAGTGACATTTTGTAGTAGTGAAACCATTTTTTTGTTGTTGTTGGGTTGGTCTTTTCAGTCCTGAGGAGGATCTTTCTGCCTTCATGGATACTGATTGCTGCTTCTAAATGGAAGAAATTGTGTGTGATTACCGGGGCTTTGCCTCCCCCGTAGCCATCTTTGCTAGGACCAAGAAAATGTTGTCACTCTGGGCCTTGCATTTTTTCTTTCTTGCCCTTTTTATTTTGGCACAAGACAATCAGGCTGTCTTGATGAGTGACGTAAGAGTGAAGGCCAGGAACTGTATAATATGCAGGAGCTCTTTGGTTGAGCACTAGATGAAGGGGTTGACTTATGATGAAGGGCCATGGTGTACAAAAACAAATACCATTAAACACTAGAATTACACACATTCAGCATGGCAAGATGTTTACACTGTGGAAAGCACGGATGATCTCAGATGGTCTGAGGTGGAGGCCTTGAAAGTGCGGTCCCTGCACCAGCAGCATCAGCATTACCTGGGAATTTGTTAGGAAATGTAACTTTTGAGGAGCCCTGCCCAGACTTACTGAATTAGAAACTCGGGGTGAGCAGCTAAAGTTTGAGAACTGCTGGTCTGAGGTAACAGTACAGCAACCCTACATGGGACATTGACCACTGATTGGAATGCCAGGGGAAACTGCCCTCTCTAATTATTATTCCTCCCCCACCCCCGGCCCCACCTAAAGTTAAATTCACCTAAATTAAATGCTGTTAGGGTGTAACTTCACTGTATCCATAATTATGTGGTAATGATATTACCATTTTTTTTCAGAATGCCCTTGTTAAAGCTATTTAGATTAACATGCATCTTTTAAAAATTATATTGATTTTTTTTTTAATTTAATAAACCTGTATGAGTAGCTCAGAAGAGCAAAGGTGAATGGCCCACAGGCCTTCCCTTTTGGGTTATGCTTCGCCTCTAGGGAGGAGACAGACTGCCCTAAATAATAGAACAGGACATGCTAAGTATGATGCCATCCCTGCTCAAGGTCTGTGCTACTGTTAAATCCTCTTTCAGCAGCCTGTCAAAATTAGCACTCTCCCTTGGTTAGTTAGGGAGTGGCAGTTTTGATATCTAAAGTTAACTTTCACAATGACTGTTCAGGTTGCAGACATTACACTGGAATCTCCAACCTACCAAAGAACCAAAAACTGCTAAGATAACACATCTGATATTACCAAAGGAATTGTGTGAATGGGCCACCATACTCCTTTATTCAAGACACTCCTTAGTGCCATGAAGGACTCTGCAAAGTTCCTTCAGTTTCTTCTGAGAACAGAGGTTCCTAATAGTTATGCCATCCAAACAGACTAGCCTCAAGAAGCTTTTATCAACTTCTCTAAAGCTGTAATTCACTAGTGCTGCTCCCTAGTGGTTTCACCAGCCCATGGCACAAGGAAGCTATAGCAAAATGATACTATAGCAAATTTGTCTTTTTTTTTTTTTTTTTTTTTTAGTTTTTTTTTAGTTTCTTAGTTTTTAGTTTTTAGAGATGAGGGTCTCACTATGTTGCCCAGGCTGAAGTGCAATGGCTATTCACAGGTGTGCTCATAGCACACTGTAGCTTCAAACTCCTGGGCTCAAGCAATCCTCCTACCTCAGCCTCCCAGCTAGCTGGAACTACAGGTGCACGCCACGATGCCTGGCTACATCTTTTTCTTAAAAACAAATTTCTTTAAATTATCTTTTATGATGACACTGTGATTTTTTTCCCTTTTGGGGCATAAGAGACTTTCTTTCATGAAGTGATAATAGATAGTAGGTTTTTAACATCCTTTGCAAAATAAAAAACTGGCAACTCATACCAGTCTGCCACATTGTGACATTTCATTAGGAATTACTTCTCCAGGAAACCAGGAGATAGCACAGTAGGAGGTATTGTCCTTCCATGTGAATCCAGCCATTCAGCCATTCCCTTGAAGGCCAGAAATACACTTGCTCCAAAGAGTGAAAAAAAAAAAAAAGTAAATTCCAAAAATGAAATCAAATTGGATGCAAGAATCAGTCACACATACTTGAGTGGCTGAGATGACTGCACTGGTGGGAAAGTGCAAAGACTTTCCAAACAAGGAGGGCTGAAAAAAGCTCCAGCCAGGAAGAGTTAGAAAAAAATCACTCTAACTTAGGAAAAATATGATGGGGCCATTAAAGCAGGGACTTGATTCTTTCACTCAAGCATTTGGGCTTTCCAACAAAGAAGAAACCCAGATCAATCAAAGTTGAGGTTGTGAGTAGAAAAGGTAAAGTTTCAGATGGATGTGGTGGCGTGCACCTGTAGTCCCAGGTACTCAGGAGGCAGATGTGGGAGGATCACTTGAGCCTAGGAGTTCAAGACCAGCTTGTGATAAACCATCTCTTTTCTTTTTAAAAAAAAAAAAAAGGCAAAGAAGGTTTAAAAATTACAGTCTGCTAAAGAAGAAGGCTGCTAAACTTCAGACTGGATCAAACTTCAGTTATTTGTGTCCTGCAAACGAAGAGCACTCATAGAAATGAAAATAAGTACCACGTGTTCATCTAGACTCTTTATGGTAGGACACAAACGTTGTTGCACCAGGGAAAAATCCCGGTTGTGAAAACCCTTTGACAAACTCTACCTGCAGTGGGAAACAGACTCTACCACTAAAACAGTAGCCGTTAATCCCTGCTGTACCTAGGTCACTTTAAAACTAGACTGCCAGGTCTCACCCCAGAGATGTGGTCAGGTGTTCCCTGACATGAGTATTTTTCTAAAGCTCTCAGATTAATGTATTGTGCTTCCTGGGCTGAGAACTACTGTGCAAGAGAAAAGCAGCATTTCTTTGTTAGTTGCTGCAGTAGCTTATGCTGAAATATTGGACATTCCTGCCTCCAACCTTCTGTTCCACCTAGAGACCCTCTCCCTCTGGGTACTAAGATGGAATAGGGGAATATGGTTCCTGTGGTCCCCACCCAGTTGGAGCTCCATGAGAGCAAAGCCGGGTCTAATTCACTTCTACATCTAGACCTAGAACAGAACCTGCACACAGCGAGCCAGTGTTTACATTGCTGAAGTTCTGGCCAGCTGGCCGGCCTTCCTGCCAGGAACATTTATAGTGCATATTCGTTCTTTTGAATTCTTGGTTATTTTCTCTCCTTTGGTGTTTTTATTTGAAAGAGAAATTGGGGCATGGTGAATTTTCTAGTTCTTCACTACTGTGAAGTCCTGCACTGGAATCAGCCGTGCTCTGCGTGGAACTCCAGTGCCCTACCCACCCATAAACCCTGCCAACCTGCGTGAAAGTGGCCCCGAGGAGTGTGGTTCTCAGCTGGGGTGCAGAGCAGAATTACCTGCCAGTTCTTAAGATTACAGCTGTCTGCGCCCAACTTGAAACCAACTGAATCAGAATCTACAAGAATGGGATTCAGGCATGTGTGGTTTTAATATCGTTAGTCATTACCTTCACTTGAGGGCAGTGGTTTTTAAAATACCTGGATCAGCAGCAGCAGCTTCACCTGTGAGCTTGTTGAAAATGCAAATCATCAGCCCCATCCCAGGACCTCCAGAATCAGAAACTCTGGGGTGAGGTCGAGGCAGCAGTCCGTGGTTTCACAAGCCCTTCAGGGCATCTCCTTGAGTCAGAGTTGCTGCACAAACAGAATATTTTTTCCAAGCAGCAGTTTGGAGAAAGTGCCTAAATGAATGTCACTTGATAATTTTCTCCCTTTTGGCTCTAGATCTAACCTCTCTTGCTGCTCCTCTGTTGACACGTTAATTCAGCAAACTTATTTAAAAGTCTCTCTGTGTCTGTTCTCTCCTAACTCTCCCTGGCACGTTTGCCCTTTCTTCTCCTCTCCCAGCAAGGCACCTGTGCAGCCTCAGGGCCCACCTTAAATTGTGTTCCCTCTTGAAAGCCCTTTTTCAAACATTTCTTCCAGTAGATTATCAGTGCCATTGCATTCATTTTGGTCTTTCTTATGGCTTTAGAGTGTATTCTGTTTATCTACCTTTTCCTTAGTGACCTTGAGCAAGTAACTTAACCTCTCTGTTTCCTCATCTGTAAAATGGGAATAATAATAATAATAGAGCCTACCTCATTAAAGAGTTAAATCTTGTCTAGGTGCTCAGAATAATATCAACAAGTGTCAATTCTAAAAGTAATTTTTGGCCTGGCACGGTGGCTCACGCCTGTAATCCCAACACTTTGGGAAGCTGAGGCAGGAGAATTGCTTGAACCTGGGAGGCGGAGGTTGCAGTGAGCCGAGATGGTGCCACTGCACTCCAGCCTGGGTGACAGAGACTCTGTCTCAAAAAAATAAATAAATAAAATAGAAGTAATTTTTATTCGTAGCATTAAATCATGGGTATATAATATTTTATAATTACAGAATAGTACATGACACGTAAATACTCAACAAATGTCAGCTTTTTTTTTTTTTTGCCTTGAGACAGAGTTTTGCTCTTCTTGTACAGGCTGTAGTACAATGGCACAATCTCGGTTCACTGCTACCTCCGCCTCACAGGTTCAATCAGTTCTCCTGCCTCAGCCTCCCGAGTAGCTGGGATTACAGGCATGCACCACCACGCCTGGCTAATTTTTGTATTTTTAGTAGAGACGGAGTTTCTCCATGTTGGTCAGGCTGGTCTCAAGCTCCTGACCTTGGGTGATCTGCCCACCTTGGCCTCCCAAAGTGCTGGGATTACAGGCATGAGCCACCGTGCCCAGCCCAAATTTCAGCTTTTGTTAGTAACAATTTTAGGACACTAAACATTTTGTGATTTTTATAGGTTTTTGTTATTGTTGTTGTTTTTGAGACAGAGTCTCTTCTGTTGCTCAGGCTGGAGTGCAGCAGCCCTATCTTGGCTCACTGCAAACTCCACCTCTTGGGTTCAAGCGATTCTCCTCCCTCAGCCTCCTGAGTAGCTGGGATTACAGGCGCCCACCATCACGCCCAGCTAATTTTTGTATTTTTTTAGTAGAGATGGGGTTTCACCACGTTGGCGAGGTTGGTCTCAAACTCCTGACCTCAGGTGATCTGCCCGCCTCGGCCTCCCAAAGTGCTGGGATTACAGGCGTGAGCCACTGCACCCGGCTAGATTTTTATAGTTGTTATTGTGTACTTGTTATTTGTCCTCCCATTGGTCTTAAAGCTCTTTGAAGCAGATCTTTTTCTTTCTCAGCTCTGCATCTCTCTATCTCCCAAAGTACCTAATGCAGTTAAGCATCCTTTATCCAAAATGCTTGGGGCCAAATATGTTTCAGATTTCAGCTTTGGGTTTTTTTTTTAATATTTGCATACATAATGAGATATCTTGGGGATGGAACCCAAGTCTAAACACAGAATTCATTTATGTTTCGTACATACCTTATACACATAACCGGAAGGTGATTTTATTTTTCCCCTGGGGACACTGAATAAACTGCATCTGTGTGTTGACTGCATTAGGTCAGGTGTGGAATTTTCCACTTGTGGCACCATTTCAACACGTAAAAAAGTTTCTGATCTTAGAGCGTTTTGGATTTCAGATTTTCAGATTAGAGATGCTCAACCTGTATATGCTCAGGAAATACTTACAGAGTTAATACTCAAGTCACAGGCAGTGTAGGTCAAGAAGTCCCACAGGAATGTCTCCCTTCATTCCCCTCATCAGCATGCTTGCTCCCCATCTCCTCCTTCTTTGGGGTAGTGCCTTCATTCCCTGGCTTCCTGGTGATATCGTCCCTTCTTAAGGCCCCAGACCAGGCAAATGGGTCTGGGTGTCCAACTTTCAAGTCCAGCAGACTATACTTACACTCAGCCTGGACTATATCCACAACAGCCCAGATAGTTCTTCCTGTTAATTAGGATTTTAAGAGCAGATTTCTGAGCCATATTTCTGACTGTGCCAAACAAACGAAATTCCTTTTGAATGTAATGTTGTCCTCTAGCAGCAGTGGGTAGGAAGGATAGGGAAATGGTACCTGGAGATCATAGTACTGTGCTCTTCTTATTATTAAATTGTTATGAGATTTGATTTTAGACATTGAAACAGAGATGACACAGAGGTTGAAGATCCCAGCTGCCCGGGGTTTCCCCCACTGCTTTATAAAGATACTGCCTGGCTGGGCTTAGTGGCTCACACCTGTAATCCCAGCACTTTGGGAGGCCGAGGCGGGCAGATCACCTGAGGTCAGGAGTTTGAGACCAACCTGGGCAACATGGTGAAACCCTGTCTCTACTAAAAATACAAAAATTAGCCGGGTGTGGTGGTGTGTGCCTGTATTTCCAGCTACTCTGGAGGCTGAGACAGGAGAATCACTTGAACCAGGGACACAAAGGTTGCAGTGAGCCAAGATCGTGTCACTGCATTCCAGCCTGGGTGACAGAGGGAGATTCTGTCTCTAAAAAAAAAAATAAATAAATAAAAAGATGCCTCCTGGTGAGCTGGGAATTCTGCAGTGCCTGAGTTAAGAGTAGAGGTGTGGCCGGGCGCGGTGGCTCACGCCTGTAATCCCAGCACTTTGGGAGGCTGAGGAGAGCGGATCACGAGCTCAGGAGTTCGAAACCAGCCTGTCCAGCATGGCAAAACCCTGTCTCTACTAAAAATACAAAAATTAGCCAGGCGTGGTGGCACGCTCCTGTAATCCCAGCTACTCAGGAGGCTGAGGCAGGAAAATCACTTGAACCCTGGAGATGGAGGTTGCAGTGAGCCGAGGTCGCACCACTGCACTCCTGCCTGGGCAACAGGGCAAGACTCCATCTCAAAAAAAAAAAAAAAAAAAAGCAGTAGAGGTTTGTCTGCAACCCCAGATGGTAGCCTCCCTGGAGTCCCATCATATTGGACCCCAAGTCCAGTCCCCGTTTTGCCCCCTGTGACAGACTTTGAAATAATTTGATGTGTTACATAATTACTCTATATTTTTAAATCTCAAATTATTGCAAGTCTATGCAAATTTTCATGTTCAAATAAATTTTTCTGTTACCTTAATGTTTTACATTTGCATTATGTTTATGTTAGTTTTTTAGAAGTCAGCAGAGTTCTCTGAGTTATAATGAGATGATAAATATAAACGGTGTTTTATTAGCTATAAATGAGTATCACTTAAATGCTGTCTGGTAAGCCAATCCAGGATAAACTTGTTAACATCTTGGGTACAATTGTCAGAGTTCATCAGAGAATGCTATGAATATAATATCTAAATTTTGGCAAGGCATTTGGTGAAGTCTGCCCTAAGTTCTTGTAGATAAAACTTCATGGACAGAATGATACAATTAAGAGGATTCATAACTGGGGGATGACTCAAACCAAAGAGGGCTAGTTAATGAATTGGTGAGAGCCTGGAAGAGCATTTGAGGCAAGGGCCAGCAGGGAGCCTGCTCACCAAAGGCCTCCACCCTCCACCTTGCCCACATTTTTAGTAATTATTTGATTTGGGGCATTTAGGCATTCCTGTGAAATTGAAGTTTGCCAACTACTTTGTATGCGTTTTTGAGATAGGGTCTCACTTTGTCGCCCAGGCTGGAGTGCAGTGTCAGCATCGTGGCTCACTGCATCCTCAGCCTCCTGGGCTCAAGTGATCCCCCACCCAGCTGACTTTTTATTTTTTGTAGAAATAGATTTTCACAGTGTTGTCCAGGCTAGTCTCAAACTCCTGGGCTCAAGCAGTCCTCCCACCTTGGGCTCCCAAAATGTTGGGATTACAGGCATGAGCCATCACACCCGGCTGGTTTACCCAATTTCTATTAGATGATGAACATGTGTGAAGAACTGGGTGCTGGGAGGTACCCAAGACTCCTCCCCTAGTCCGCACCCTCGTTCCCTAGTCCTGCCAGTTTTATCCCTTCAGTAGTTTTTTTTCTTTCTTTTTTGCCTTTTTAAATGATCACCTTGGCTTCAGACCTTCAGCATTTCTTAAACCCACGTTCTCCTGATTCCTTCTGAACTTTAGGCCGTCGTCATTTATTTCTCTCCTGGACTACGGTGCAGTAGTGTTGTAACTGGTCTCCCTGCCTCTAATATTGCTCCCTCAACGATAAGAGCACTTCAGTGAAAATGGGTCCCTGACCTTATTGCTTAAAATAACCCCTCAGTGGCATCCCCTTGCATACAGAACTAGCTGCTTCACATTGTCTAGTAGGCTTTCTGTACTCTAGCCACATTTCTTCCCTAGCCTCATCTCCTGCGGTCCCACCTCAAATTTTATGCTCCAGTGTTATGGGATGGCCTGTAGTTCCCCACATGGTCCATTCTGTTTCATGCCTTCGTTGAGCCTTTGCTCAGCTGGTTCCCCTGCCTTTGGTGGTCCTAACACATTGTCACCTGTCTTCCTCTTTGAGACCTAGGTTATCATTTGTACCACTATATTGGAATTATGTGTTCATGCATTTCTGTTTCTCAAACTAGACTGACTATAAACTCCTTAAGGGCAGTGATCTTATTTAGCTCCTAGCACATAGTAAGTAGGCAATAAGTTTTTGGGTTTTTTATTTTTTTAATCAGAACTGAGAATATGAAAAGATCTCAGCAAATGAAAGGCAGACCATAAAACTTAACAGGAAGATAAAATTTAACAGGGTTATACTTGGGCTTAAAATAAACAAACAAAGAAAACGCATCTCGGCCTAAGTACTGAGTACAAAGTGGGAGAAAGATGACTCACAACCATCAGTAGACCATGTCAAAAAAGAAGGGCTGTGGTTTCAGTTGACTTTGTGCTCCATATGAGTCAACAGTGTGATGCAACTCCAGTTCAGAACAGAGAAAGTAATAGTCCTGTGGGTCAAACCATGCAGGAGATTTGTGATCCAGCCTATGGGCCATCCTTTAAGAGAGGGTGAGGCATGTCCACAGGAAAGCAGCTAGAATAATGAGAGATGGTGACCCCATTATTTGAGGAAGGAAGTAGGAATGTTTCATCTGGAGAAGACAGAGGGGACACAAGAATTGTAATCAAATGCCTAAAGAGCTGTCATTGGGAGCCTCAAAATGTAGCATTAGGCCACTGAGTAGAAACACAAAAAGAACTTTTTGACAATTAGATCTACTAACAATGGAATAAGCTGTCTCATGAGCTCCAGGGTACTGTAGGGTTCAACCAAGAGCTTCTGGGAAGGGGTGTTACAGAGGGGAGCTTAGCCCCTGAAGGAAGTTTATACTGGATGTCCTCTTCTCCTGGTCAGCTTTGAGGCTCAGTGATAAGAGGTCACTGAGTTCATATTTATTGAATGTTGAGGAGGGGTGCCAGGAACGCATTTTCTAATAGTAATGCCTTTGTGCCCCTGTTGGAAAAATTATACATTACCTAAATGGAAATTGTTGTGAACTAGAAGTCTGAACCTTAGAGAGCCACTCACTTATGAGTGTTTGAAATCTGCTTATAGGAGACATCTGATGGCCTCACGCAGTGGATTCAGTCTTCATTCTTTCATGTGCTTTTGTGGAAATTTAAAGTGATTATCTCTTTCCCTTTTGCTTTTTTTGCTTCTTAGTTCTGGAGAGTCTTGGCTTCTGGGAGGAAGTCAGAGGGATTATCTCAGGATCAGAGCTGATAACGGGATTCCCTTGTGCCTTCAAGGCGCCAGGCCTGCCCCAGTACCTCCAGAGCCTCACCAGACTAGCCATTGCTGCAGTGTGGGCCGCGGCAGCCAAGAGTGGAGAGCGGGTGAGGGATGTCCCCATCTCTTTCTCTCAGCTGTTAGAATCTGCCTTCCCTGAAGTGCGCTCACTGACACTGGAAGCCCTCTTGGAAAAGTTCTTAGCAGCAGCGTCTGGACTTGGAGAGAAGGGCCTGCCACCCTTGCTGTGCAACATGGGAGAGAAGTTCTTATTGTTGGCCATGAAGGAAAATCACCCAGAATGCTTCTGCAAGGTAAAGTCTCCAGTGTACTGACTGGCCCTTTCCACTCCCCACATTCTTTTGTGAACCACTGGAATGGTAGGATCATGAAGGCAAGATTGGGTTTGGGCTCTCCAGGGGCAATAGGAAGTAGATTCGGCAGCCAGTGGATAAGGACTCCCTTTTTATGGTGGTTGGCATGGCGTCATACCTAGAAGGGCACCAAGAAAAGCTTTTGATGATAGGAGTATTGATGGCAGAGATTAACCAAAGACAGAGCAAACCACTTTGGGATGTTTAGGAAACAGATCATTAAAAATTCACTGTAGAGTGTGTCAGAGGTAGTCTTTACTGACATGGCTATTTCAGGGCAGATGGCCACCTGGGAGGCATAATCAAAAGGAAAGGGCACTGGTCTAAAATCAGGGCATCTGGCTCCCATCCCAAGTCACCAGAAGTCCTCTGCCTCAGTCTCCCAAAGATATTATGGGGGAAATAAGAAGTCAGTGGGAGCCTTTTGAAAGATAGACCTCTTGTTGTTACAATTGATTATCATGTAACATCTAGAGATAGCTCCCTGAGTATTTATTTCTCTTTCTTGTGTGCGGATTTGGCTTACACAGATACTGAAAATTCTTCACTGCATGGACCCTGGTGAGTGGCTTCCCCAGACGGAGCACTGTGTCCATCTGACCCCAAAGGAGTTCTTGATCTGGACGATGGATATTGCTTCCAATGAAAGGTTTGCCCCCAATACCTCCTGTGCAACCTTAGTAAGATGTATGGTCCCATCAGTCATTATGTAATGAACTTGCACACAATCCTGCCCTCAGGTCTCAGGTCCTGTATTTCATTCTAAGCCTCAGCCTAAGAATTCTAAACTCAAGCAATAGAATGATGTCAGTGATTTGCATTAATAACCAAAAGGTAATTGCTTCCAGAGGCATTTTTGTAACTAGGAGGTAGAGATTTTCAGTGTTCACCTCTGCATGGATTACAGACTATCTGCAAAAACCAGTGTATGAAATATGTCTGATTGTAATTTTGTGTTGTTTTTTTGTTTATTTTTCTAGATCTGAAATTCAGAGCGTAGCTCTGAGACTTGCTTCCAAAGTCATTTCCCACCACATGCAGACATGTGTGGAGGTAAGGCTGGTTCTGATCTTGTTCCGGGACCTAGGATTTTGTGTTCTCATTTACTCAGATGTCAGTAAAAGTGAACAGTCTCAGCAGGCAAAACCCCTGTGATATGTGTATGTAACATCTACAGAAATATTGTTCGTGCTGGTTTTTCAATTTGAGTATAACTTGAAAAGACTTTGGACGCCACCTTTCTTTTCTCTTGTTTTAGGCTTTTTTTTTTTTTTTGAGATGGAGTTTTGCTCTTGTTGCCCAGGCTGGAGTACAGTGGCACGATCTCAGCTCACTGCTACCTTTGCCTCCCAGGTTCAAGCGATTCTTCTCCTGCCTCAGCCTCCTGAGTAGCTGGGATCACAGGCGTGTGCCAGCACGCCCGGCTAATTTTTTGTATTTTTAGTAGAGGCGGGGTTTCACCATGTTGGCCAGGCTAGTCTCGAACTCCTGACCTCAGGTGATCCACCCGCCTCGGCCTCCCAAAGTGCTGAGATTACAGATGTGGGCCACTGCGCCCAGCATGTTTTAGGCATTTTTTAAATTAGAGTTCATAGGGGTAACAGAACCTTCCTCCCAAAACGCATATGCCCAAACCCTTTGTTTTTTCCCCATTTCTCTAGCTGGACTCTTTATTTAAAGAGGAATAAGCATGTCAATTCCAAAAATATTTAGGATTGCAACCTAGTGAACTAAGTATGCAAATACATCGCTAAGGCTTAAATATTCCCCCAGAACATGGCCCAGCTGGCTCTGGATGGAGGTCCAGATGCGCTCCACCTGTTTTACATGTCCTTTGGTAGTGAAGTAGAACTAAAGTAAGAAAAACAGCTTCCTGGGAAGATGTCTTAAGACAAATACACGCTACTTAGGTGCATACAAGAAAGATAGCACCCTCACAGAATCACAAGTAGAAGGCAGCCAATACCACAGGAAAATTACTGGAAGATCCAGATTCCACACAGCCACACTGATGGTGGTGGCATAACATTGTGGATCCTGAGCCCTTACAATAAACCTAGCACTGCTGTGTAGGTACTGAAGATACAGAGATGAACAGAGACTAGAGCTATAGTCTAATGAGAGAAAGAGAACATTAGATAATTACATTAAATGCTCTAGTAGCAAGATGTGCCAGGGCCATGGGAACCCAGAGGAGGGAGTGAGAGTTCAGAGGCTGAAGAAGACTTCATAGAGGAGACCATGAAGTTCAGAGAGCATGAGGCTGGGCAGAGATAAAACCAAGGGTAAGAATTAACAAGCAGGTCCAATTTCCTTAGATCTGTCATTCAAAGGCAAGCCAGGGAGCCAAATGTAGGAGGTCACTAGGAGCTAAAAAAGCCCCCAAAAAAGTTAGGTGGGGTGGAGGGAGTATAGGAATGGAGATGATTTGCTAAAAACTATAGCCCAGGAGTGGGGGAGAAAAAAAAAACGGCCAGACATGGTGGCTCACGCCTGTAATCCCAGCACTTTGGGAGGCCGAGGCAGGCAGATCACCTAAGGTCAGGAATTCAAGACTAGCCTGACCAACAGTGAAACTCCATCTCTACCAAGAAATACAAAAATTAGACGGGTGTGGTGGTGGGCACCTGTAATCCCAGCTACTCAGGAGGCTGAACCCGGGAGGCGGAGATTGCAGTGATCTGAGATCATGCCACTGCACTCCAGCCTGAGCAACAGAGCAAGACCCTGTCTCAACAACAACAACAACAAAAAAAACCACCAGGGCCGGGCACAGTAGCTCAAGCGTGTAATCCCAGCACTTTGGGAGGCCAAGGCGGGTGGATCACCTTGAGGTCAGGAGTTTGAGACCAGCCTGGCCAACATGGCAAAACCCCAGCTCTACTAAAAATTACAAAAATTAGCCAGGTGTGGTGGTACGCGCCTGTAATCCCAGCTGCTCAGGAAGCTGAGGCAGGAGGATCGCTTGAACCCAGGAGGTGGAGGTTGCAGTGAGCCAAGATTGTCTCACTGTACTCCAGCCTGGGCAACAGAGCAAGACTCCGTCTCAAAAAAAGCAAACAAACAAACAAACAAAAAAAAACACCAAGTTCTAAGACAGAAATCACCAGGCAGCCTAACAAGCCTGCCAAGGCATTATTCTTATCCAAAGCTGTTTTTAACCAGTTGTTTTGTCCAGTACATGAATAAAGTGATATTTAATGAAAATTGGGAGTTTTCCAGGGAGAAAAAAACTAACAGAACTGTAAAGAAATAAATAAAAGACGCTCCTGGGGAAACATGAGTTTCTTGGTGCGTTGGGAATTAGCATCTTCCTCAAGGTCTAAAATACTCATCGTGTTAGTTGCATAGATGCCCATAGATGATCAAAGGAATCATTAGTTACATTTTGAACATTTAAAGAGGTTCAGTTGATAGGAGAAGTAAAGTACATCTGGAACAACAGTCCCTGTTCTAGAAAAAGTGAAAGAACAGAGTTTAAATGATGAAAACAATCCAGATGTTTATCAGCTGATGAATGAGTAAGCAAAATGTAGTGTATCCGTACAATGGAATATTATTTGGCCACAAAAATGAGTGAAGTACAGATACATCCTACAGCATGGGTGAACCTTGAAAACATTATGCTAAGTAAAAGAACATAGTCGTAAAAGACTACATATTATCTGATTCCATTTATAGGAAATTTCCGTTTACAGGAAATGTCCAGAATTGGCAAATTGATAGAGACAGAAAGTAGATTAGTGCTTAGTCAGGGCTGGGGAGATGGGAGGATAGGGAAGTGATAGATAAAGGGTGCAGAGTTTCTCTTTGTGGTGATGAAAATGTTCTGAAATTGACTGTGGTGGTGATTGCACATATCTGTAAGTATACCAGAGTTCACTGCATTGGCCACTTTAAATGAGTGAATTCTATGGTATGTAAACTGTATCTCAGTAAAACTGTTACTATTAAAAACAAGGAATTGAAGGTTGAGTTGATCAGCAGTGTCCAATGATTTAATCAATCATGCTGTTGCAATGAAGCTTCCTTAAAAACCCTGAAGAATGAAAAGTTCAGAGAGCTTCTGGGTGGTGAACAAGATGCACTCATGTGCCAGGAGAGTGGCACACCCCAAAGGTCCATAGGGAAAGGAAGTCCTGTGCTTGGGATCCTTCTGGACCTCTCCCTGTGTATCTGTCTCTTCATCTGGATGTTCATTTGTATCTTCTAGCCTTTGTGATAAACTGAGAATCTAGTTTTCTAAAAAATAAAAACAACACTGCTTTGTTTAAACAATAGTGTTAGATGCTGCTTTATTTATTTATTTAGAGATGGAGTCTCATTCTGTCTCCCAGGCTGGAGTGCAGTGGCGTGATCTTGGCTCACTGCAACCTCCGCCCCCTGGCTTCAAGCAATTCCCATGCCTCAGCCTCGTGAGTAGCTGGGATTACAGGGGTGCGCCACCATGTCCAACTAATTTTTGTATATTAGTAGAGACAGAGTTCCACCATGTTGGCCTGGCTGGTCCTGAATGCCTGACCTCAGGTGATCCACCTGCCTTGGCCTCCCAAAGTGCTGGGATTATAGCCATGAGCCACTACGCCCGGCCTGTGATTCTATTTTAAATGTTGTAACAGAAACTCATAAATACAGCAGCTTAAATCAGATAGAAACAGTCCAAAGCCAAAGTAGCTTGACAGTGTTGAGTCACCAGGTTCTCATACTTTGTTGTTCTGCTGTCCTAAACACGTAGATTCTATCTTAGGGCCCCACCTGATTGCTCCAGCTTCCAACATCTTGTCCTTGTTTAGCCAGCAGGAAGGGGAAACCCAGGAAGTAAAGATCATGGGCATTTCCTAAGGCATGACTTGAAAGTGCATAGATACTACTTCTAGTGTCATCTCAGTCTTCAGAACTTAATCACCTGTTACTCCCAAATGCAAGAGAGACTGGGACATGTAGTCTCTAGCTGGGTGCCCATGGGCCCAGCCAAAAATCTGGGGTTCTGTTACTATAGGAGGGGCATCTGGTTATTGGTGACAAGTTGTTATTTGCTGGACAGTCTTTCCCCACAAGTTTGGTCTTTACCAGACCAAATGTATGCCATGTTCTCATAACCTGATTTGCATCCGAAAAGACTAAAGGAAGGCTGGGAGCAGTGGCTCATGCCTGTAATGCCAGCACTTTGGGAGGCCGAGGCAGGCGGATCACTTGAGGCCAGGAGTTTGAGACCAGCCTGACCAACATGGGGAAACCCTGTCTAATTTTGCTAAATACAAAAATTAGCCAGGTGTGGTGGCACACACCTGTACTCTCAGCTACTCGGAAGGCTGAGGCAGGAGAATCACTTTAACCCAGGAGGCAGAGGTTGCAGTGAGCCAAGGTCGCACCATTGCACTCCAGCCTGGGCAACAGAGCAAGACCTTGCCTCAAAAAAAAGACTAAAGGAACTTGTTGTCTAGTCATAGTGACTCCATCTTACCGAAAGGCAGGTCAGATTTTCTTCCTTGGGCATATTTCTCTCTAGTTGGAATCGAAAAGCAACCAAAAAACAACTTTCTTCCCACTGAGCTAAGAGCTAATCTACAGGCCCAGTTTGGTGTAGGTCACCCCTAATTCCGTGTCAGCCCTTGTTGCATCTTCTGAACTACTGATAGGTACATTTTGTGCTTTTAGAACAGGGAATTGATAGCTCCTGAGCTGAAGCAGTGGGTTCAGCTGGTCATCTTGTCATGTGAAGACCATCTTCCTACGGAGTCTAGGCTGGCCGTCGTTGAAGTCCTCACCAGTACTACACCACTTTTCCTCACCAACCCCCATCCTATTCTTGGTAAGTGCGCTGAGACGGAAGTCTTTTATACCAGACTCACTTAAAATATGAATAGGTATTCTCGCCTAAAAAAAGGGAAGGTGAAAGATGGCAACATGAAACCTGCCTTTATGTCTTTCAGTTACATTCCTGCCATCTTAGTTCATGCTCTAATCATTTTCACGAACACACTATTTTTTTTTTGAGACGGAGTTTCACTCTTGTCACCCAGGCTGGAGTGCAATGGTATGATCTCGGCTCACTGCAACCTCCACCTCCTGGGTTCAAGCAATTCTCCTGCCTCAGTCTCCCGAGTAGCCATCACCACACCCAGCTAATTTTTGTATTTTTAGTAGAGATGAGTTTTCACCATATTGGCCAGGCTGGTCTCGAACTCCTGACCTCAGGTGATCCACCCACCTCAGCCTCCCAAAGTGCTGGGATTACAGGCGTGAGCCACCGCTCCCAGACCACCAACACACTCTTAACCAGCCTCTTATTTTTCAGCCTTACCCCTAAAGATTTTTTTTCTACAAAGAGCCTCTTTATGAAATGCAAGTCTGATAATTTCAGTCCACAATTTAAAACCTTTGAGTGGGTTCCCACTGCCTTCAGTATAAAGCCTAAACACCCTTTAGCACGGCTCATAAGGCCCTTCCTGTACTGTCCCCTAGCCCACTCCTCCTGCCTTGTCATCCACCACTCCCTAACACGGGCCCTGTGTGTCATCAGTAGGGAACAGTTCTCTAAATTAAACAAACCACTGCTTGACTGCCTTCTGTTTGTCTTTCAAAACAGCCTAACAGTCCCCTCTTCCAGGAGGCCTATTGCAATAATCTAGGTGAGAAATGAATGGATGAGTGTGAAGCTGTGGCAGCAAGGAAGAGAGAACAGGCTCAAGAGGTTTAGGAAGTGGAATCAACAGGACTTGGTGGTATTGAGGTTGATATAGAGGAAAATTCAAGAATGACTTCTAGGCATCTGGCTAAAGTGACTGGATAGGCTGCTGGTTGTATTCAGTGATTTTTGTTTTAAGTTGAAGATATCTGTATTAGTCTGTTCTCACACTGCTATAAAGAACTACCTGAGCTGGGCACAGTGGCTCACGTCTGTAATCCCAGCACATTAGGAGGCTGAGGCAGGTGGATCACCTGAGGTCAGGAGTTCGAGACCAGCCTGACCACCATGGAGAAACCCTGTCTCTACTAAAAATACAAAAATTAGCCAGGCTTGGTGGCACATGCCTATAATCCCAGCTAGTCAGGAGAATTGCTTGAACCTGGGAGGCGGAGGTTGTGGTGAGCCGAGATCACGCCATTGCACTCCAGTCTGGGCAATGAGCAAAACTCCATCTCAAAAAAAAAAAAAAAACTACTTGAGACTGGGTAATTTATGGAGAAAAGAGGTTTAATTGACTCACAGTTCCATATTCTTAACAGGAAGCATGGCTGGGAGGCCTCAGGAAACTTACAATTATGGCAGAAGGTAAAGGGGAAGGAAACACCTTCTTCACATGGTGGCAGGAGAGAGAGAGAGAGACAGAGCAGGAAGAAGTGCCACACACTTTAAAACCATCAGATCTCATAAGAACTCACTGTCATGGGAATAGCAAGGGGGAAATCTGCCTACATAATCCAATCACCTCCCACCAGGCCCCACCTCCAATTCGACATGAGATTTGGGTGGGGACACAAATCCAGATCATATCATTTCGCCCCAGGCCCCTCCTGAATCTCATGTCCTTCTCACATTGCAAAATACAATTATCCCTTCTCAACAGTCCTCCAGTCTCAACTCATTTCAGCGTCAACTCAAAAGTCCACAGTCCAAAGTCTTATCTGAGACAGGGTAAGTCCCTTCCACCCATGAGCCTGTAAAATCAAAAACAAGTTAGCTACTTCCAAGATACAATGGGGGTACAGGTGGTGGGTAAATGCTCCCACTCCAAATGGGAGAGATTGGCCAAAACAAAGGGGCTATAGGCCCCATGCAAGTTCAAAACCCAGCAGGGCAGTCATTAAATCTTAAAGCTTTAAAATAAATTCCTTTGACTCCATGTCTCACATCCAGGGCATGTTGATGCAGGGAGTGGGCTCCCAAAGGCCTTGTGCAACTCTTCCCCTGTGGCTTTACAGGGTACAGCCCTTGCAGCTACTTTCACAGGGTGGTGTTGAGTGCCTGCAGCTTTTCCAGGCACACAGTGCAAACTGTTGGTGGACCTACCATTCTGGGGTCTGGAGGATGGTGGTCCTCTTCTCGCAGCTCCACTAGGTAGTGTCCCAGTGGGAACTCTGTGTGAGGGCTCTAACCCCACATTTCCCCCTCTATATTGCCCTAATAGAGTTTCTCCATGAGGGCTCCACTCCTGCAGCAGACTTCTGCCTGGACATCTGGGTGTTTTCATCATCCCTCTGAAGTTTAGGCAGAGGTTCCCAAACCTCAACTCTTGCCTTTTGCACACCCACAGGCCCAACACCACATGAAAGCCACCAAGGCTTGGGGCTTGCACCCTCCGAATCAACGGCCTGAGCTGTACCTTGGCCCCTTTTAGTCACAGCTGGAGCTAGAGCAGCTGGGACACAGGGTGCTGTGTCCCGAGGCTGCACAGAGCAGCTGGGCCTTGGGCCTGGCCTAAGAAACCATTTTTTCTTCCTAGGCCTCCTGGCCTTTGATGGGAGGGGCTGCTGTGAAGGTCTCTGAAATGCCCTAGAGACATTTTTCCCATCATCTTGGCTGTTAACATTCGGTTTCTCTCTCTCTTTTTTTTTTTTTTTTTTGAGATGGAGTTTCACCCTTGTTTTCCAGGCTGCAGTGCAATGGCACAATCTTGGCTCACTGCAACCTCTACTTCCCAGGTTTGAGCGATTCTCCTGCCTCAGCCTCCTCAGTAGCTGGGATTACAGGTGCCCACCACCATGCCTGGCTAATTTTTGTACGCTTAGTAGAGACAGGGTTTCACCATGTTGGCCAGGCTGGTCTTGAATTCCTGACCTCAGGCAATCCAACCATCTCAGCCTCCCAAAGTGCTGGGATTATAGGCATGAGCCACTGCACCCAGCCTTGGCTCCTCTTTACTTATGCAAATTCTGCAGCAGGCTTGAATTTCTTCCCAGAAAATGGGTTTTTCTTTTGTACCACATGGCCAGGCTCCAAATTTTTCAAACTTTTATGCTCTGCTTCCCTTTTAAATGTAAGTTCCAGTTTCAGATAATCTCTTTGTTCATGCATATGAGTGTATACTTTTAGAAACAGCCAGGTCACATCTTGAATGCTTTGCTGCTTACAAATTTTTTCTGCCAGATACCCTCAGTCATCTCTCTCAAGTTCAAAGTTCCACAGATCTCTAGGGCAGGGGCAAAATGCCACCAGTCTCTTTGCTAAAGCAGAGCAAGAGTGACCTTTACTTCAGTTCCCAGTAAGTTCCTCATCTCCTCCATCTGAGAGCACCTCAGCCTGGACTTCATTGCCCATATCACTGTCAGCATTTTGGTCAAAACCATTCAACAAGTCTCTAGGAAGTTCCAAACTTTCCCACATCTTCCTGTCTTTTTCTGAGCCCTCCAAACTGTTTCAACCTCTGCCCATTACCCAGTTCCAAAGTTGCTTCCACATTTTCAGGTGGAAATGTCTTTATAGCAGTGTTCCACTTCCAGTACCAATTTTCTGTATTAGTTGATTCTCACACTCCTATATAGAACTACCTGAGACTGGGTAATTCATCAAGAAAAGAGGTTTAATTGGCTCACAGTTCCATGGGCTTAACAGGAAGCATGGCTGGGAGGCCTCAGGAAACTTACAATCATGGCAGAAGGCAAAGGGGCAGCAAGGCACAGCTTCCCATGGCAGAGCAGGAGAGTCAGAGAGCAGGGAGAAGTGCCACACACTTTTAAACCATCAGATCTTGTGAGAATTCACTCACTATCATGAGAACAGCAAGGGGGAAATCTGCCTTCATGATTCACTCACCTCCCACCATCCACTCCGATTCAACATGAGATTTGTGAATCCAAACCATATTAGTATCTTTGGGACATAAAGGTGGAGATATTTTGAAATTAAATGGATGTACAGATCTTGTCTGGTTTCCAGCATGTTGTACACCTCCATGTCTCTCCTCACTGCTACTCTGTGTATCAAGAGTAATAGGAAAGGGCAGCATGTCAATGATATGTAAGAAAACCAAGCTTGAGAATATCCTAAGGAATTGAAAAGCATAGTTTTTTTTTTTAATTTTTAAAATTGTGTTATTTTGTTTTTTGTTTTGCTTTTAAGCATAGGGTTTAATAAAAGGAAACCCTGGGTTCTACAGCCATGCTTCAACCCCAACCCTGCCCTCTCCTGCCATGTTTAATCCCATATTAACATGCTGTGATTCTCTTCTCACCTATTAGTAGAATTATATTTTTGTGTACCTCTTCCATGCCCAGCCCTCAAGAATCAGACATGGTCACTGCCTCCAAGGAGCTTTCAGTATAGTTGTGGAGAAAGGATTTACAGAATAAAGGAAGGAATTGTTTTTTAGATAGTGAGATCCAAATTTTAAATGTTGTAGGAGTTCAGACCAATAAAGGGTCTCATGTCCCTGTATCTCTCTGGGAGACAACGTTTTCTTCAATATGGTTTTAACTTTTTTCTTCTTAGTGACTTCAGGCATTTTTCTTACAGCCAGAGAGATATTGAGAAGGGACCTTCTGTGATTGTGATTTAATCATTAGACCTGGAGGAATAAGAGCAAAGGATGACAAACCTTAGTCAAGCTTCTCCAGTGAAGTTAATACCATTTTGCAGCACATTTTCTGGGTGACTTTAACTACTCAAACCCTAGCTCATAACAGGTAAAATGTGTATGGAATAACCTGGAATTCCTTTGTGAAATTGGGTCCTGTGCCTACAAGAACATGAGAAATAGGCTCAGTGACTCATGCCTATAATCCTAGCACTTTGGGAGGACGAGGCAGGAAGATCACTTGAGCCCAGGAGTTCGAGACCAGCTTGGGTAACACAGCAAGATCTTGTCTCTACAAATAATAAAAAAATTAGCCAGATGTGGTGATGTACACCTGTAGTTCCAGCTACTCAGGAGGCTAAGGCAGAATTCCTTGAACCTGGGAGGTCGAGCCTGCAGTGTGAGCCATTGTGCCACTGCACTCCAGCCTGGGCAACATAGTGAGACCGCATCTCAATGAAAAAGGTACTGAATAGGTAGAAGCAAAGGACTTAAAAGTGCATGAGAGGCCAGGCGCGGTGGCTCATGCCTGTAATCCCAGCACTTTGGGAGGCCGAGGAGGGTGGGTCTACCTGAGGTCAGGAGTTTGAGCCTGACCAACATGGTGAAACCCTGTCCCTACTAAAAATACAAAATTAGCCAGGTGTGGTGGTGCATACCTGTAATCCCAGCTACTCGGGAGGCTCAAGCAGGAGAATCACTTGAACCCGGGAGGTGGAGGTTGCGGTGAGCCGAGATTGCACCATTGCACTCCAGCCTGGGCAACAAGAGGAAACTTCATCTCAAAAAGAAAAGAAGTACTTGAGAAAAGTCAAGGGCACAGCAAAGTCATTTAAGGAAAACGAAAAACTGAAATGGACTAAAGAGGGAAGGATCTGAAGGATATAAATGATGACCATGTTAAAGAGGAAAATATTAAGAAAGGAAGGTATTGAACCCTTACAGAACAACTAGAAAGGATGGAGACTGAAAGGCTGAGTAAAATTTAAATCAGATTTGTAATGAAAAGAAGAGAACGAAACCCCAAATGGAGCCACTGTTCATATTGGTATGACTAAAGCATCAGTGACTCTGAAACCAGGTTCTCCATGTACAGATGAGGGAGAGGATAGACAAAGGGGAGTTCTAGGGAAGGGTAGTTTCTCCATTGAAAGGATGGGGATGCTGCGTGGTGGTCTTCCATGGCCCTCCAGTGATAACCCTCCACAAGCCCAGGCCCATCCCACCTGGACTAGAGGCACCCTTTCTGGGAGGCCATGCTCACCTCTCACTTTCGTCATGAATTCTGTGTCAGTTATAGCAGTCCACTCTCATCCTTCCTGTTGTGAGTCACAGCCATGCAATTTTGTTCTTGACAACTCATTGTTTTGTGTTTTTGACTTTATATTCCTTTTGATTGCTCAGGACAAGATACTATCATTTATTATTCATTGTCCACAGCAGCACCTAGCACAGGCTGAATAGACAGATCAGTGTCCAGGAGTAATGGCAGTCAGATAGTGGACCCCCTACATACATGGGACACAAGCTGTTGCCTTTATCATGGGTCTTTCTCTATTTTCTTTTTTTTTCTTTTTTTTTTTTTTTTGGTCGAGGGCGAGGACAGAGTCTCGCTCTGTTGCCAGGATAGAGTGCAGTGGCACGATCTCAGTTCACTGCAACCTCTGCCTCCCAGGTTCAAGCAATTCTCCCATCTCAGCCTCCCAAGTAGCTGGGAATACAGGCGCCCGCCACCACACCCGGCCAATTTTTTTATTTTTAGTAGAGATGGGGTTTCACCATATGGGCCAGGATAGTCTCAATCTCCTGACCTCGTGATTCTCCCGCCTTGGCCTCCCAAAGTGCTGAGATTACAGGCATCAGCCACCACACCTAGCCTCTCTTTTTTTATTCTTGCCCCCAGAGCATAATCTTGATTGATGCTTCACTTTCAGAATTTATAGGCTCAGACACTTGAATCAACACTGGGCTAGTTTCTCCAAAGCAGTCTTATGCATAAAGTTTTCTTCTAGAGAATCAGGACTCAACTAGGAGAGCAGGGCAGAGGGTCTTTGTCAGCTGGGCAGCATCTTCTGGAGGCCTTGCCTAGGGCTGGTTGCCTCCGGAAAGCCTACCTCCTCACCCCCAAAAAAGACATTTCCAAATCTGCTCCCTTAGGAGTCTCTCTTTGCCAATGTTTGTCTAACACTCTTTCTATCTTAACAATACCCAGAAAAATAGGGATAGCTGTAACTCATTCAATGCTCCTCTCTTCCACCAGGGATTTGAAGCAGTATTTGCACCTGCCTTTAATTGCATTCTAGGTAATTCAGATTCCTTTTGGTCTTCTTAGAGTTGCAGGATACACTTGCTCTCTGGAAGTGTGTCCTTACCCTTCTGCAGAGTGAGGAGCAAGTTGTTAGAGATGCAGCCACGGAAACCGTGACAACTGCCATGTCACAAGAAAATACCTGCCAGTCAACAGGTACCTCGTTCTTATCCTTTCACATTGTCTTTTGCTGTAGGATAGAGGTTGGAACACTTTTCTATAATGAGCCAGATAATATCTTAGGCATTGTTGGTCATTTGGTCTCTGTCTCAACTCTGCCATCTTAGTGGGAAAGCCACAAACAGTAGGTAAACAAATGGGCGTGACTGTGTTCCAATAAAACTTTGCTTACAAAAATAGGCAGCTTCTCAGATTTGATCTACTAGCCGTAGTTTGCTGACCCCTGCTCTAGGACATCCTAGAGAAAAATTATTTTTAAAGGTAGAAATTTAATAAACTGTTAGGTCTTTTGCTAGTTACGTTGTCATCGGTTTTAAATAATGCCAAGTCTCTATTATCTGTGTGGTTCCATAACTCAGGAACCACAAAACCATCATTTTGTTCCTGAGTTTTCATATGTGACAGAAAGAGACAAATGATTATGTGTACGTTAAGTTTCTCTACTTTGTGTCCTAGCTGCTCATTTGATAATTACATGAATCCAGGAGGGAGGAGGGGAGTGGAAAGAAGAGCACCCTAGCTGGGTAGTCCTGAGGTCGCAGCCATCGTATAAGCGGTTACAGCCCCAGACCCGGGGTCATGTGCATGTAATGGCAAATGCTACGAAAGCTAAAAGGAACTCAGGCTGTGGGTAGAAATGGGCTGCTGGATGAAAGAGACAGGGGGCAGATGGAGTAGAAGTAAGGTCACACCTCTGGACAAGTGGCCATCTGGGAGGGTGCCTGCTTTAGTAGACTTGGATTCTCTATGCTTGCGGCTGGGTGTCAGGAAAGGTCCCTGGATCAACGGTCCCAGTGAGAAGAAAGAACACTGTTTTGAGGCAAGGGATCAAAGCTGAGCAAAGAAGTTCACCTTAATAGACAGCAGAATGAGAGAAAAGGAGGCCAGATAGCCTTTGTAATAGATGCAAGGCCCCTCATCAGTTACTGTGGCTGGGACTGCTTGCCAAGGCAGGACACAGGACTGTGTTTCCCTGGAAGCCTCCCCAGATGTGTGAACCTTCCAGTATCTGAATCCTTAGTCAAAATGGTCTGTGTACACTTCTCTGCCTATGTGGAAGAAGCTAGTTTTGGAATAATCTCTCAGTGATACCACACCAGGGCAGGTTTCGCCTAGATCAGCTTTTCCTCTCAGCAGGATAGCATTTGGAACGGAGCTGCAAGTGATATGCAAGCAGGCTCCCCTCAGCCCCCAACCTGCCAGACTTGCCCAATAGCTAAAATTGTGCCATTGGCAATTTATTCATTTTTCCAATTGCAGCATTTGCTTACAAGGACACACAGAAAGCCTAGTGAGTGCTCAGTAAATATTTGTTGGAATATAATACTCAGTAGATTCCGCACCCAGCCCAGCTTGATTTTCTTAAGCATAAAATACAGATCTTTTTCTTTAGACTGAAAAGTAGCTGAGGACTGAGAATCACCCTGATTTTTTTCTTTAATCAGAAGTTAGGCAATTGATTCATCAGAACAATATTGCCTTGTTTTAGGCCAGGCGCAGTGGCTCACGCCTGTAATCCCAGCACTTTGGGAGGCTGAGATGGGTGGATCACTTGCGGTCAGAAGTTCAAGACCAGCCTGGCCAATATGGTGAAACCCCATCTCTACTAAAAATAGAAAAATTAGCTGGGCATGGCGGCGGGCACCCGTAATCCCAGCTACTCGGGAGGCTGAGGCAGAAGAATCTCTTGAACCCAGGAGGCATAGGTTGCAGGGAGCTGAGATAGTGCCACTGTACTCCAACCTGGGTGACAAAGCAAGACTTCATCTCGAAAAAAAAAAAAAAAAAAGAACAATATTGTCTTGTTTTACCATCTCTCAAGGATATCAAGTGCTGGTGGTAACTTCACATTCCTTCAGCATATCAGGATTTTGTAGAATATACTGCTGATGTTTTTTCCTCTTTGGTGTTCCAAGTTAATTACAATTGAATCTTGACTACCTTAAAAATACATGTTGTTTCTTTTGTCCCCAAATCGGTGGTTGACTAAATGCCACAGTAAAATAACATTATTAAGTTGTGTTAATATTTATTGTCTTCTTTGAGAAGTTAAAATTACAATGAAAAAATTAAAGTTAATTCTCAGTTTTCCTCCAAGAAAGAAATACAACACAAGAGCTCCACACCTCTGAGATCTCCCACTGTCAGTGAGGGATGGATGCAGACAGAGCTCTGCTCTCAGACCGTCTCCTAGCAGCCTGCTGGAGGAGCTTGGGGAAGCAGGAGGTGCATTCTGTGGGGTCTCTCTGGAAAGGGTCTGGAGAGTGGAGTGGGCCCAAAGGAAAGGAGAGATGTGACACAAATGAGAGCAGAACAGTCAATGCAGAAAGAAAAGTTGGAGCCAAAGCCCTGAGTTGGGGAGAACTCGGGAGCTGACTGGGCAGCAGTGAGTGCACTTTTGCGGTCAGAACTCAGGCTCAGGCCAGGCAAGGAAGAGGAGCAGGAAATGAACTGAGCAAGGCAGGGGCACTTGCTTGTGGGATGGCTCAGTGCCAAGGCCCGATCTCCTTCTGTAGGTAATGGGAAGCTGGAGAGGGTTTAAAGCAGGCATGAGGTGGGAAGGCACTCAGAGGAAACTGATGTTACCCGAAACATACTTGTGGAATCTCTGGCAGCAGTGTGTGAGATGGGCCAGGGCTGGGGCTGAGTGAGGGGATTTGCCAGGCAGGGAAATCAGCTGGGGGCTGGCAGCAACAGTCCTCTCCAGCTGCTCTCAGTGGGGTTGGGATGGAGAGGAGAGGACTGATGTGTGAGAGTATTGGTTGGGGGTTGGGTAATCTCAACATGGGGACTGCTGCTGTGGGAGGTGGGAGAGAAGGGAAAGCATGAGGTGACTTCAGAGTTTCAAACCTGTGAGGTGTCCAGGGGAAAATAACGAGGCATGCCTCTGGCACTGATGTAGAAGTCAGACTGTGGCATTCCAGGAAGTAAAACTACCAGGAAATTCGGAAAGGCACTCAGAGGCCACAAGTCACTGTGATCCAGGACAAAGTTTTCCTTAGGTCTTGGAGAGCTGGACATTCGAAATGGAGAGGGCAAAGGGAGACCTTTATCTGCTGTGGGAACAGAATAAACTATCTGGGTTCTGTCCTGCCTTCCTCAGAACGCAGCACAGCTATCCTGGGATCTCCAGTGCTCCTTAACAGATCTAGTTATCGGTCTCCCTGGGCACTTTCTGGAACCTGTAGAAGAGGCAAGCATTAAATGCAGTCATTCAGACTTCCTCACCCTAAGATATCCTTTTGCATAATTGGCTTTAGGTCTAGATTTGATTAGTTAATGATTCTAGAAGGCCTGGAGAAAATAATGCCATGGTTAGCCGGCCCTCCTGAGAATAGATTTCTTATTCACCTTTTTTGCCTGCTGGAATCTCTTGCACATGCTTCACCCCACATAGGGAAGCATGAAACTCACAGCCTGTTGACAACTCTCTCCCTGCAATGTCCGAAGCACCCTCTGCCCTTAGAAGTATGGACATCAGGGAGCCCCAGCTGCAGGACCCTCTCTGCCCCTCCCTCCCCACTCTATACCAATCATGGAGCCTGCAGAAGGGAATGGAAGAAATGACATTTCCAGGACTTAAGAGTAAGGTATTGAAATTTGCAGCTAGGAGAAAAAAAATTTGTGGGCTGGACTCCAGGCAAGGCTCCGCCTTCCTCCTTTCCCTGCTCTGACTTCAGGCCTTGAAATGCTCAGGAAAGAGCTCTAATGCTACAAGAGCAGGAGATGCTCAAGGCTATCTCTGCAGCTCCCCACCCTCTTCCACCAAGAGGCCACTCGGATCTGTTTTATATACCACACAAAGGCCTCTGTGTGGGAAAAGCAACCTGGACAATACTTAACTTTAAATCCCAGCATTTGTGTGATTCTTAAGTTAGGCAGAGTTCTGGGTAAGAGCAGCAGGGGAGGAACCCATGAAGGTACAAATTTGTGAAGCTGCCTTCAGAGGAAGAGAAGATAAGAAAGGTATCTTAGAAGGTTAGAAGGGCTAGAAGAAAGAATCCAGTGATTGGGGTTCTTCCATAGCCTTTCCTACAAGCCAGGGGTACCTGAGCCTTTTCTTTTTGCAGAGCTCTTTCACTCTGATGCAGGTTGTCTGGTGTGGCTTAGCTGGAAATACTGCAGAGTTAGACAGAAGGACTCCAGGATGGGCTTAAGGATGGCTAGATCAGGAGGTCCCCAGGCAGAACCACATACATTCCACTTAGCAGAGGCAGGGTGCCTCTGGGAGCTGGATAGGCCATGGGGACAGGGTAGGCAGGGGGATGGCTTTCTGGACTTCCCTCAGGCTTCTTGCTTTTCCTGGCACTGGATCTCCCCCTTTCTTGCTCTTTCAGCTTCAGCCACTGTTGGCCACCTAATTTAGATGGCCTGCTCCCGTTCCCGTCTCCATTTGTGAGGCTCAGAAAACAGTTTCTGGCCAGGTGCGGTGGCTCATGCATGTAATCCCAGCACTTCGGGAGACTGAGGTGGGCGGATCACCTGAAGTCAGGAGTTCAAGACCAGCCTGGCCAACATGGTGAAACTCCATTTCTAATAAAAATACAAAAATTAGCTGGGCATGATGGTGCACATCTGTAGTCCCAGTTACTTGGGAGACTGAGGCAGAAGAATTGCTTGAACCTCGGAGGTGGAATTTTCGCAGTAATGCAGTGAGCCAAGACCACACCACTGCACTCCAGCCTGGGCAACAGAGTGAGACTCCCTCAAACAAACAAACAAACAAAAAAAAACAAGAAAAGAGGAAAACAGTTTCTGCTTGAGTTGATACAGGATAAGAGAAAGCACTGAGCAAGGAATTTTAAGGCATGCCAGATTTCATGCCTGTTGTCAGTGTTTTGGTTCAAGAAGGATGACTTCTTGGTAGAAACTTTCTTATGAAAAAAATATATGTAAGACCTTTAAAGGGGGTAGTGGGTAGGCAAGCAGGCAGATCAGCTGTGGCTCTTTTTCTTGGAATACTGGCTCCAAGTAGTTCTGGTCCCTCTCTCCTAACAGGCCCCTTGCCCACAAAAAGTCATGTAAAACTTCTGCTTGTCCTTCCAAATATGGACGTTTAGTGGGAATGCATTAAATCCCATCTTCTCAACAGCACCCCTGCCCTCCGGGATCTCCCCATTCCCTGAGCCGCTGCAGCATTTGGTTATTGTATCATCACAGAGCCTTTGCTACTCTATGCTTTTATCATTTTCCCTTTCCTATGCTTTAGTTCTCTCTTCCCAACTAGCCCTCATGAACTTAGAGACTGTTTTCTATTAGGTACACAGTGGGTGCTCAATTTGTGTTAATGGATTGATTTTTCACCACAGTCAGGTGGCAAAAGAAGCATGAGAGTACACTTTGAAATAAGAAAGCTCCAGAACAAGCAGGCAGACCCTCTCTGCTGGAATCAGCTCAAGGGGCAGCGTTTTTCACTGATTCATACCAACTAGGGTGGCAGTCTTGCTGACTCGTGCACTGTCCGGGTCTGGTAGGCTGAGTTTGCAGCCTGTAGTGTTGGGTCCCTCCTCACTCTTACCTCTGAAGTCTGGGTCTTGGATTACAGGACCAGAGAGCCAGCCTGGGGCTGCGGGGACCATGGCCCTGGGTTATCTGGGAGAC
Organism: Symphalangus syndactylus; assembly: GCF_028878055.3. NCBI lineage: Eukaryota > Metazoa > Chordata > Mammalia > Primates > Hylobatidae > Symphalangus > Symphalangus syndactylus. The sequence continues at coordinate 97,718,694 of NC_072436.2, forward strand.
ACCAAAGGAGCCTCCTGTGCTTGGCATGGTGACCCGTAGAGACTGGATTAACAATGGTGTTTAGGAGGGAGATGGAAGAGGGGAAGTAGGAGCGAGATGTAGAAAAATGAGACTCATAGGTTAGAGAAGGGAGCAGTAGGCAAGTGGCATTGTGAGGATGAGTCCAAGCAGCCATGTAGCCAGGGCAAGGCAAAGAAGGAAAAAACCAACATCTGCACACATGTATACATGTGTGCATCATCGTCACCCACACAGAGCCCGTGAGCCAGTATGAAAGGATGAACACTTCTCATATGCCCCGACCCTTGAGCAAACAGGGAGGGAAGCCTGGGAGGAGAGAGATAGGAAGGCCTGGGTCACTGTGACATTTTCCAGTGGCCCCATGGAGTGAGACAGCTCAGTCAGCAAAGCCCCAGGCCTGTGGGGCTTCACACCGAGTCACAGATGGTTCCACCTCCGGAACCTCTAAGGCAGCCCACCAGTCTCAGACCCGCAGCAGGCCCTGTGCTTTTTTCGGTTCCTGCCAGATCACAGAGTCAGGCACTAGAAGGGCTCTGCAAGTACTGACTGCCTCCCTCTTCCTCCTGCCTTCCAGTAGACTCTTTCCTAATCAACTCAGGTATATCGTCTTCAAAGTGCCCTTTCTGCTCTGTGGTGCCAGAGCCTGGCCCCAGACTCAGTATGACTCAATATTGTAGATGTACCAAGTACCTTTTTCTAAAGAAGAATGACCCAAAAAAGTTAAGAATCACTTTACTAGAATATATCCTCCTACCTATCTCCAAGCCTGGCCTAAATTCCTCTTCAGATGAGTTAAACTTATTTGCCTCCATCATTTCTTTTTCTTTTTTTTTTTTTGTTTTTTGTTGTTGTTGTTGAGACAGAGTTTCACTCTTGGCACCCAGGTGAGAGTGCAGTGGTGCAATCTCGGCTTACTGCAACCTCCGCCTCCTGGGTTCAAGCGATTCTCCTGCCTCAGCCTCCCGAGTAGCTGGGATTACAGGCACACACCACCATGGCTGGCTAATTTTAGTATTTTTAGTAGAGATGGGGCTACTACATGTTGCCCAGGCTGGTCTTGAACTCCTGACCTCAAGTAATCTGCCCTCCTTGGCCTCCCAAAATGCTGGGATTACAGGCGTGAGCCACCGTGCCTGGCCATCCATTATTTATATGTGTCTACTTTAAAATTCTAAATTGGGGCTAGGCACAGTGACACATACCTGTAATCCCAGCACTTTCGGAGGCTGGGGCAGCCAGATCACTTGAGCCCAGGAGTTCAAACCCAGCCTGGTCAACATGGGGAGACCCTGTCTCTACAAAAAAATTTAAAAATTAGCCAAGTGTAGTGGTGCATGCCTGTGGTTCCAGCTACTGAGGAGGCTGAGGTGGGAGGATCACTTGAGCCCAGAAGGTCGAGGCTACAACGAGCCATGATCATGCCACTGCACTCCAGCCTAGGTGACAGAGTGAGACCCTGTCTCAAAAAAAAAAAAAAAAAAAAGAAACCAAAACTCTAAATTGTTTTCTGACCCCTTCTCTTACTCCTACTTAAGATAGTCTACAGATTTTTCTTACTATTTAAGTGTGAGATGAGAAGTGGTCAGATCAAGGGTATTCAATCATTCATTTGTTCATTCATTCAACAAATACTTACAAAGTGCCTGTCCGCCAGGCTTGTTTCATGTGCTAGTCCGAGCCACCACCATCTCTCCCCAGACTTCTACAGCCTGGTCTTCCTGCCTCTGTTTTTGTTCGTTGCAATTCAGGCTCGCTTCTTCAGGAGTAAAACAGATGATACTGCTCTCCTGCTCAGAACTCTTTCTTGGCTTCCCATCTTAATCTGGGTAAAACCCAGACTCCTAAGGCAACATACAAAATCCTACCCAGTCCAGCCCCTGCCACTCCTCCCCTAGCCACTCCAGCCATCTTTGGGGTTTTCCAACTCCAGAGCCCATTCCAACCTCAGGGCCTTTGCAATAGCTGTTCCCTCTGCTTGGAATATTCTTCCCTTGTCCTGCATGGCTGACTCCTTCATATCATTCCAATCTCAGCTTCAGTGTCATCTGCACAGGGAGCCTGCCTTGACCTCTCAGACTACAGTAACCACCCAGTTATTTGCTGTCATTCACCCCACTGGTTTAATTCTCTGCATAATTTTATTTATTTGTTATTTGCTTCTCTCCACTGGAATAAAAGTTCCAAGAGAGGCCGGGCGCGGTGGCTCAGGCCTGTAATCCTAGCACTCTGGGAGGCCGAGGCAAGTGGATCACCTGAGGTCAGGAGTTTGAGACCAGCCTGGCCAACATGGTGAAACCACCTCTCTACTAAAAATACAAAAATTAGCTGGGCGTGGTGGTGCATGCCTGTAATCCCAGCTACTCGGGAGGCTGAGGCAGGAGAATCGCTTGAACCCGGGGGGTGGAGGTTGCAGTGAGCTGAGATTGTACCACTTCACTCCAGCCTGGGCAAAAGAATGAAACTCTGTCAAAAAAAAAAAAAAAAGTTCCAAGAGGGTAGGATTTTTGTCTTGTTTGTTTGCTGCTATATTCTCAGAACCTGGCACATAATAGATTCTCAATAAGAATCACTGTTTGATGATCAATTGAATGAATGAATTGAGGAATGTATCTATCAAAGTAGTTAAACCCAGTAAAAAGCTTAGGGTTTTTCAAATCTACCTGGTGGGGGAGCTGTTTGGATTCTAAGTTATGAAATTGCCCTGAGGTCACAGCATTTTCTTGTTATGGCAGATTAAATCACCTGCCTTAGTCCTCACTTCCTAGAGACATTAATTCAACAGCTGATGAGGAACTGATGGAGCATCTACTAAGACTGGCCACTGTAGAAAATCCTGGACTAACTCTGTGTCTCCCTTGTCATTCCATACTGGATCATGCAGGATGGAATTTCTTGAGCAAGAGTTTCATCCATAGGGGCCCACATACCTAGCACAGGGCCGGCCCTGGGAAGTGCCCAGCAGGTGGATACTTGTCAGTTGCTCATCAGGTCCCAGGTGAGGGACCAGAGCCAAGGCTGCATGAATCGATCTGGAAGGCCTAGGGGAGGTGGCCCCTTCCTCCCAGAGCCCCGTCTGCTCTTTCCCACTCTGAGCAGGCCAGTGGGGGGACAGGGGAAGGAGAACCTCATCACCTCCCTCTTGATGCTCCTGTTTCATTTTATCCCCTTTGATCCTCACAACACTGTGAGATACTTTATTATTTCTTCCATTTTATTTATATTTTTACGTTTTTAAAGGTGGGGTCTCACGGCATCACTCTGGCTGGAGTACTGGTGGCTGTTCACAGGCACGCTTGTAGCTCACTGTAGTCTTGAACTCCTGGGCTCACGAGATCCTCCCACCTCAGCCTCCTGAGTAGCTAGGACTATAAGGACCTACTATACTTCCTCCATTTTAAATGTGAATATGTGGAAGTTCAGAGAGTTGAAGGAATGGGCCCAAAGTCCCAAGGCAGGTAAGTGTCAGAGCCAGAGTTGGAGCTCCGGCCCCTGTGGTGACAGAGGCCTTGCACTCTCAGAGCCTCTCTGAGACAGGGAAAGGAGTCCCTACCTGGCATCTAGTTTAGAACCCAGGAGTTAAGAGAAAGGGGTGCATTGAAGGTCTTCTAAACTCACTGTTGTGTTTGAAAGAAGACACTGGAGTCAGAGCGTAAGAAAATGGGTTGGGGACCAGAGCTGAGATACCAGAGTGTGCCCTGGGGAAAGGGAATAGAGGGCAGATGCAGCAAGAGGCGGCAGGCGGTCCTCTGTCAAGGCTGCTGCTGTTCCTGTTCTCCAGTGCCCCTCCTGAAGGGAGGGAATCCCAGGACTTGAGGGTTTTAGAGCCTCTGACTTACAGATGTGGAAACTGAAGCCCAAGAAAGGTAAATGATTTCCCCAGTGTCACATAATGAGTAGGAAAACGAGGTCTACAACACCGACTCCTGAGGCCCAGGTCAGTACCTCTCTGCTGTCCCCCAAGCCTTGATTTATACAGAGGAAATGACAGAAATGTAGGTATGCCCCCTGAGAATAATCCAGACTCGGTGGGGGGTAGAGAGGAGCTGGCAGGGGTGAGATGGGGGTGGTGTGGGGTAAGGGCAGAGAAAATGGAACACTGCCTTGAGAAGAGGACTTGGAGGAACTCCAGCGAAGAACTAAGTGTTCTGTGAAACCAGCCGTCTCTCAGCAGTCAGCAATCAAACCACACCCTGAGTCAGCCCGGGATTCCACTGCCTTGGTCTCTCTGGGCCTCTCTCCATGGCTGGCTGGGTGTTCTTCAGTACTGTCAGTGGGGCTGCAGGGGAGGAAACAGAAGAGGCTAGGAATTGTGGTCCTAACCCGCTGTGAACCGGTGGAGGGTGAGGGGAAATGGTTTTGAAGGAAGATAGTTATGTGGCAGCCAGTTATGTTTTCTCATTTATTCCTTCAAAATAAAGAGATTTGATCAAGGTAGGCCCCCATTCCTGCCAGCTGCAGTGGGTGGGCACGGTGGAGCTCCAGTTGCTGCATTCCAAGTTGCATGTGCCGTCAGCTGCTGTTCCAGAGAGCCTGGGCCCCCTGATGTTCACCTGCATCTCAGCGAGTGCGTCACTGGCAGCGGCTCCCATGATGTGCAGAAGCAGGTGCAAACTAATGCTCCCGTCTTTGATCTGCTGGCCAGTTATGAGTGCCAGTGAGTACCCTGGCTGGGCCTGGTTGCTGGGGTGATGGGATTGTTACTATGGCCTCCCAGTGACTAATCCCCAGAGAGACAACAACAGGCTCCTTTCGAGGAAATGAGGGTCATTTTTGCATCATTTTGCCCTGACTCTTGCTGCTTCTGAAAGCCGAGCTCTCTGGCCAAGGCGACTGACCCCTGTGGGTGACGAAAAGCCCTCAGTCTGAGGCTTAGGCCATCTGGTGCTGACGCAGCTGCAGGGTGTTGTCTTCCCTGTTAGTCAGGGCAAGCCTGGTGCCTGGTGATCTTCCTTCTCCAGCTAGTGGCCTCGGCTCTCCTCTTCTGTGCTTTCCTTTTCCTCAGGAACTTTCGCTTTCCTCAGCAAGGCCATATCACAGTGCAGGATTTCTCTTTTCACTGTGGCGAGCAGGCTTCCTTTTTGAACCTAAGCCAGTTTCAGGTATTAGGGTCACTGCTCTGTCAGGGGTGGCAAGATGGCCCCCCCCCGCCTCTTTCTCGTTCATCCCTGGTTCAGTGAGGATGACTCCTCCAGCCCCAGTTTCAGGCCTGACTCTATTGGGAGCACCCCTCCTGAGCACCCCAGCCAGCACTGGCACCTGCCCTTTGCCCTCCTGAGTTCACTCAGCCACAGACTTCTTCCATCCCAACAGCCAGATGAAGGTCAGACCCAGGCTGTCATGACAGTGCTGCCCGAGAAGTTCTGCAGGGCAGGGTTGGGGCCCAGGAGAGGCCTCCTCACTGGCCATGGTGGCGGCCCCTCCCTCACCATCCTGCTGTTATCCAAGGAGGCGTAAAGGGTGACATCAGAGACCTGGGAAGCCCTCATCCTACCCACCAAACTCCAATTCTGTTCTCAAATCTCCCAGAAGATGCTTGGTGGATTGTGAAAGCCTGGGCTTCCTTGTTTTTGCTGCTCTATTTTGACTACAGCAGTCCCCATGGCAAGACCTCTCATGGGCAGAAGAGCAGAATGGAGAGTGGCTCTGGTGGTGGCAGGCCAGTACAGGGAGGGTTTTTCTTTGCACACATGGGGCAGGGTGTGTACATTGAGATAGAATGGCATGTTGGGAATCTGTGCACCTTTCAGAGTGTCTGTTTGTAAAGAGTACAGAGCCCCAGTTTGGATGTGAATGTCTGTATGAGCGTCAGGAGGAGAATGGGATTCGAGAGATGTGCTCTGACCTGTTCACTGATGCATCATGATGAGCTAAAAGTAAGAAATCCCTCCCTGAATGTCAAAATGGCCAGGAAATCCTTGCTGTATTTCCGTAATTGGGTTTGTCAGAAGTGAATTTCTTGTGAGGCTGATCTACAGGAGCAGAGGCAGAGAACAGCAGGTGAGAATCAAAAACAAAGAATTGGCCTTGACAGCAGCTTGTCTTCTCCCTCTCTCCCTCCTCTCCCCTTGTTCTTTGCCCCCTCTTCTGCCTCCTCACCTCCAGCTGAAGTACTGAAGTTACTAGAGTACAACCAGGGCTGTCAGCTTGGGGCATATCTTGAAATGGACTTTCTGAAGTATTTTCTGGGTTTCAAGCATGAAACAGCTGGTGTTTTAGTCGGGGTATAGATTTGGCATCTGTAAGAGAAGTTAATAGTGGCTTAAACAAGTCAGTAGCTTATTTCTTCCTCATATAGAGCACTCAGTAGACTAGTGTGATGGTCCGTATGATTAGGGGCCCACACCTTCTTGGTGCTCTGACATTTTCAAGACACACCATCCCTCACATGGCCCCAGATGGCAGTGCCAGCTCCCACTGCCGTGTCCACAATCTGGTGAGCAGGAAGGCAGGAGGGAAGGTCCAGCCTGGAAGTCACATGCACCACTTCCATGGATCTTACCAGCCAGGCCCTCGTCATCTGCCACAGATCTCAGCCAAAGAGGCTCAGAAATCGTGTGTTGAGCTAAATGGACGCATGCTCAGCTAAAAAGCCCATTTCTATGTAAGAGGGAAAGACTAGGTTTTGGGAGATAGGAACTTCACTTCTCGCAATCGGCCATCTTCTTATTTTTACCAGGTCCTAATCACTGAGGTTCTGGAAAGTGCCAGCTGCATGGGCACTAACATCTGGGGACACAGGGATGAATTAGATAGAGCGTCTGCTCCTAAACTGTTGGGAGTCCACCCTCTCAGGTGGTATGTATGCCACCTAAAATCAACAGACCTTCCTTTACATATATCCAAATCATTTTTTTCTGTTAGCAACTTACGTGGCTAATTTTATAAGAAAAGGAAGTAACCATTAATAATGAGAATTTTATTCTAAATGTTCTCACTAACTTGGTAAGTTTGTTTGCTGATCCCTGTATCATCTCTTAGGACCACACACATCACCCAAAATGAAGACACTTCATTAGGAAACAAGCCCACAAGCTTTGCAGTTGCATTACCCAGAGCAAGAATTTACTAGAAAGATAACTTTTTAATTGAAGGGGACTGGGGAGGAAGAAAACACTTAATAGAGACCAAAAAAAATGGAGCAATGGCGGGAGGGAGGGAGCCACACTTAGAAGGGAGCAGGAATGGGGAAGTGGAGAGGGGAGGCCCAAGTTTGGCGTCCTGCCTGTTCCACCACTGTGCTTACGCGTGGCAGGTCCTCCTTGTGCCGGTCAACCTGGTTAAGTGTCGCGATTCTACCCAGCCTCATGCCCTCCTTTCCCACAAAGCCTTTCCAGTCTTTGTGTCTCTCCTCGAGTCAGACCCACACTGTTTAGCTCTTACATTGCTCCTTTAGGAGACTCCTCCTCTCACCCACACTAAGCTTTTTAAGGGCTGAGGCCTCCATCACAGCAGAGTGGATCATGTTTTTTGTTTTTTGTTTTTTGTTTTTGAGAGGGAATCTCGCTCTGTCGCCCAGGCTGGAGTGCAGTGGCACGATCTTGGCTCACTGCAAGCTCCGCCTCCCGGGTTCACACCTTTCTTCTGCCTCAGCCTCCCGAGTAGCTGGGACTACAGGTGCCAGCCACCACGCCTGGCTAATTTTTTTATTTTTTTGTTTTGTTTTGTTTTTAGTAGAGATGGGGTTTCACCGTGTTAGCCAGGATGGTCTCGATCTGCTGACCTTGTGATCCGCCGACCTTGTGATCCGCCCACCTTGGCGTCCCAAAGTGCTGGGATTACAGGCGTGAGCCACCGTGCCCGGCCTGGAGCATGTTACATTCTAGAGTGGCTCACGACAGGCAGACCTATTGTTTCTGTAGCACAGCCTGGTTTTGGAGTTGAATGTGGACATGGGGTTTGAGATGGGCAGCTTCCCTTCAGTCAGTCCCATGCTCAACCTCCTGGCAAGCCCACAGGCCCCAGCAATGAGCCTTTAGGGTCAGGTTACACTGGGACAAGTTGGTAAGGGCTCCCCAAGCAACCCAGTCCCATCACACCAGAAAATAAAATTCCCCTCTTTTAAAAGCCACTCATAGAACATAGTAGTGGTTCTGCTTCAGACCCTCAAGTGTTTGTGTGTGCGTGTGTGTGTGTGTGTGTGTGTGTTTTAAAGTTAAAAAAAAAAAAAAAAAAAATCAGATTATCATCCTCGCCCCCTTAATCTGTTCCAAATGAGAACACTTAGGACGAAAACTCCCAAGAACCCACTCTGTTAAGAAAATTGGTTTCTGCTGTGGAGTGGGTCAGGGTGGGGAATGGAGTTAGGAAAATATATGGAACCTGACAGAAGAGATTCGGTTTGTGTTTGGAAAAGGATTCGGGTTGTTTTCAAGTTTTGAGTTACAGCCTGGGTGTGTTTGAAGAAGTGGGGTCGTACAGCACAGCCTCTGTGGGCTTCTCATTCAGCTCCTCCTGCCTGCCCAGCCCTTGTTAGAGATGCCTTGCTTGGCAGGCTGGCTGGGAAACCTTCTTCATAAATAACTCCACAGGGGATACAGGAGTGATAACAGACGTTTTAAGTGGAAGCCGAGCTGCCTTAAGAACTTAGGAAAGGGCCCGGCACGAGTCTCGCCCCAGGATGCTCCTCACTAAGCAAGGAAACGCTCTTAAAGCTTTCAGTTTGGTTACTCTAATTTTATTATTTCTCTAACCTCTCTAACCAGCAGAGTGATTGAGGCTCTGATTGTGAGTCCTGTTTTTATTTTTCACACTATTTTTATACTTTGAAGCTGTGGTTTTAAAATATACACTCAAAAATGTTGGCTCGGCACCCGTGAGGCCCAGGAGGTTGTCCAGATGCACTGGGTCTGGGGCTGCTCCCAGCAGCCTTTCCGTGCCCCCGCCCCCACCACTGGCCTTTGGGGACGGATGGAATGGGCAGGAGTTGCTGTAAGAGACTGGTCCAACCACAGGCAAGCTTCTGGCCAAATAGTTTAAATTCAACTCTGAGAAACTAGCAGGAATCTTGTTCTGGTGGCTTCCCAAGCACACACTCAGGGATCAGAACCTGTAGAAGCAGAATTCCCAGTTTCAGATAAAATGTTCATTCATCTCCAATATGCAGTGCTGGTCCCCATCACCCTTCCATCCGTGCTGAAAGTGTGTACAGCACGGTACTTAGGGAAAAACAGTGCCAGCAAAGTGGATTCATCTATTTCTGTCACCACCATTTGCTGGAAATGGTTGTCATGTTCATGGTACTGTAGAACTCGGAGATGGGTGCAAGAAATCTTCCAAAGCACTGACCTTCCTGTGTTCTTCTCCAGCCAGTTCTAACCCCGCCCTCTATCCTCTTGCTTTTTTCCCCCAGGCTCCTCCCTTCCCTTCTTTTCTCCCAATCCAGAATAGATCTAGGAATCTGAAATTTCCACCTTGGCTACAAACAGCACTGAGTCTCTTTGAACAGCCTTGTCCATAAATCTTAGATTGTTTTTCATCTTTGAAAAAGTTACTTCTGGCCCAGGACAGTGGCTCACGCCTGTAATCGCAGCACTTTGAGAGGCCGAGGTGGGCGGATCACCTGAGGTCGGGAGTTTGAGACCAGCCTGACCAACATGGAGAAACCCCGTCTCTACTAAAAATACAAAATTAGCCAGGCGTGGTGGTGCATGCCTGTAATCCCAGCTACTTGGGAGGCTGAAGCAAGAGAATCGCTTGAACCTGGGGGAGTGGAGGTTGCAGTGAGCCGAGATCATGCCATTTCACTCCAGCCTGGGCAAAAAAGCAAAACTCCATCTCAAAAAAAAATCAAAACAATAGGCAGGCATTAGTGGCACGCACCTGTAATCCCACCTACTTGGGAGGCTGAGGCAGGAGAATTGCTGGAACCCAGGAGGCAGAGGTTGCAGTGAGCCGAGATTGTGCCATTGCAGTCCAGCCTGGGTGACAGAGCAAGACTCTGTCTCAAAAAAAACAAGCACAAACCAGGCAACATGGCGAAACCCCATCTCTACTAAAAATACAAAAAATAGCTGGGCATGATGGTGCATGCCTGTAGTCCCAGCTACTCAGGAAGCTGAGGTAGGAGAATTGCTTGAGCCCAGGAGGTGGAGGTTGCAATGAGCCGAGATTGGACCACTGCACTCCAGCCTGGGTGACACAGCAAGACCCCTTCTCAAAAAAAAAAGAAATGCACAAATTTATTTCAGGCAAATGGTAACAGAAAGAAAGCAGGGGTGGCAATAATAATATTAGGCAAACAAATTTAAGACAAAAAGTATGAAGATGGACAGGAAGAGAAGCATTGGATAATGATAAAAGTTATCCACAAAATAACAGGCATGACCCTTTACATATCAGGTAAAATAGCATCCAAATTTACCAAAAAACACTCTACAAAATATTAGATAAAAGTTATTAAAATACAACCATAGTAGGATACTTTTCCTTTCTCAGAATGTAAACGGTCAAGCCAACCAAAGATGAATGAGGCCTTAAAGGATTTAAATACCGGACTTAAAAGTTTGTATAGGTATAAACCTTGTACTCTGACAGAAAATAAACATCCATTTCAAACAGCTACATAACATTTACAAAAACTGATCATATTTCATGTTACCAAAAAAATTTCCATTTCATAAAGCAATCTTCCTAGGCCACATTCTGACCAAATTGCAAGTACACTAGAAATATAAAACAAAAATATAACAACAAATTACCACTTAGATATTTAAGCACAGTCTTCTAAATACGTTATGCCAATGACAACACAAAAATTAAAGACTCCTTAGAGGCCCATACAGAGGAAAACACAATCAAGATTTCAGTAGATGAACCTCTCTTCAGAGGAAGTACTCGCATTGTACCTCCCGGGCTCAAGTGATCCTCCCACCTCAGCCTCCCAAGTAGCTGGGACTTCAGGCAATATATTAGGCAATTAAGTTTTTATGAATAATGTACGAGGAAGTCTTTAAAAATAGGTAAATGAAGATAATAGAAAAAGAGGCCAAAGATAAAAACCGAGCACTCTGTAGAAGAAAAAAGATGTGAACAGTACACGCATGAAAAACATGCTCATCCTCACTAATAAAAAAAGAAATACCAATTAGAACATCAGCACCCTGTCATTTCCCTGTATCTTACTGGCACAGAATAAAAAGATTGCTCTTGGCCAGGTGTGGTGGCTCACACTTGTAATCCCACACTTTGAGAGGCCAAGGCTGGAGGATCACTTGAGTTCAGGAGTTCAAGACCAGCTGGGTGTGGTGGCGGGCACTTGTAATCCCAGCTACTTGGGATGCTGATGCAGGAGAATTGCTCGAACCCGGGAGGCATAGGCTGCAGTGAGCTGAGATCATTCCACCGTACTCCAGCCTGGACGACAGAGTGAGACTCCACCTAAAAAAAAAAAAAAAAAAAAAAAAAAAAATTGCTGTCACTGGGGGTGAGAGCTGTGAAGGAACAGGCATGATCATACCAGGTGGAACTATAAATTGGTACATTTTTAGAGAGAGTTTAATGGTATCTGTAGAAATTTAGATGTTTGTGCCAATTGAGCCAGCAATTCCCTTTTAGGAAATTTATCCTGTAGGAATATTTGCACAAGGGCACAAAGATATATGTATAAGGTATTCCTTTCAACAATGTTTATAACAGGAAAAGGAATAACCTAAATATTCATCAAAGGATTACTTAAGTAAATGTTAATACCTCCACATACTATGCAGCAGTTAAAAATGGAGTAAATCGGTATGAACCCACATGCAAAGGCATCCGTGATATATTGTTAACTGAAAAAAGCAGGTCAGAACAGAACATCTGGAATGATTCCACTGTCAGCTATAGTAAGTTATTATTATTTTCTGTAACTCTGTAATTTGTTTAAGTCTAGAAAGCTCCATGTTATGACTTACTGCCTATAGGGCCTCTGCTGCCTACAGGGGCCTGGCAAGGAGCATAAATGCATGAACTGGCAGGACGTGCAGTCAGAGTAGGGTGGACTGGCAGGGAGCAGACAGTCATGTACTATCTCAGTTGTAGCCAATGGTTGTGATTCCTGACCTTGCCAGGTTTCCCTGGCCAGCATTCATGGATCAAGACTCAGGAGCAGTAGCTCTGAGTTTAGTAGTCTTGAGTAGTCTTGAGTTTCAGTAGTCTTGAGTTTCAGCCCCAAGACAGCCTTTTCTGGCCCTCTAGCAAGGGCAGTAGTAGTGACCCCTATCAATATCACTTTGGGTCCTCTTCAGCAAGTGCTGGGTGAACCTGGAGCTTTTAGTTGATGGCAGTTTCACTGCCCCTCTCCCCTTGACATGGTGAAATGGGCTCCATCATGTCACTCTGAAACTGACAGCAATTGACATTAAGATTTTTTTTAACACCATAGAACTTACGGACTGTGTTTCATTTTGGCCTGGTTCCTTAGTGCTCCAGGAGGTTCACTTTCCACCACAGAACCTCCAGAATCTTGAGGAGGCTTCACACAGGCCAAGTTACCCACAGTCCCAATGTGAGCCCTGTGTAGAGTTACTCTTTTGAGTCCTAACCTTTTTGGCAGGGGGAAGGGGCCAAAACAGCCTCAGCTGTACTGGAGGAGAACAGCTGGAAATAAACAGCCAGTGGACGAGAAAACTTGAGGGTTGATATCCTCCAGTTGCCAAGTTCTATCCTACTTAGCAAAGTCTCTGTGCTGCTTCACTCTTCATTTCTAAAAGTGACCTTCAACTTGATTTCCCCCTGGCCCTCAGTGTAAATATTGGCCTGGTCATTGAGGTCGTCCAAAGAATGATTTGGTCTCTTGAGTAAGGTTGCCAGATTTAGCAAATAAAAATACAGGACACCCAGTTAAATGAATTTCAGATAAATAACAAATAATTTTTTATTTTTATTTTTTTATTTTTTTTTATTTTTTTTTTTGAGACGGAGTTTCACTCTTGTTGCCTGGGCTGGAATGCAATGGCACGATCTCGGCTCACCACAACCTCCGCCTCCCAGGCTCAAGCGATTCTCCCACCTCAGCCTCCCGAGTAGCTGGGATTACAGGGGCCCACCACCACACCTGGCTAATTTTGTATTTTTAGTAGAGACGGGGTTTCTCTATGTTGGTCAGGCTGGTCTCGAACTCCCAACCTCAGGTGATCCACCCCTCAGCCTCCCAAAGTGCTGGGATTACAGGCATGAGCCACCACACCTGGCCAACAAATAATTTTTTTTTAGTATAAGTATGCCCCATGCTATATTTGGGAATACTTATACTAAAAGGTTATTTATTGTTTACCTGAAATTCAAACCTACTCAGTGTCTCGTATTTAATCCTGTAAGCCTGCTCCATGGGCCACCGGGGCTCTCCCTTTCTAAGGGAGGCACCTGAAAGTGTGAGGATCAAGAGCAGTAGGAGGTGTCAGTAATAACTCTAATAAGACTGTCCAGGGCATGACACGTCACCTCAGCCCCAGAGCCTACTGAACCCCCAACTCCTGCTTTTCTGTACCTCCCCTTCCTCCCACTGGCTTCTCTGCTTCTGAGCTGCCTGCCTCTGGACTTTCTTTCTTTCAGTCTGTGACTTTCCCCTACCCTCAGCTCTCCTCTTTTTTCCTCATTTTGCTCTTACTGATCCGTAACACGTAATTGAAGTTTACATATTTGAGTGTTGGTTGTAATTACTAAATAAGGTTTTATGTTGCTTGCTGTAATTTAAATAGCAGGGGAATTTAACTTTTTGTGTGTGTTTCATTTTGCTTTTGATAGGTGGCCTTAAGTTCATTTTTAGCCATGTGAATCACTGACCTTCACCTTGAGCTGAGAGAAAGGCCTTCCGTATCTGGAATGAACTCATGCACATCTTCCTAGGACAGATGCCAACGGAGGAAGTGGGGAGTGGGATAGATTGAGGTGGCGGAGTGAAGGGAGACGTCACTAGGTTGACCCATTCAAAAGAGAAGGAGACTCAGAAGCCTCCTGTGCTGCCCCAAAGCCCAGCCTTTTGGAATTGGGCCCTGCTGGCCCGGGAGAAGCCCCTTCTCTCCTCTTTATGATTGATTGCCTGACTCCTTTCCAGTGAGAAGCAGCCTGTCATAGGGAGGCGCAGGGTTTGGGGTTAGAGACAAGCGCCCCAGGGGCCTTGTGCCTTCCCTCTCTGCCTCTCCCAGTGGGAGCAGACATTTGAAGGAAACTCCACTCTGGCCCTTCCCGAAACAGGTAGTCTGGACAACTTTCTGACGTCCCCCTGTGTTAGAAGCTTCTGGTTTCTAGTTGCTGCCTTCAAGGACTCTGATGTCTGTTTTCTCTCCCATTCTCTCTGTCTGCCTTTGTTTTTCCATCCCCCGTCTCCACCCACCAACAGAGGGACCTCTACCCATCTACCAGATGGGAGGCGTTTTCCCATCTGGGAAGAAAACTTTGAAGGACAGTTCCCATCTTGGAGAGAGAATACTGATCTGGGAATCAGGGAGTCCTCTCTATCCTGAATTATTTGGCTCTACTCTCTTGGCTTCAGTTTCTGTATAAAATGAAGGTGATTTTGTTTGTATTAAAATATGAATAAAAATGAATGTTGGCCAGGTGTAGTGGCTTGCACCTATAATCCCAGCATTTGGGGAGGCTGAGGTAGAAGGATCACTTGAGCCCAGGAGGTCATGACCAGCCTAGGCAACGTAGTGAGATTTCATCTGTACAAAAAAGAAGAAAATTAGCTGGGCTTGATGGTACACACCTGTGGTCCCAGCTACTCAAGAGTCTGAGGGAGGAGGATCACTTGAGCCTGGGAGGTTGAGACCAGCCTGGGCAACGTAACATACTCTGTCTGTATGAAAAAAAAAAAATTTTTTTTTTCCAATTAGCCAGGAATGGTAGCATGCGCCTGTGGTTCCAGCTACTTCGGAGGCTGAGGTAGGAGGATCACTTGAGCCCACTAGGAGGTCGAGGCTGCAGTGAGCCATGATCATGCCCCTGCACTTCAGCCTATATAACAGACTCAAAAAAATAAATAAATACAATGTCAAAAAGTGAGCAAGGTTCTATCCCCAATCCAAATGCTAACTGGTTTAAAAAAAAAAAAAAAGTAGAAGAGAGACAAGGTCTCACTGTGCTGCTCAGGCTGGTCTCAAACTCCTGTGCTCAAGTGATAACTCCCATCTTGGCCTCCCAAAGTGCTGGGATTACAGGCATGAGCCACTGCACCCAGACGTAAGCGGGGTTTTTTTTTTTTTTTAATGCTGGAAAACTAGAAACTTGCTGTTTGTTAGAGAAGCCTTTTCTTCACCAAGTTAAGAGGACCTTACCACTTCATTTTGGGTGGAGTATTTTTATTCCTTCTATCTTGGATTCATGAACATCCAGGTGTTCTTTCTTACCTCTTCTTACAGGCAGGGGAGAATTTAAAAGAGCCTGAAAGAATAGTTATGTGCCCCTTGACATTTCAGCAAATGTTTCAGTAGAAAGGAGATTGGCTCTTTCAGTAGGTCACCTAATGGTCTGTGACTGAGCTGAGGTGTCTTCTTGACCCTGTAAAGGAGGCAGCTACATGAGTTTGAGGGCTACACGTGTCAAATGGCTGTAGTTGCCCAAAGAATTTTGGATTAGATCTCTCACCTTTGATGGGAATGAAATAACAAAGCCTCACCCACCCAGGGCCTGTTGCCTTTTGCTGAGCAAAGTCCTGTCAGCCGTTTAGTACAGACAGAGGCTTCACCCCAGCTGGAAACCCAATAATGAGTGAGGCCTAAAAATCTGAGCTTCCCGGAGTGTGTGGGAAACCAAATATTAGAGGCCACAGCATTCCCCGACACCAATACTTGGATGGAGCTTGTGCATTCCCTTGGTTACAGCCATTTGGGGCTCCAAAAGGCAGGAGAGGTTTAGCCAGAGCCTCCTCTCAGCAGTTCTGGGGGGCCTAATCCCTTGTCACCTTGAAGTCCTATTTAATCCTTCACCTTCACAGCAGTGAAAAACAATGAAAGTCAGCCACACCCATAGAAATTCATGTCAGGGAAAGAAGGCAGGAACAGGATCAAAGCCTCTTGTAACCCAAGAATTCCTCAGCAGCTCCAGTCCCTTAATAATTATGGTTTGGAGATTTGCCAGAAAGCAAAACTACTTAGCATGCCATATTTAACAATGAACAGTTTTCTGTGTTCATAATAGTCACTGTGCAGAGCAAATAGGCACCTTGAACAAAGAGTAGGATATTTATACGTGTATATAAAATAACCCGTACCTACCTTAAACCTAAATATGTTTTCAGAGAAGAATGTGGCACGTCCCTCTGCTCTCGTACTTGCTTTATGAGTAAGTTGGAGAAAAGGTACATACTCTGCCCCCATCCCCACCTCCCCAGGTTTTTAAAACAGAAATATTTGTTTAACCCAGAATTTCCCAAACTTATTAAATAGTTAACACTCTTTAGTTTCCAGCTGGAGTAAAGCTGCTTTGGTTGGTTTTGAAGTTGGGAGTGTTTTATGTTGTTTTAAATATCTACTAACATTCCAAAAAGCCAGTGTCCCCAGAAAAACTTTTTGGGAAGTGATGACCAAAGAGTGCAGGAAACAAGGATGTAGACCAGTGGGAGGACCGAGAAAACAAGTCCCAAGCCCTGAGGGGAGATGAACAAGTTTGCTGGAGGCCCAGGTCTCTGCATCAGGTTTAAGGAACCTTGGATCCAGGTTCTCCATGTCAGTGTGTGTTCAGTTAGACTTTATCCAACAAACATTTGTCATTGGGGGAAATTAGAGAAGAATGGCTGCTTGGAGGAAAGTTCATTACAGCCAAACCTTAAAGTATGGGCAGAATTTCAAGAGGAAAAGATGAGAAAGATGGAGAACATTCCAGAAAGACATGGGTGGCAGAGTATGAGGCCTGCTCAGGAAAGGAATGTTAGTGTGGTACAAGCATCGAGTGCGTGAGTAGGGTGGGATGAGATGAAGCGGGATGACACAAAGGACCTTTGGATCAAATAGGATTCTTTCAGATGCAAGTGACAGAATGTCCAATGCAGCCCACTTCAGCATAAGGGAGGCATATTGGATCATGTAACTGAGAATTCCAAGGCTAAGACTGGCTTAAGACATGACATAATTCAAGGACTCAAACAGTGTCCCAGGGACCTGGTTTCTTGCCATTTCTCCCTTCTGCTCCTAGGTTGGTTCTGTTTTCAATCAGCTCATACTTTTCTTGGAGTTTAAGATGGCCACAGCAGCTCTAGCCTTTACATCTTCATTTATTCAAGTCCTGTGTCAGTACAATCCCTTTGCATTTTATTGGCTCTAGTTGGGGTCCAGGCCTATCCCTGATCTAATCTCAGGGGCCAGATGCCAATGAGGGCATCATATTCCTGGCCTCTGAGATTAGTTCAGGGATAGGCCTGGAACCTATCTGGAGCAGGTACCCATGCCTGGAGTTGAGGGTAGGGTTAGCCCCACCCAAACCACATGGACTAAAAGGTGTGGAGGGGCTGGGTCTCTGGAGGGAGACTAGGGACAGCTATCCAAAGGAGGGTGAATGGAAGGTGGGCAGCAAAAACAACAGATGTCTGCTAAAACATCTTTGCTAGGCCAAAGAATCTGGATATCATTTACATCAGAGAACCAGTAAAGATTTTTGAACAAATAAGCAGCGTGATCAGAGCTACACATTAACATTAATTCAGCTACAGTTTAATAGCTGCCATGTACTTGGCACATGGTAGGTACTTAACATAATTACATATTGAATGAGTGAATGCAAAAAGAGAGATGGGTAGCTTGGGAGAGGAGAGAGAAATTAAAGGTGGGCAGCATTTTTAGGCCATCGTAGCAGTTTGGAAGGGGAGCTAGCAAAGGGAATAACGAAGACCCATCAAGAAAACCAAGAGGTTCCATTGTCATGAAACCCACATAAGGAAAAACTATCAAGGGGGCAGGTTTGGTCACCCATGCCAAACACTGTTGAAAGGTCAGGTTAAGGACGATAAGGATTGAGAAAATGTCATGAGTGAGAGTTGAGAGAGAAGATTCAGTAGTGGGAGGTTAGAGCCACCTTTAAGGAGTTTAGAAGTAAGTAGGAGGTAGGCAAAGGGCCCAAGTGTTGACCACTCTGCTGCATCATCTGTCTTCTTATCCTCCCCAATTCAAACTCAGCAAAAAAGGTGCTCCTTCCCCTGCACACATCCTACACACAGCACCTTATACCTCCCCCATGACCTCTATCCAGCCACGATTCCCTTTCCTCCCAGGCATCTTCAGGTTCTCCTTCTCTACCTCCAGTGGCTCCTTCTCATACAAATATTTTTTTTTTCCAGTGGAAAATAACTTTTATTGAGACCCCACCAACTGCAAAATCTGTTCCTGGCATTAAGCTCCTTCTTCCTTTGCAATTTGGTCTTTCTTGAGTGGTCCCATGAATGTTTTCTTCTCCTCCATGGTCTGGAAGCGGCCATGGCCAAACTTGGAGGTGGTGTCAAGGAACTTAAGGTCAATCTTCTCCAGAGCCCGCCGCTTCGTCTGCACCAGCAAGGACTTGCGGAGGGTGAGCACCCGCTTATTGGTTCCCACCACACAGCCTTTCAGCATAACAAAGTCATTGGTCACTTCACCATAGTAGACAAAGCTACCCAGAGGGTTGATGCTCTTGTCAGACAGGTCATAGTCAGTAGAGGCACTGTTCTTGATCAGCTTGCCATCCTTGATAAGGTAGCCCTGGCCAATCTTATAGATCTTCTTGTTGATCTCAGTGCGGTGATGGTAGCCTTTCTGCCCAGCGCGTGCCACAGAGAAGGCTACACGAGCAGGATGCCATGCCCCAATACAGGCTACCTTGCGCAGGCCTCGGTGGGTCTTGCAGGGGAGCTTCTTGGTTGCCAACGACTGGTGACTCCTTTATAGCCTTTGCCCTTGGTCACCCCCATGACGTCGATCATCTCATCCTGTCCAAACACTTGGTTCACAGGTACCTGCTGCTCGAGCCTCTCACGGGCCCAGTCCAACTTCTCGGCCACGGTGCCTCCGTTCACCTGGATCTCCATCAGGTGGGCCTTCTTCTGGCCCAGAGGAAGCAGGCGCATCTGGGTGTGGGCAGTAACACGGATGACTTGGCAATACTTCTTCATGCTGCTGAAGTCCTTCTCCAGCTGCTTCTTGCCATCCTCATCCTGCCATTTCTTGCAGTACTTGGTAAAGGCCTTCTTCTTAGATTTATGCCAATTCTTATAGAAACGCCTCTTGCATTCATCACTGATGTGCTCAGCGAAGACAGTCTTGAAGGTCCGGAGGCCTCGAGGGGTTTCCACGTAGCCCACAATGCTCACAGACACCATGGGTGGCATCTCCACAATGGTCACAGCCTCCACCACCTCTTTCTTGTTCACCTTGGATCCTGGCCTGTCGACTTCCCGCACAATGTGAGTCATTGCCAGCCTTGTATCCCAAGACGGCTGTGAGGTGGACCGGCTTGGACGGGTCATCCTTAGGGAAGCTCTTCACCTTCCCACAATGCCTGCTGCTGTGCTTCCAAGGCAGGAAGCCGAGGGACCCATGTCTGGGAGCGGAGAACTTTCTGTGAGACATCACGCCATCAAATCCCGCCAGTAGAGAGCTCATACAAATATTTACATCATTCCCCTGCCCTAAAACCACATCTTCTAGACCCTGATCTGTCTTCAAGCCAATGTTTCAAAAGAGTCATTAGAGAAGCTTTGACTCTGAGGGGGACGGAAGTTTGAGCTTATGCTGAATGTCCTTGTAGAAGTCAAGATTATCAAGAATGTCAAGTCAAGAAGTCAAGAATGAGTGGTTAGGGAGTAAGATGGAGAGACAGGGAAAAGATTGGAACAGTTTATATAGAGGATCAGTTAGGAGTCACCAGAATAGGAAGAAAAGAATTACCAGGGGACATGGAGAGTCCAGCTGAGATTAAACAGCATGAATTTATAGACAGCTTCATCAGCAGACTGCCGCTACTCAGCTGGAATTGGTGACTCAAAGTAGAACAGTAGATTGGGTTTGGGGAGAGGTGGCTAGGGAGCATTGTTGAGCCTGGTGGCAGATCAGATTGTCAAGGGCATTGGGGACTAGGAAGATCATCACAGGTCTGGGGAATCCTGGATAATGTAGAATAATAGCCTGGGAGAGAGGGCAAGGTCAAGGATGTGGTGAGGATTGGGGGGCGTGGGTAGTTTCAGTGGAAAAGGTAGAAGGTTAAACAGTCGTGTTAGGAATATTAAAGAGGCCATATGATGTGGGAGCCATAGTGTGTAGACTATGTGGCTTAAATCCCAAATCCTAAACTGTGTCTCTCTGTTATACCCCATTATAAAATGGGGCTCATAAAACCTGCTTTAAAAGGTCATCATAATTAATATATATGAAGTACATATGATAGTGCCTTGCACATAAGTACCCACTAAACGTTCGCAATGATACTGATGTTCATTTCAAAGTGATGATAAAACTTAGAATTTGAGATCTGGAGTTGAAACAGTTCTAAATAATGACAAGTTCTCAGATGTCATCATGGTTAATTGGGAGTAGAGTAAAATCAGAGATGGAGAGTATTTGAACTGAAGAGGTTGAAGAATGGTGAAAGCAAATACTGGGAGGGACATCTTTATGGATGTGGAAGTCCCAGATGGGGTGGCCATGATGCAGTCATTGAAGAAGGCCAGGTCTCTAGCCAACAAGAATGGGGAGGTGGTTAGTATGGACTTCAAAAGAGAGATTGTGGGGGGTGGCAGGGGGATTATCTAGGAGTGGCAGCAGAAGTATGCTGTTCCGTCCAAGTCAGAGACTCAGGGACAGAAGGAACAGCCCTGACTGGAAAGTCAGGAGAATGGTAGCTTCTGCCGGGAGGAGGAAGAAACACGGAATAGATGACACATACGGCGAATTTGCTCACAATACAACAGATTTTAATTGAGGGGAACTATTTTTTCATAAGAGCTTTTGAGAAAAACTATTCCCTGAACATGGGGACACATCTGAAAAAGGCATGAGGATAGGGGAGGAGGTAGGAGGTTTTGGAGTAGATTTCTAAGAAAAGCCAACAGAGGGAGGCCCTGTTTCCTCACCATGATTGTAAGGTGCATGACATGAGACAAGCCGGCTCAGGCCTGTGGGCTGGTGCTGGGCATGCCCCAGCTGGACACAGCTCCCTGTGGCCCTGCCACATCTCCCACTCAGGAGCACACAGTCCCACAGTACCTTAGATTGCTGTATTTCCCAGACTGGTGTTTCGCACTCTGACAGAGACAGGAAGCAGACCAGGTGAGCTGGGATTGGGGGCTTCTGCTTTTAGAGAGCAGAGAGCAACAAATGGGTTTAAAGGAGAGGAAACAGGACACCAGCAGGCTTCAAGGCTGCCTTCTATTCCAAGAGTGCTGCTCTGTAATGTATTTAGACATTTTTTCCACATGATGTCAGGGTATAGCCTCCCTTAAAAGCCTTCATGAAAAAGCACAACTATAAAACAGACTCAGGCAGTGAAATGGAAACCAGACGAGTGGGTCTGTGTAATTTAGGTAAAGAGATTTCTCTTTGCAGCTTTGTGATCTGATCTGATCTCTGCTCTCTGCATAAAATTGTGTTTCACAGGATCCACTTACATTTGAGTCTTACCATGCAGGTGATTTCAGATGTGAAATGTCTTAGTTTATTACCAGAAAGCAAGGGTTCCCTTCTTGGTGGCTGTGTAGACCACCCCTCTCAGGCTGCAACCTTTCCAGTCTTCTTGTCCTTTTGTGAGCCCAGACCCCAGCAAACAGGGAAGGAGGCCTGACGCCTTTTCACTCTTGTTTTACCTTTATTCACCTTCGTCTGTCCACCCCTCACCTCCCTTCTTAGGATTAGTCTTTGGAGAATGCATCCTGGGGAGAAATACTCATTGAAGAGGCTGAATCCCTTTAAAGCAAATGGGCCCACTTTCCTGCCCATTCCCTTTGCTTTAACGCCTCAGGGGCACAGAATTGAATTACCCATTGTCCTCTGTTCTTGACACACTCTCCTGCTCCATCCGCATGAGGGTCCTTTTATTTTATTTTATTTTACTGTATTTTATTTTATTTTATTTTTATAGAGAAAGGGTCTCACTATGTTGCCCAGGCTGGCCTCAAACTCCTGGGTTTAAGGATCCTCCGACCTTGGCCTCCCAAAGTGCTGGGATTACAGGTGTGAGCCACCATGCCCAGCCCCTTTCTTTTTTCATGTTTATATATTATTGAGATGAAATAAACATAAAATTAATCATTTTAAAGTATACAGTTCCAGTAGCATTTAGTACTTTTACAATAGTGTGCAGTCATTACCACTATCTAGTTCCAGAACAGTTTTATCACTCCCCTAAAAACCCTGTACCCATTAAGTAGTCCCCCCTATCCCCTGGCCCCTGGCAACTACCAGTCTGCTTTCTGTCTCCATGACTTTTCCTATTAAGTTGTTTCATATAAATGGATTTATATATGACCTTTTGTGCTTGGCTATTTTCATTAGACATAATGTTTACAAGGTTCATCCATGCTGTAGCATGAATCAGCACTTTTAATTCTTTTTATGGCTGAGTAATGGTCCATTGTATGGATCTACCACATTTTATTTATCCATTCATCCATTAATGGATAGACATTTGTGTTGTTTCCACCTCTTGGCTACTGTGAATAGTGCTGCATGAACATTTATGTATAAGCTTTTATTTGGGTACCTGCTTTCAGTTCTCTTGGGTATGTACCTAGGAGTGGAATTGTGGGTCACATGGTAATTCTTTGACTTATTGAGGAACTGGAGGTCCTTTCTTGATGGACATCCTCCCCAGGTCTGCTCTGACAAGGAATAGCAGGCATGTTCCAACCTATCCCCACCTCCCAAGGCACTGAGAATTGGCACAATGTCATCATTCTGTTAGATCTGGAAATAAACTGAAGAAAAAAAGAGTATGGTCACCACAGAGATGCTGGTAATCAGAAGAAAGACAGCTCGGATGGGGGTGGGAAGGGGATGGGGTACTGAGAAGATTCAGGGTCACTTGAAAAGATTTGACTAAGGCCCAGGAAGAACTTAAGAGAAAGGGACTCAGCCACCCAGAATGAAGGAAATTGTAAGCCTAAAATACCCATGGCTGGTACAGCCAATCCACTAGTGATGACGGAGGGATAGAAGAGAGCTGTGAACTTACTTTTTCCTGCAACAAGGGGGCAGGGAAGCCATGTAGAAAGAGTCTTTAATGTTAAGGATGTAGGACATTTGGGCCTTGTGGGAGCACTGAAGGCTTTTAGACTGAGACATAATCAGATCAGAGTTGTCTTAGACAGGTCACCCTGACCACAGGGAAGGGGAAAGTCTGGAGTCTAGACAAGACTGGAAGCAAGGAGCCTGCTTAGAAGGCTACCGTCATTGGCCAGCCACAGCGATTCACACCTGTAACCCCACATTTTGGGAGGCCAAGATGGGAGCAGTGCTTGAGCCCAGGAGTTCAAGACCAGCCTGGACAACATGGCAAAAACCCTGTCTCTACAAAAAATGCAAAATTAGCTGGGTGTAGTGGCGTGTGCCTGTAGTGCCAGTTACTCAGGAGGCTGAGGTGGGAAGATCACTTGAGCCCAGGAGGTTGAGGCTGCAGTGAGCCATGATTGTACCACTGCACTCCGCCCAGCCTGAGCAACATAGTTAGATCCCATCTCAAAAAAAAAAGAAGGCTACCATTGTTCTGAGGGGAAGGGTGGTGAGGATGGACCAAGGAAGTGGCAGTGGGGATAGAGAGGAGACAAGTTTGAGAGGTGTTTAAAAAGGGGCACAATTGTCAGGGCAGGTTACTGTGGATACAGAGGTGAAGGCAGAACATGAGATGCTGTGGAGAAGAAAGAGTAAACCAGGAAGTGGCAGAGGAGGGGGAGCCTCAGCTCCAGAGAGCTCCAGAGCACTGCACACACTGCCGAGAGAGCCCAGTCAGACTGGGCGCGAGGCTGAGAGTGTGGGGACAGGAAGCCTGTGGAGGCGGCCCAGGCCGCTCCTTCTGAGTGAGGGCTAAATATGGAGGAGATTTGCCTCCTTTTTCTTCCTTCAGGTACAGAACTTTCAAAACAGATTCCGCGTGTTTTGATTTCAACATTTTGACCTGGAGGACACTGTGACTCTATGTAAATGCAAATTTCTAATCTGAATTATATGAACATTAATTCATTTCATCAAAAAATTATTTTCCATCGTACCTCCTACAATCCAGTTTAATTCCTTAATCAATATTCTGTACTGAGCAAGCGTGGTGGCTCACGCCTAGAATCCCAGCACTTTGGGAGGCTTAGGCGGTCAGATGATCTGAGGTCAGGAGTTCAAGACCAGCGTGGGCAACATGGCAAAACCCCGTCTGTACTAAAAATACAAAAAAATTAGCCAGGCATGGTGGTGCACGCCTGTAATCCCAGCTACTCAGGAAGCTGAAGTGGGAGAATCGCTTGAACCCGGGAGGCAGAGGTTGCACTGAACCAAGATTGTGCCACTGCACTACAGCCTGGGTGACAGAGCGAGACTCCGTCTCAAAATATATATATATTTCTGTACGGAGCAGTGAAGGCGTTTCCTAAAGTTCTCCTTTATTTTCTTAAATATCAACTCTTTTTTTTGTTTGTTTTGTTTTGCTTTAATATAGGGTTTTGCTGTGACGCCCAGGCTGGAGTACAGCAGTGTGATCACAGCTTACTGCAGCCTTGAACTCTGAGGCTCCAGTAATCCTCCCACGTCAGCTTCCCAAGTAGCAGGGACCACAGGCATGTACCACCACATAATTTTCAAATTTTTTGTAGACACAGGTTCTCACTATGTTGCCCAGGTCTTGAACTCCTGGACTCAGGTAATCCTCCCACATCAGCTTCCCAAAATGTTGGGAATTATAGGCATGAGCCACTATGCCCAGCCCTTTTTTTTTTTTTTTTTTTTTTTTGAGACGGAGTCTCACTCTGTCGCCAGGCTGGAGTGCAGTGGCATGATCTCGGCTCACTGCAGCCTCCGCCTCCTGGGTTCAAGCGATTCTCGTGCCTCAGCCTCCCGAGTAGCTGGGATTACAGGCACCCGCCAACACTCCCGGCTGATTTTTTATATTTTTAGTAGAGACGGGGTTTCACCGTGTTGGCAACTCCTGACCTCAGGTGATCTCCCCACCTCAGCCTCCCAAAGTCCTGTGATTACAGGCGTGAGGCACCTTGCCCGGCCGTGCCCAGCCTTTAATAGTGATTTTATTTTTATTCAACAATTTTAGTCAGCAGGACTTTTCATGCCCAGTTTTAGAACTTGTAAGTTTTATTTTTTGTGTTTGTTTCCACCAAATCACAATTTCCCCCAGTCATTGTCTTGTCGTTATTTGCAGTTTTCAGTGTTACTAATAAAATTACTCCTGGGGTTGTTACTTTGAATTTTTTTCATGTGCTGCCACTTTCAGTGTAGTCTGATTATCTTCACTAGTAACATTCACTGCAAAGTAGAAAACAGCCTGCCTCTTCCTGGAGTCCCTCCTCCCAACTTCTCCACTGAAGACCTGGTGCTTAAAGGAAGGGAAGTTTTCTGGGCAGTGGACCCCTGGAGTCTCAAAACCCTTAAGACTCAAATGCTCCCCTTAGCAGGTAATTTCAATCCATCCCGCAACAGTTTGAGCGTTACTCCTTTTTAGTTGGCCCAAAACCCAGAGTCTCGCTGCCCTCTAAGCTCTGAATTGTTCTGTCTTCCTTGGCATGTTCCTGAAAGGTTTTCTGTGGACTTCTCCCTTCTCTTGCCTGCCCTCCAGGCTTCTCCACACTCAGCGTCAGCCTAGGGCCATGTCAGCGGTGATTTCCCATGCCTTTGGGAAATGTAGTCACTCCAGGGAGGCTGCTGGGGAGTGTTGGCCACAGGGGACAGATAGGAAAGGCCTTGAGAGCTCTGGGGAGTAAACTCCATTTCAAGATATAAAATTCCCAGAAACTTTGAAATCGCAGGCATTTTCATTTTGAACACTGTTTATAAATCTTAAAATCATGTTGTGAGTTTAAAAGTCACTTATACCTTGATTTGGTCATTGCATTACCATAAACTGTGTTTGTTCCATTTAGAGCCGTAAAAGCCTAGGGGTGAGGTAGGGTGCCTATAGTAAGGGAACTTTCTGGATTCTGTTTGTTTGTTTGTTTGTTTGTTTGTTTTGAGAGGGAGTCCTACTCTGTCACCCAGGCTGGAGTGCAGTGGCGCAATCTCAGCTCACTGCAACCTCCACCTCCCGGGTTCAAGTGATTCTTCTGCCTCAGCCTCCCAAGTAGCTGGGACTACAGGCACCCACCACCGTGCCCGGCTAATTTTTATATTTTTAGTAGAGACAGGGTTTCACCATGTTGGCCAGGCTGGTCTTGAACTCCTGACCTCAAGTGATCCGCCTGCATCAGCCTCCCAAAGTGCTGGGATTACAGGCGTGAGCCACCGCGTCCAGCCTCTGGATTCTGTATAAGACTGGGAGGTGGGTGCCTAGTAAGGGAACTTTCTGGATTCTGGATAAGGCTGGGAGGCGGGCACCTAGTAAGGAAACTTTCTGGATTCTAGATAAGGCTGGGAGGTGGGTGCCTAGTAAGGAGACTTTCTGGATTCTAGATAAAGCTGGGAGGTGGGCGCCTTGTAAGGAGACTTTGTGGATTCTAGATAAGGCTGGGAGACGGGCGCCTAGTAAGGAGACTTTCTGGATTCTAGATAAAGCTGGGAGGTGGGCGCCTAGTAAGGAGACTTTGTGGATTCTAGATAAGGCTGGGAGACGGGTGCCTAGTAAGGAGACTTTCTGGATTCTGGATAAAGCTGGGAAGTGGGCACCTAGTAAGGGAACGTTCTATATTCTGGATAAGGCTGGGAGGCGGGTGTCTCGTAAGGGAACTTTCTGGATTCTGGATAAGGCTGGGAGGTGGGTGCCTAGTAAAGGAACTTTCTGGATTCTGCATAAAGCTGGGAGGCGGTAATGTTAACGTCCTCAGGAGAGAAACATTATCTTCTTGAGTTTTTCTGATTTTCTAATTCTAGTCTTCAGTTACACCTCAGGATCATCTGCACCACTACCACCCATATCCCACCAATGCGTTTTGGGAGCCAGGCAGTCCCCTGTCTTGAGCTCTGTGTTGTGTTTACAGTACCTTGACTGGGCACATTCTTCAAGGCTAGCACAGTGCCTTTTGCTCATGACAGCTCTGTTGAAATGAATCAGTCATTTGCTTTCTTCCTCTCTCCCACCTCAAGCCCTGAGTAAGCTCAGAGGGTTGAGGGTGGGAGTGGGAAACCAGGCAGGTGACAGTGAGGGCCAGTGAAGCTTCACAAAGAACTCAGAAGGAACCAGTAAGTCTTCGGAGCTCAGGCCAAGAAGAAATTTCTTATAAAAGAAAGAAGTTGCTGGTTGTGGTGGCTCATGCCTATAATCCCAGCACTTTGGGAGGCCAAGGCGGGTGGATCACCTGAGGTCAGGAGTTCAAGACCAGCCTGACCAACATGGTGAAACCCTGTCTCTACTAAAATTACAAAAATTAGCCAGGCGTGGTGGTATGTGCCTGTAGTCCCAGCTACTAGGAAGGCTGAGGCAGGAGAATCACTGGAACCCGCGAGGCAGAGGTTGCAGTGAGCCGAGATCACACCACTGCACTCCAGCCTGGGCGACAGAGCAAGACTCCGTCTCAAAAAAAAAAAAAAGAAGAAAGAAAGAAAGAAGTTCCAGTAGTGAAATAAGCTGAAGAAAACTGAAGTGACTTCAAGGAAAGGAAAAAGAGAAGTTTCAAGATCCAGGCTGGTCAGTGAGGAATGTGGAATGTGTCCTCAGAGCTGGTGAACTCTGCCCAAGCAGAGGAGAGGAGGTTGATGGAAGGCAGACCTCAGGTTGCCCAGCACTTACCAGTCTGTGGAAGCCTCCCTCACTGACTCATGACACACGGGTAGGGAGGAAAGAAGAGCAGGGGTAGGGAGGAAAGAAGAGGGCTGGGTGCTGCCATGTCCAGGAGGAGTGCCCTGGGGTGAGTGACCACGCAGATAGGAATGAAGTGCAAGGCACTTACCACCTGGGCAGAGTTGGAGGCGATCGAACCCTCTGGGAGGCTCTGCAGAGTGAAATCATCAAGGAGCAGGCAGAGGGAGGGACTCATCTGCTGTGGAGGGACTGGCTTTGCACTTTTCACAGGAAGGGCCTGACACAGTTCAGGCCCCAAAGGAATCGTCACCAAATGCAAGAATGCCAAATGCAGGCCACAATGGCTGGACAGGGCCCATTGCTTGCTCTGCTGTCCCTTCACACACCAGGGCCCCAAGGACTGGCCTTTATTACCTGCTCCAGAACAGCCATGAAGCCCACATGCACAGCCCATGGGTGCCGTACGCTTTCCTGCTGAGCTCCAGAGATTGCCACAGAAAACAGGAGTGAGGTGCACACAAAACTGGGTATAATGGAAGCACCCGGAAGGGCTGGAGGCTGGTGGGACAGCTCCAGGCTGTAAGCCCCCTGGAGAACCAGGTCTTTTTCACAGATGGTATTTTCTGAGAACAATATTTGTTTGAATCCATTCCTTATTTGCTACTGTGGTTTGAAGTGAACAAATGCAAGTATTTTTCTAGGGTTTGAGCTGAGTGTACTGTTAACTGGCTATAATTTGTCAGTCCCTTTTTGGTGAAGTATGTCCCTATTGAATAAGAAGTGCACACTTTTATGAAATGCTTGTTTTCATTCATATTGGCTGTATCCATTTTTAAAATCAGGGGAAAAATTTTATTTACCCAGTGTTTTGAGGTGGGCCCACATTTTTAAAATCATAGTTATTTTAACTTTAAAAATAAAGATTTTTTGGAATGTATTGTTGATTAAAAATAATAATAAAGATTTTGAAATTATCTTTTCTTTTAAATGAAAACAAAGGATTTGCTAGGGTATTTCTGGTTTCATAATAGGTCACCAGGAAACATGTTTACATCAGGCAGTCATAGGTTTTAGGCATATAACACTTCTGTGGAGTTTGTATTCTTTGGGAGCTGGACCTGCAGGTATTCTGGGGAACCCAGGCCATTTGTTCCATTTGAAAATAGCTAAAGCATGAAGAAAAGGCAAATTCTTAGAATGTTAAAGGGTTTTCTCTCAAGCAGTTTTAAAATTTCAAATGATGGTGTTGTATCCCTTTCCTTCAGACCTGGAATCACATTTTCCCCTCAGGACAGAAAGGGCTCTGCGGCAGGCTGTGCCTGGGAGGGGGCTGCTTCTCACTTGTGGCCACCTCTCTGCCCAGGAGCTGGTGAGGAGGGGTGAACTAGGGGATGCCTTTCAGAAAAAAGGAGGTGAGGAGATGAGCCCCTCCACACTGCCCCAAATAGAGACCAGCCTACTAGACTGAGCACTTGCAGAGACGTTCATGAAGGGACTGTTTGCGTTTGTGTGAGATTGGAGGCAGGCCCACAGCAGGGCTTCTCATCCTTGGCACTGTGGACATTGATTGCGGTGGTAGGGCTGTCATGAACACTGTAGGATGTTGAGTAGTATCTCTAGCCCCTACCTACTACATGCCAGTAGCACCACCAACTCTGACTGTGACAACCAAAAATGGCTTCAGACACGGGCAGATGTACCCTGGGAGCAATGTGCCCTCTGGCTGAGAACCATGGGTGAAGGGAAGCAGTCATGATGTTGAGGCATCTACAGACAAGAGCAGTAGGAAGCCCCTCCCACCTGTCTGGCTGAATGGGAGACCCCAGGGATAGCAGAAGTCAGGGAGGAGAGGCTGCCCGGCAGGTGCCCTAGCCATGGGGGATGCAGCCACTGCTAGAATCTTCGCAACTTTCTGGGGAGGGTGCAAGAAAGAAATACCGCCAACTCCTCTCACTTCTACCCTCCAGTATACCAGTGCTCCCTTCACATTAGGAGAAGCCAGCTAGAAGCCCGGTGGCAAGGACACCTGGGTAAGGCAGTCTATAGAGATCAGCATCCTGGGGCACTGGGCAGGGTGGAGGAGAAGGGCAGAGAATGGAAAATGGAAAATAATCAGTCTGTTCATCCATCCATCCATGTATTCAGTACTTATGAGCAGCTTAGCAAAGTGGTCAAGAATGTAGGTGCTGGGCCGGGCACAGTGGCTCACACCTGTAGTCCTGGCACTTTGGGAGGCCGAGGTAGGTGGATCGCTTGAGCTCATGAGTTCAAGACCAGCCTGGGCAATATGGTGAAACCCTGTCTCTACCAAAAATACAAACATTAGCCAAGCATGATGGTGTGCCTATAGTCCTAGCTACTTGGGGGAGGCTAAGATGGGAAGATGGCTTGACCTGGGAGATGGAGGTTGTAGTGAGCTGAGACCACACCACTGCACTCCAACCTGGGTGGCAGAGCCAGACCTTGTCTCCACAGAAAGAAAAAAAAGAAAAAAGAATATAGGTGCTGGAGTGCTGGAGTCAGATAAGCCTGGATTTGTATCTGGCCCTACCACTTGCAACCTGTATCCTATATGATCTTGAACAAGTCGTTTATCTAAATCTCAGTCACCTTGAGTATAAAATGGCAACAATAATTCTATCTATCTACCTAGACCTTATTCTTGCAATCTTGGATTTTTCCCCAATGGGAAAATGCAAGTCACAAGTAAATTGCATAGTATAAGACCACAATCAAGTGCTAAGCGGGTGGTATCTGGGCAGTACCCAGTGTTGGTTTTATAGACAATCCTGGGAAAGGAAAGACACCGGGTTTCAGCCATGGAGTCCCCCCCTCAGCATCTGTGAACACCTTGAGCACTGTGCAGATACAGCAGAGAAAAAGTCCCCAGTGGGCTGAGAAACACCACAGGATCTGCGTTGTGTCCTGAGGGACAGGCCGGCAGGCTAAGTGAAAAGGAGGAAGAAGGTACCCCAGAGCAGGGAATGGTGAGTGAATCAAAGCCAAGAGAGTTGGAGGGAGGGGGAAGGCCCAGATAGCAGTGTGGGGAGACCACTGAGAAGAGGTTTGGTTGAGGGACTCAGTGTTCTCTCCTGTAAAAGGAAGGGGAGGGCCTGGGGCCAGCTGCCTTCTTCAGTACTATTTCATAGGGGTCACCAACTCACATGTCCTCAGAGACCACACAAGTGAGCACGTGTGTGAAAGGGGCGCGATGGGAGGCAGTAGGGCGGTCCCAGGCTGGAAGCATCCGCCTTCTGTAGGCGTGGCCACCGCTCTGCTCCAGCAGCCGCTGCCGTCTTCTAATGCAGGCCTAGAGACACCACAGTCTGATTTTCCTAATTTTCAAAAGATGCTAGAAATTTGGATCTTTATGAGAATTGTCCTGATTTTTTTAAAATCCATGTGAGCTGTACTAAATAGTCCCTTTGCACCCCTGTCCAGACACTGCTGATAGGTCCAGACAGGGGTGCAAAGGGACTATTTAGTACAGTTTAGCTGACACAACTCAGCTTAGAACCCAAGCTGTGTGTGTTTGGATTCTGCCTCCGCATATACTCTCTTTTAAATAGTAGGCTCTAAGACTTAAAACAAAAAGGATGCCAGGCAAAGTGGCTCACACCAGTAATCCTAGCACTTTGGGAGGCCTAGGTGTGTGGATCACTTGAGCCCAGGAGTTTAAGACCAACCTGGGCCACATGGCAAAACCCGTCTCTACAAAAAATACAAAAATTAGGGGGACATGGTAGTTTGTGCCTGTAGTCTCAGCCACCTGGGAGGCTGAGGTGGGAGGACCACTTGAGCCTGGGAGGTCGCTGCAGTGAGCTGTGATTGTGCCACTGTGCCCTAGCCTGGGCGACAGAGTGACAGAGACCCTGTCTCAAAAAAATAAACATAAAAAAAGGAGGAGGAGGAAGAGGGGTC